>NC_134584.1:89048856-89365731 GCF_037038515.1 Microtus pennsylvanicus
GAGTTGGAGCTCTGAAGAGTGCTGACGTCAGACGTGGAGATGCAGAGTTTGGAGTCTGCCAAGCTTGTTTTTAGTCTTGCTTTCCCAGTATTTCCGCCCTATGCTCCCCTTAGGAATGGTAATGTATATCCCGCGCCATTGTATGTTGGAAGTATGTGATCTGCTTTTTCATTTTGATTTTTACAGGGGATTACAGTGAAGAGATTGCATGAGTCTCAGAAGAGACTCTGAGCTTTAGACTTTTAAATAAGTTTGTAAACGGAGGCTGCACCTTCGTTTCCCAGCCACCCAGACCTGAATAATCTCACCGAAACTGTATTACTTACAACATTGAGACTGTTAGAGGCTGTGGGGACTTTTGAAGTTGGACTGAATGCATTTCTGCGTTTTGATACGGCTACACTCCTATGGGGGCCAGGGAGTGGAATGTGGTGGTTTGAAAGAAAATGGCCCACATATGTCACAGGGCCTGGCACTATTAGGAAGTGTGGCATTGTTGGAGTGTGACCTTGTAGGAGGAAGTGTCACTAGAGGGTAGGCGTTGAGGTCTCAGAAACTCAAGACTGGTCAGTGTGTCATTGTTACTTCCTGGCCTGTGGATCCATATGTAGAGTTCTCAGCTTCCTCTCCAGCACCATGTCTGCCTGTACACTGCCATACTTCCCACCATCATAATAAAGAACTAAACCTCTGAAATTGTAGGCCAGCCCTAGTTAAATGTATTCCTTTATAAGGGTTGCCGTGGTCATGGTGTCTCTTCACAGCAGTAGAAACCCTAACTAAGACAGGGGTTCAGTGGGGGCTGTCACCTGGGGGTCTTGAGCCCCCTCAACATGGTTGCTTCGGCTTTCTCTTTGAATGGTAGTATAATTTATTACCCCTTTCATCATCTTGAAGTAGAGAGTACTTTGACCAAGTATCCATGGCAACTAATTGAGTAAAATGGTGGTGCTCACGGGGTTTTAGGTAATAACTGCGTTGCTCACACTCCCTAGTAGTATAACTGGCAGAAGCAGCATATTCTAAGGAGACACTTGTGTGCCATCAAGTCAGGCCTCTAAGCCACCGTTAAAGTGATTCCTCCCTCCCTCCTATGTAAGACCTCCTGTTCCTTTGCCATCCAGGCACCAGAGACAGTCTAACTGAAAGCAGCACTAAGGACCCATTGCCTTTGGGGCACAGAAACCCCATCTCTTCTGTGACATGTAAGAGGGGACCCCACTCTGCCTCTTGGGCCTTCTCCTCATCCCCCTCAGGGCCTCCGCTATGCTGCCTCCCTTTGGTGTTAGTACATCTTCTTAAATTTCTTACCCCAAAGGACAACCTGTGTCATGGTCCTACTTGAGCCTCAAACTGAGACCTTTCAGGGAACAGCCCAACCATCCTGTCAACCAAGGTTCAGCGTAGTTTGACTGTGGTCACACATTGACAGCCCTGCTCCCCTACCAAGCATTTTTTTATGAATTGCCGGGTAGCCCAGGTCACACGGGAGCTAAGCCTGCCCCCTTATGGTATAGCACATCCCCTGCCCCTTTGTTTTGGAGAACTCTTCAGGCCCTCCAGGAAACTCTCTGCATTCGGATCCTTGCTGTGGCCACCATTATTAAAGATCTTTTGTTTGAAAGTAACACAGACACACACAGACACACACACACACATGCACGCACGCATGCACACACACACGCACGCACACACACACACACACACACACACACACGCACACACACAGAAACTTAACCCAACCTTATAACACATTGATACTGATGCGCAGTGCAGATAGGTACACCTAACTGGTAAAGGTGGAGGACGTGGCTAAAGCGGCGTTGTGAATGGGAGAAATGACTGGCACATCTGGGTTCTCTCAGCTGTCTTCTTTCCCATTGTCCTCCTGGACAAATGGGAAACCCCTTCTCTGCACAGAATGCAGAAGAAACTGTTATGTGCAGGCAGGCTGGTTTCCCAGAGGGAGGAGACTGAGTCTGTCATCTGAAGTGACTTCATAGCTTTTTTTGGAGCTCACCCATTAGATTTTTCAGTTTTCTCAAAAGGGTGTGTGTGTCAAGAGACACCCTCCTCTTGAGGGGCCACTAGAGGCATGCTAGCTGCTGTTCTGCACATCAAATGTGGGGACTGGAGAGAAAGGTTACTCCTCACAGTATTAAGGACTCAAACAGAGGACAGTACCACCGAGACCAGGCTGTGCCCCGCCCCTGGTACTCTGTGTACTCACGGTATACTGTATTCAAACAGTAGGTTTCCCAGCTGTGCCTTGCCCAGTTTCACAAGTAACTTTTGACTCTGTTTTGAGGGTGGACACACAAAAACATCATCTGGCACCACCCACACATTATAAAGTAATAAAGGGCGTATGAGTAGAAAGGGTGCCACGTGTACATATGTCAGGGTGAACTAAGATTGCAGGGGCACATGGGCATATTAAAACCACATCAGGGAAACCAAGCCCTGGAACTTATGAGACACTTCAGGGCATAACTCTCGCCTGGAGACCCCATACAATGCCTAACACTGGGCAGACAACAGCCGAGCAGATGTCACCTGATGATGGGTGTGCACCAAGGACTGACAGGACAGAACTGTCCCTGGGCTTTATCTCAGCTTGGTCCCTGCTGTTGTGGAGGCCTACTCAGCTGTCATCTGGCTCAACTATGTGCTTGACCATCTGGACCCAGACCTGGGGTTCCTGACTGCAGCGTAGGTATGCCCTTTGGTCCCTGAGGCAGAGGATAGCTTTACTGTCAAGCCAGCCTCTCCAGCAGCTTGAATCCACAGCAACCGTTTCTTCCTGCTGGCTCGTTTGGATTTGCTGTCCAATCAATACAGACTCTATTTGCCTTTCTATCAGCCGACTTCTGGACCTTCTTGAACTCTGCAGCCAGCTTTTAAATTTGTATTTCTTCTGCAAGCCACATTTACACCTAGAAAGTATTTACATATAAGTGTATTTACTGCGTACTGTGATGGAGGAGGGTCATCTGTCTATGTGTTACTTTCATTGGTTAATAAAGAAACGGCCCTTTGATAGGACAGAAAATTGGGTAGGCAGAGTAAACAGAACAGGATGCTGGGAGGAAGAAGGCAGTGAGGCAGATGCTATAGCTCTCCTCTCCAAGATGGACGCAGGCTAAGATCCTTCCCGGTAAGCCATCACCTCATGGTGCTACACAGATTATTAGAAATGGGTTAATCAAGATGTGAGAATTAGCCAGTAAGAGGCTAGAGCTAATGAGCCAAGCAGTGTTTAAAAGAATACAGTTTCCGTGTAATTATTTTGGGTAAAGCTAGCCGGTGGCTGGGAGCTGGGAGGCGGGAAGCAGCCCGCAGCTCCTTCTACAGTACTGTGTGATATTAAAGTAAATATTAGGAATTAAGCATTCACTGAGCTAGATTACCAAAGCAGGGGGATTATCTGGCAAATTGCTAATAAGCCCACAGTGCCTTGTAAAGTCATTGTTGTTCATTGGCTTCTGACTTTGTGGGAAGACACACACTGCTCACCTGTTTCTGGCATATCTAGTTCAGGAAAGGGACCTTTGTGGCTCTGCTGGGGGACAGGCTGGATGTCTGGGGAGGAGCAGTGAGGCCGAGGGTGCAGGAGCATGATGGCCCAAGTGAGCTTGAAGACTGGCAGGGGACCTACCTGTTACTGCAACCAGGTGAGACAGAAAGGAGAGCAAGGGGGTATTGAGAGGTGGGCAGAGACCAGAGCTGTGGGCCTTGGACACCATCCTGGGATAGGCAGACTCACTGTCTTAGCTAGGGGTTTTATTGCTGTGAAGAGACGCCTTGACCATGGCAACTCTTACAAGGAAAACATTTAATTCAAGTGGCTTGTTTACAGTTTCACAGGTTCAGTCCATTATTGTGATGGGAGGGGGGACATGGACATGGCAGGGTGCAGACAGACAAGTTTCTGGCTACATCTTGATATGCAGACCACAGGAAGTTAACTGACACAGTGGGCAGTGTCCTGAGCATAGGAAAATTCAAAGCCCACCCCCATAGTGACACACTTCCTCCAACAAAGCCACACCTCCTAATAGTGCTGCTTCCTTTGAGATTATGGGGGCCAATTCCATTCAAACTACCTGAGTTCTCCAAGTCATGAATTTGTAAGAGCCCTGTGTTCTTATAGACAAGCTTCTTGTTTGCGGTACTAACAGTGAAAAAGTTTCTTTCTTTTTTTTTCTTTCTCTATCGAAGGTAGTTAGCGTCTTCCCTCTCTCTTTGTACCAGTCACCTCAGATTGTGATGTCTGGCTCCCATCAATCATTTTGGTGAGAGAGTTCACTGACCCAGTTTGAGTTCTAGTGTATGCTTTTTTCTAAAAGAGAAACAGCCTTGTTAAAATCGCTTTCACTCTGTTCCTGTGCCCTTTGTGTGACACCAGAATGATTTGTTTTCAGCACAGCACACAAAGTTCTAACAATGTAGTTTAAAAATATTTGTATTTTCTTTTCTTTTTTCTTTTTGAGACAGGATTTAAATATTTGTTTAACCAAAGTGTTTTTTTTTTGTTTGTTTGCTTCCTTTAAGTTTTTTGTTTTGTTATTTTTTTGTTTGTTTGAATTGTTTGTTTTTGAGACAGGATCTCACTATGTGGCTCTAGTTGGCTTGGAATTTGATTATGTAGACCAGGCTGACTTTGAACCCACAGACATCCACCTGCCTCTGGCCCTTGGGTGGCAAAATTAAAGATGTGTACCACCATGCCTGGCTTAAAGATTTGTTTTTGAGACAGAGTTTCACTCTGTAGCCCAGGCTGATCTGAAACTCACTACATAACTCAGGCTAGCGTTAAATTCATGACAGTCATCCTGCCTTAGCCTCCTAAGTACTGGCATCACATGCTATCAAGGCCATTCGATAAATTTTGCTTGGCAGGAGAAGTCTTGTCTGAGCTGAGGGTGAAGGGCTGCCGTTTCCTGGCAGAGACTCCTAGAGTGCCACACTATGACCTGGTCGGTCATCGATGCTTTTAGAACCCAATGGCCAACTGAGAGATACTACATGTGTGACTTTAGTCTAGGCTACTGTATTAGTCAGGATTCTCTAGAGGAACAGAAGTGATAGAGTGGATCTCTCTATATAAAAAAAGGGTTTATTAGAATGGCTTATAGGCTGTGGTCCAGTGTTGAGGGAGTCTGCTGGCTCATTTCCCAACTGCCCTGACTCTAAATAATCATACAGAAACTATATTATTAAAATCACCACTTGGCCAATCACTTAAGCATATTGCTAGCTAGATCTTATATCTTAAATTAGCCCATTTCTATTACTTTATATTTTACCATGAGGCTTGTGGCCTACCAGCAAGGTTCCAGCTGGTGGCTTGCGTCTTTCTCCTCTGGTGGCTACATGGCGTCTCTCTGACTTCACCTTCTTTCTCCCAGCATTCAGTTTAGTTTTCCCACTTATCTCTATTCTGCTAAGCCACTGGCAAAAACAGCTTTATTAACCAATAAAAGCAACACATATATAGAAGGACTCCCACACCAGTCCAGCTAATCTGACAATGGCTGTCTATGATCAGAAAGTTCAAGAATCCAGTAGCTGCTCAGTCCATGAGGCTCGATGTCTCAAGTGATCTTCAGTATCCACTGGAATCCCGAAGAAGTAGGCTCTATGCCAGTGAAGGAATGGACTTGCTGGCAGGGTAAGGGCAAGCAGGCAGAGAGCAAAAGCTTCCTTCTTCCATGCCTTTATTATAGGCTTCCAGCAGAAGGTGTGGCCCAGATTTAGAGTAAATCTTCCTACCTCAAAACATCTGTATTTACGGTGAGTCTTCCCACTGAAAATGATTTAATTAAAAAAAAAATTCCCAACAGCTGTGCCCAGTCACTCACATTTTAGTTAATTCTAGGTGTGGTCAAGTTGATAACCAAGAATAGTCATCACAGCCACCTTGGAATTTCAAACATTAAACTTCTTATGTGGCCCATGTGCTAACACTGTTTGAGCCTATCTTCCTGGAAGGGGAGCAGAAAGAAAACAATGTCCATAAAATAGAAGGTAGAAAACTCCATATGGTATTGGAAGATGCAGTGAGCTTGTCTGATGTGTGGCAAAGCTTTTCCTGAGCAGACACTATATGTGTCTACTCATTCATGCCAGATAGAGAGACCGCAACTGGCTAGTTTTTTGTTTGTTTTTTCCTCTAACTCAACACAGGTCAGGGGCATCAGAGAAAGGAACTTCAACTGAGAAAATGCCTCCACCAGATTGGCCTATAGGCAAGTCTGTGGGTTACTTTCTTGATTAGTGATTGACATGGGAGGGCCCAGACCACTGTGGGCAGTGTCACCACTGGGCAGTTGACCCTGGGATATTTAGCATGTATGTATGTAAAGCAGGCTGAGCAAACCAGAGGAGCAAGATAACAAGCAGTGTTCCTCCATGGTCTCTGACTCAGTTCCTGCTCCAGGTTCCTGCTTTAAGTTCCTGCCCTGACTCCTCAGTGATGGAGTGTGACCTGGGAGGTTTAGGATTAAATAAACCCTTTCCTCCCCAACTTGCTTTAGTCGTGATGTTTATCACATTAATAGAAAACAAGTTGGAAAAAAGAAGGTGTATAAAATATGCTCTCCGAGCACAGACATACCTTTAGGGTTGTTTCCCCCCACCCCCCTGGACACTTCTGAGTAGGAGGTGCTGTCCAGGGGAAGGGCTGGAGTATATGCCAGCAGTCATAACCCTATCTGAGTGAGCTCATATGGCCCCGCCAACTCAGAAAGTAGAATTGTACCCATCTTACAGACAAAGAAATTGATGCTTAAAGAGATCAAGAGCCTCACCTGGAACCTTCACCACTAGGAAATGATAGTCTAAACTGATTCACCATGTCGCTAGACTCAGGACTTCCCTGCAGAACTGGAGAGGCAGTGGTTTCTTGGTTCCCTAGGACCCCAAGACCTTTGTCTTGTCGGATAAGGGGCCACACAGCCCTTCCACACCCCTGGGTCACAGCTGATGCTTGAAGAGGCTGTAGGTCTCCCTGCAGCAGCCCCGAGTCTGGGACTGTGGAGGAGCTTGCATTAGGACTGACTGCAGAATTTCATCTGACCCCTCCTCAGCTGAGTGAGTGTACTTCCCATAACCCGATGGCCCTTTTCCTATATCTAGCCTGGCTTGGCCAGGGCTCCCCAAGCATACACAGTCTCCTGAGGTTTAGTGAAGGGTCATTAGCATCTCCTCCCTTCCCCAGACACTGTTTTTCCTGTTGTCCTGGTTCCGCTCCACCCACAGGCCACTTCCTCAAGAGCAAACAAGAGATGGGAGGATATGGAAGAGGCCATCAGCCTTCAGAGGGGGTGGGGTGGGGTGGGGTGGGGAGGGATGATGGTGGTGGTGGTGAGGTTCACGCCTCCGGCAGATGCTGGAACACCTGGCATAAGATTCCAGGGTCAGGGAGGCTCACAGGAAGCTGGGACTCCGCCCTTCTCCTCTGGTTTCCTAGTAAAAATAACTAATGCTTCCGGAAGCATCCACAAGCCACAGGAAGGCTAAGCGAGGAGCTGCCAGGTTCCCTCCGAGATTGTTTCGCAATGGGTAGGGTTGAGTGTTCCCACCTCTCTCTCTGCCTCCCCTCCTCCTCTCCCTCTTCATCACCCCTGGCCTCTTCTTATTCAGAATTCCTGAGAGAAATCTTCCTGGACTCTACTTAGCCCTACAGTGTGGAAAATATATCACTGATAATATGTCAGATAATTCAATGGCAAACAGACTAAAAAAAAAAAACAATGTAACTACTGTGTTTTTGCTCTTTTCTGTTTTGAGAAGAGTTTTTATAGCAGTAAGTAAAGTCCCTTTTAATTATATTTAACTTTTTTTTAAAAAGCAAGTTTAAGAACACCCTTAAGTGTTCAGGGGGCCTGAGGATACATCCAGAGTCAAGAAGAGGGATGTAAATTACTTAAATGTGGGAACAAGCATCATAGTTGGTGTTTCCGTTCCTTGTGCATTACAAGCACATGGGCTAATAGTGCAGTCTTTGAAAAAGTCACACTTAGGCCCAGTACCCTACACGGTGGAAGCCTTGGCATGGTAAGAGGCTTGGTTCTGAATGTCTTGTGCTGTGGCTGCTTGGGCCAGATCAAGACAAGCCACTCCCTCCCTTTTTTTTTTTTGGCGCGCGCGCGTGCGTGCGTGTGTGTATGTGTGTGTGTGTTTGTGTTTTAGACAAGTTTTCTTCTGTAGTCCAGGTTGGCCTGGAACTCACTAGTTAGCTCAGGTTGGTATTGAATTTACAGAAATTCTCCTGTTTCAAGTGATGGGATTATAGGCATGTGCTACTACGTTTGTCTGGCAGTTTCTTCAAGGAGGCTATCCCAGCCCCCTTCCTCTTTCTCCTTCCTGCCAATATGGTACTCAGACTCGGGGCTAGAGGACAAAAAAACCTTTGCAGGTTTTTGCACACCGAGGCTCGCTTGTTGCAGTTACTGAGTGGCTGCAGAGCTAGAATCACCTTCGCCTTTGGCGCCACCTGCTGCGCCAATGCAGCTCTGATCCGGTGAGAACCCAGTCTGGTGTTTCTAAACCCGGTGGGCCATGCCTTCTCTACGCCAGCGTCTTCACACCTGAGCTGGTCTCCACTGCTCTCTTGGGTATGAAAGAGTTGCTGACCCGGTAAAGGGCTAGAGAAATGGCTCAGAGGCTAAGGGCATTTGCTGTCCTTGCAGAGGAACTGAGTTCGATTCCCAGCACTCACACCAGGCGCCTTAAAACCGCTGCCGTAGAGCCGTAGATACTCTGCTGCCTCAGGCGAAGAGGCCCTCCGTCAGTGTTGAACAGCGATTTCCCGTTGACGGTGGGGTGGGGGGTAGGAAGTGCCTTCCGAGTCAGTGTTGAACAGCGATTTCCCGTTGACGGCAGGGTGGGGGCTAGGGAGTGCCCTCTGAGTCAGCGTTGGACTGCGATTCCCGTTGTGGGCCGGGTGGGGGGTAGGGAGTGGGGCGGTGAGGACGATGACACTTAGAGGAACATCCCTAGGTGTCCGTGATAGAGGACGTGGTGGAATTGTGGACCAAAATATCAGAGGCGATTTCTGTTTTGAGGAAGCCCTGAGTTAGGGGTTCGGATTTTGAACTGGAGCCCATAGGACGTGGGCCAGGCTTAGACGCACCTCTCCTCCAGTTCTTCCAAGCTCCTGGGAAGCAGCCTGAACTGGTTTAGGGTCTGAAACTCGTCAGTGCTCCTTTCAGGTCCTTGAGGTAGGGGTGTGTGTGTGTGTGCGCGCGCGCGCGCGCGCATTTTAAAGAAAGGGGAGGCTAAAGCTTAGAGAAGTTTTTTTTACTTTCCTAAAGACAAGAGGAAGATTTGATCCGTGCCAGTCTGATTTCAAAACTGCTCCTCTCCTCCTCCTCCCCTGTCCTCCTGCCCCTCCCCGTATTCCTCCCCTTCACCTCCCTCTTCTCCCTTCACCAACCCTTCCTTCCCCTTCCCTTATCCCGCAATCCTCTTTCCCAGTGTCTCCCTTTTCACTCAACTGAGATAGAAATCAACGAATCATTGAATTTAATGTTCTTTCTAGTTTACTTATTTATTGTTAATGTGCACGTGTGTGTGTATGAAGTGTGTGTGAGTGCCATAGCTCACACGTGGAGGTCAGAGGACAACTTTCTGTAGCAGATTTTCTCTATCTGCTGTGGTTTCAGGGGTCCCGAACTCAGGTCACCAGGCTTGCTCAGCGAGAACTTTCCCCGGTGATAGTCAATGCAAGGCCCGTGAGATAGCTCTTGGGGAAAGAGCTTGCTGCTCAGGCATGACAACCTCAGTTCAACCCCTGTAACCTACATAAAGAAGGAAGGAGAGAACCACTTCATAAAGTTGACCTCGGACCTCCAATTATATACTATCCTCTCCGATGATAAACAAACAAAAAATTAAGTTAAAAAGGCAATGCAGATGGGCATGGTGGCACATGTCTGGAACTCCAGAAATGCAGAAGCTGAAGCGGGAGGGTAGTGAGTTCAAGGGCAGTCTGGGCGACGTACAAGGGCTAGGGCTGTAGCCCAGCAGCAAAGTACATGGAGCATAAGGTTCTGGGTTTGTTTCCTAACAACACAGACACACTCCCAAGGTAATATACTTATGCGGTTTAAGTTCTATATAAAGCCAGGCATAATTCTAGCACTCTGAAGGCTGCAGCTGAAGGAGTTTCAATTTTAGGCTAGCCTGAGCTACTCAGAAAGACCTTGTCTCAAAACAGTAGCAACGTCTATGGGGCTGAAGAGATGAGGGCACACTGCCCTTACAGACGATCAAAGTTGGATTCCCAGTACTCATGGCTCACAACTGTTTATAACTCCAGCTCTGAGGAATCCAGTGCCCTCTTCTGGACTCCATGGGCACCTCCATTCACATGCATACATACCCAGCCTCACATACATGGACACACAAAAACATTTTAATCCTAGTGTTCAGAGGCAGGTAGAGCTCTGAGTTCCGGGCCAGTCTGATCTACAGAGAGAATTCCAGGACAGCTAGGCTACACAGAAACACCGTCTCAAAAAAAACCCAAAACGAAGGGGGAAAAATAAGTTAGCCAGGCAGTGGTGGCACATGCCTTTATCCCAGCACTCAGGAGGCAGAGGCAGGCGAATCTCTGTGAGTTTGAGGCCAGCCTGATCTACAAGGGCTAGTTCCAGGACAGGCTCCAAAGCTACAGAGAAACTCTGTCTCAAAAAATATTTCAAAAAAGTTTTTTCGAGACACGGTTTCTCGGTAACAGCCCTAGGTATACTGGAACTTGCTCTATGAATCAGGCCGACCTGGAGCTCAGAGACCCACCTGCCTCTGTCTCCTGAGTGTGGATTAAAGGAGTGCACTGCCATACCTGGCTTGAAAAAAAACCCTTAAAAATAGCAACGTCTCACAAAATAAACAAACAAAACTCAACCCCAACTGAGTATTACAAAGTATTTAGTGTTGCTGTACTGCAACTTAAATGCACTTGACAATGGTGAACATGGCTTTTATAATGGGGAATTCAGAGGCAGGATTCTCTCCTCTTATCTTCCATAATGTCTAGTGGACCCACCCCAACAAGGTTAATCATTTCTCTTAGTTTTGTTTTTCTTGATGAATCTTTTCACATTAAAAAAAAAGCATTTATTTGACCCTGTCTCTAAAAGCCAAAACCAACCCCCCCGCAAAACCCCAAACCCATTTATTTGTTTTTTTTCTTCGAATGTGTGGGAGTGTTTGTCTGTACATATAGACGTTCACCATGTGCAGGCCTGGTTCCCTCATAGATCAGAAGAGGGTGCTGGATCTCCTGGAACTGGAGTTACAGATGGTTGTGAGTCACCGTGTGTGCTGGAAACGAAACCCAGGCTCTTAGCAACAGCAGCCAGTGTCTTTAACCACTTACAGAGCTATTTCTCTGCCCCCTTTATTTGCACAGATGCTTTTAAAAAATGGTTTCATTTATTTTGAGGCAGGGTCTCACCATGCAGACCAGATTGGCCTCAGACCTTCTCATAATCTTAAAGCACACAGGATTTCATCCCTTCTTATTATACATCCCCTCTCTCTTTTCACACAGAGTAACAAAGTATCCTGCTGTCTGCCTTTTGGACAGTGTCTTGGAGTTAGTTCTCTGTGCACCCAGACGTTCTCTCCTTGACTGATACGGGGACTCTCTGTACAAACCAATGCAAAGACTGGCGAGATGGCTCAGTGGGAAAAGGCATGTGCTGCCAAATCCAGTGAGTTCAACCCAGTGATGGAAGGAGAACAGGCTCTAGAAGGCTGTCTCCTGACCCCCAGACATACACCATGGCTCAGTACACTCCTCGCCCCCAACAAAGAAGTAAATACCAAACCAAAGAAAGAGCTCTTTCTTCCTTCAGTCCTTCCTTCCGGATGGACCTTGGGATGCTTTAGTTGGGGGCAGACATGTTCCACACAGTGGGAAGGAGGAGGCTCAGCAGCTCAGGGGTGAAAATGTCATTCATCCTTGAAAACGGGCAAGCCCCACAGCCTAGCCTGGCCACCCTCTGTCAGAAACTATTGCTGTTTCCTCAGTGTTGTATCCCTGCTGAGGAAGTAGCAGATATGCTTGAGGCCTTACATTCAGAATCAAGAGTCGCTTCATGGCAGTGGTCCGTAGTCCGCATGTGGTCAGCGCGTGACTGGAGGAGTCCCAACCCTCATCCATCCCCTCGCTGGGATCCTTGCATGGGAGGTGGGGAGGGGGGCGGTCCTGACAGAGTCAACAGCGTGGGGGCGGGGAGAAGTGGGCACCTGCTCTACTGCAGGTGGAGATCTCCCCACGGGTATGCTAGGGACTGTCTGTTAGCTTTTTCTTCTTCTCTGCTCACTGGGTCAGGAAATCCCTCAAGTGGAGGTTGTTCGTGTCAGGTTTGCAAACCCTTGGTTCATGCTCTCAACATAGCCAGTGCCTGATGCCCTACTAAGTGCTTTAGCGTACTCCCTCCTCCTGACATCCTGCAGTGGATACTGTTAGGCTCCTCGGGACTTATTTTTAGTTTGATTGATTTTTGTCTGCCCCCCACCCCCACTGTCCAATCAACCTCCCAAGTGAACACTGTTGCATGGTGGGACTTTGTGGTGTCCCTTGGCTCCAAGCCTGCCAAAGTTACCTTCTTCTGTTAAACCATTACAGTGTCTTTCCTCTATAGTTGAGGTTGGCCTTGAACTCACAACTCCCTTGCCTCAGCTTTCTGCATGTTGAGATTACAGGTGCGAATCACTCCTGACTTCTTAGTTTAGAGGTGAAGAGAATGATTAAATAACTCATTTGGGTCACACAGCAACGACGTGGCCTTCCCCTTTGCCAGTCTCCCAGTGGTCTTTCTTTGCGGAGAAAGTGAGAGGGAAGAGCTCTATCCAGCTTCCTTCATTGTAAAGCAGCAACCTGCCGGTCAATAAAACCCTATGTTGTGCTTGGGATCTGGCTTCCTATACAAGTAGTTGTTACAAGACAGTTACTTAATGTGTTTGTTTCTCACCAAAAATAAAAACGGGCAGTTTCCTGGGGGTTACTGTGAAGACAAAATAATGGGTTCATAGAGTAAATACAGAGTCATGGGCACTAGTATTTGCTAGGCTATGAGTCTCTCTCTCTCTCTCTCTCTCTCTCTCTCTCTCTCTCTCCAGGCTTGGTGTCTGTGCAGGCCAGAATGAACACTGCAATCCCTGAGACTATAGTTACAGAAGGCTATGAGCAGCCATGTGGGTGCTGGGAAGCAAATCCGGGTCCTCTGCAGGAGCGGCCAGTGCTCTTAACTACTGAGCTGTCTCTCCAGCCCTGTTCGCAGTTATTTCTGAGTCAGAGCCTCTCTGCTTAGCCTAGGCTGGCCTCTGACTCATGATCCTCTTGCCTAATCCTCCCAAGTGCATGCACCACACACCTGGCTCCAGGCTCCAGTTCCAGCACTTTAAATACTTAGTTTATTTATTATATTATTGCGTGTATGTATGCTGTGTGTGTGTGTGTGTGTGTGTGTGTGTGCGTGCACACACGCATTTGCTCTGACGTGTATGTGGAAGGCAGAGAATAACTGTGGAGTTGGTTCCTTCCTTTCCTACCTTTATGTGGGTTCCAGAGACTGAATTCGGGCTGTCAGCTATGAGACAAGTGTTTTTATGAGGTGAGCCATCTTGCTCGTCTGGGTTTCAGTACTTTTGAGGTGATGAGGAGGGTCCGTAGTACCCGGACTGTTGTTTTGTTTTCCGAGTCTCCCTATCCTAGCCCATCTTGTAATTTTGAGAGGAGAAACTTTAGTGAATCAGAAAGTGGACAGAGGCAACAGTGCCCCCTTGTGGCAAGAGCTCAACATTACCATCCCGGAAGGAAGGGCGCTGGACAGTATTAACCAATTCTTTTATGCCAGACGCTAGCTGAACGTTTTTCATGCATGGCTTAGTTTACTGAAGTCTCTTAGTACAAAGTAGGTGCTGCAATATGCCCATTTTAGGGCTCTTGAGAGCGCCGAGGCTGAGAGATTTCCTCACAGTCGAGGAACTCAGAATTGAACCCACAAGCAGCGTGCCCCAGCGTTCACGACTGTAATCATCTTTATGTTACCTCTGTTGCAAGTGGGAACCACTTCCAGTTTCAGATTCTTCTTAGACTTACCTAATTTTAGTTTTCAGTAGGCAAGGTGCTCCAGGTGGGAGGCAGAGAGTCGGGTCTTGGTGTCAGCTCCTCTTTGTGAGACCGGGGACCTGAGCCCTTCCCTTTTCTGAGATTTCAGGTGAGAAGATGGTAATGACCTCTTTGCCTCCTAGTAGCCTTCTAGGCTCCAAGGAAGAGCTTGGAAAACTCAAAATTGGATTTACATGAAACAGTCCATTTCTGAGGCCGCCACCGAATTCAAGGCCTGGGTGGAGAAGCCACAAAGCAGGGTCTCATCACACGGCGGAGGGTATGGCCTGGGAGGAGAAGTGATCCTGTTAGAGAGATCCTGTTCTTCTGCCTCTTCTTAGAAGCCACTAATGCCACCACTATGGCCCGCCCTCCAGACTTCATTCACACTAACACCCCTCCCCGTCTTCAATCATTAACGTGCCCCGTTTGGGAATTAAGTTTCCAAAACCGGCTAAGAGGAATGTGTCCTCCAGATAGGGAGCGTTTGTTCTGAGAGTGTGAGGCATTTTGTCCCTCACAACGCAGCCACAACGAGGAAGGGAGACCTCTGGTGCTGGGCTAGCTTTCTCCTGTTGTCAGAAGTCCACTCCTCTTTACTTCATCTAGACATGAGATGGCGCCACCCACGGTCAGGGTGGGTCTTCTTTCCTCAGTAAACCTCTTTGGAAACACCTCACAGATACACCCAAAGGCGTGCCTCCTTGGTGATCTTAAATCCTGTCAAATTGACGGATCATCGCGCAATCAATCAGTTGAGACTCAATCAGCTCAACAGAAGGCAAGCATCTCAGCACAGGAAAGGTGACATTTACGTGGCTGGAAGGACTCTGATCACTGACAGGCAGCTGTGATTTGTTTTTTTTTTTTTCTTCTCCCGGCAGGACACTCCTGAGGAAATCTCAGTTTTGAGAGGTCTATTGCTTCAATAATCTGAGACTTGAAGGGAAGAGCAAGGTAGCTCTATAGAGGTCTTCATTCTTGTCAGGACGGGTGCACCGAGGGCAGGCAGAGAGGGGGCTGTTAGATGGGACTCCTGAAATAGCACCGGAGCAGACCTCTGTTCCAGAAGTCCATCTCTGATGGCACCGAAGCCCTTTTTTCTGTGTAAATGAGCAAAAGTGAATCATTGCGGGTTTGAAGTCAGACTTTAGAGTTATTTCAGCAGCCAGTCACTCATCCTCCCAAGCCGTTAGACCTGGCGGCATGGGGTCTCAGGTCACTGGTAGCTGTGGTTCTCTTAGTCAGGAAGGCATCGCAGTTAACCCTGCAACAGGGTTATGCCTTACATGCCCTATCAGGTTACTGAGACTCTCAACTTGAGCGTCTTCCGTGGGGTCTCAGGTATCATAACCAGCAAGTACCTGACTTTACGAACTCCAGAGCTCCTTGTGAAACCTTGCCAGACTTAACACAGCTGCCTAGTTGCCAGATCCTAACCATTCAGGCTCTTTACAGAGCTTCTGCATAGAAACGCTCCATTTCACCTGATTCCCCATGTTTCTATCCTGAGGTGGCTTAGCTCACTTGTAAGAGGAGGACCACCCCCACTCTACCTCACGTTGCTGCACTCTTCTCAGAGCCTCCACCAAATGCCTGTGTGGGTTGTGGGGGCCTGGACTCTCCTCAGAGCCTCCACCAAATGCCTGTGTGGGGTGCGGGGGCCTGGACTCTCCTCAGAGCCTCCACCAAATGTCTGCCTGTGGTGCTGGGGCCTGGACTCTCCTCAGAGCCTCCACCAAATGTCTGCCTGTGATGCGGGAGCCTGGACTCTCCTCAGAGCCTCCACCAAATGCCTGTGTGGGTTGTGGGGGCCTGGACTCTCCTCAGAGCCTCCACCAAATGTCTGCCTGTGGTGCTGGGGCCTGGACTCTCCTCAGAGCCTCCACCAAATGTCTGTGTGGGGTGTGGGGGCCTGGACTCTCCTCAGAACCTCCACCAAATGCCTGTCTGTGATGCTGGGGCCTGGACTCTCCTCAGAGCCTCCACCAAATGTCTGCCTGTGGTGCTGGGGCCTGGACTCTCCTCAGAGCCTCCACCAAATGCCTGTCTGTGGTGCTGGGGCCTGGACTCTCCTCAGAGCCTCCACCAAATGTCTGCCTGTGGTGCGGGGGCCTGGACTCTCCTCAGAGCCTCCACCAAATGTCTGTCTGTGGTGCTGGAGCCTGGACTCTCCTCAGAGCCTCCACCAAATGTCTGTCTGTGATGCTGGAGCCTGGACTCTCCTCAGAGCCTCCACCAAATGTCTGTCTGTGATGCTGGAGCCTGGACTCTCCTCAGAGCCTCCACCAAATGTCTGCCTGTGGTGTGGGGGCCTGGACTCTCCTCAGAGCCTCCACCAAATGCCTGTCTGTGATGCTGGGGCCTGGACTCTCCTCAGAGCCTCCACCAAATGTCTGCCTGTGGTGCTGGGGCCTGGACTCTCCTCAGAGCCTCCACCAAATGTCTGCCTGTGGTGCTGGGGCCTGGACTCTCCTCAGAACCTCCACCAAATGTCTGCCTGTGATGCAGGGGCCTGGACTCTCCTCAGAGCCTCTACCAAATGTCTGCCTGTGGTGCTGGGGCCTGGACTCTCCTCAGAGCCTCCACCAAATGTCTGTCTGTGGTGCTGGAGCCTGGACTCTCCTCAGAGCCTCCACCAAATGTCTGCCTGTGGTGCTGGGGCCTGGACTCTCCTCAGAGCCTCCACCAAATGCCTGTCTGTGATGCTGGGGCCTGGACTCTCCTCAGAGCCTCCACCAAATGTCTGTGTGGGGTGCTGGAGCCTGGACTCTCCTCAGAGCCTCCACCAAATGCCTGTCTGTGATGCTGGGGCCTGGACTCTCCTCAGAGCCTCCACCAAATGTCTGCCTGTGGTGCTGGGGCCTGGACTCTCCTCAGAGCCTCCACCAAATGTCTGCCTGTGGTGCTGGGGCCTGGACTCTCCTCAGAGCCTCTACCAAGCCATCTTTCTGTGATCAATAAAACTCTTCTAACAAACCTCTTAAAAGGGAAAAAATCTCAATGTTCCCCTGCAGCCCCAAGTGCCTTTCAGTCCCTTCTCTGAATTAAGTTGTTTCCTATTTAAGCAGAAAGGGCCTCAGGGGTAATTCCTGTCCTCACAGAACAAATTGTTCTCTTCTTGGATCTCCTGTTCCCTACAGCTGGCAGTGGTTCACTTTCATTTCTAATGTCACTCTGGAGTGAGTAAAGTTCTCAAAACGAAGAAGACCTCCATGCTGTTTGGCACTGTCAATCTTCTGGGAAGGCTGAAAGGGTTAACATAACTCAAGAGATTGTTCACCAAGCTCACACTGGGGACTCAACAGTCTTGGCTCATTCTCTGCCTTCTTTGCAATCAACTCCCTGTTACCACTCACTTAGCCCTTCCTCCAGGACGAACTTTTAAAAACAAGTTCATGCTGGGTTTTGGGGGGCTTGTATTTATTTGTTTATTTATTTTGCGCACCAGTGGGAGGTCAGAGGAAAATTTACACCTACTGTGTGGGTCCTGGGGATTAAACCCAGACTTGGCATCAAGAGCCTGAATCTGCTGAGCCTTCTCACCAGTCCCAGGCTGCCCTTTTGTTGGATACAGGGGCATATCATTGTGACAGCCAGATGGTCAGCCATCATTACCATTAGCACTAGGGAGGCAGAGGCAGGCAAATCTCCGAGTTCGAGGCTAGCCTGGTCTATAGAGCAAGTTTCAGTACAGTCAAAGCAACATAGAGAATCCCTGTCTCAAAAAAGTAACTCCAAACTGCTAATCCCAGTGTAAGACTGTGTTACACAGGCCTTCACTTATCCCAGGAAAGGGACAGGCAGGGGAGAGGACTTGGACACAGGCATCAGAAGGCAGTGAGTTCCGGGACAGTTAGGGCTACACAGAGAAATACTGTCTGGAAAAACCAAACTAAACTAAAGCAAAGCAAAACAACCTCCCCCCGCCCCCCGCACCCCGCCACCCCTCATTGCTCCTAGTTCTAGGAATGTCAGGGAGCAAAGAGCCCCTGATAGTATTGTATGCACTAATGTATTAGTTATGCGTGGAAAGAAACATTTAAAAAGGGGAGAAAAACATAGTGAGGCCGGAGATCAATAGCAGGGGAGGATAGGACTTGTTTTTGCTTCCAGGTTATAGCCCATCATCAAGGCAAGCCAAGGCAAGATCTCAAGGCAGAACCTGCAGCAGAGATCACAGAGGAATGATGCACACTGCCCCGCTGTCTGCTTCTACTCAGCCTGCTTCCTTATACAACCCTGACCCCCTGCCCAGGGGTGGCACCACCCTCCGTGGGCGGAGCCCGGGCAGGGCCTGCCCACATCAAACATTAACCAAGAAAATGCTTCACAAACATGTTCCCAGGCCAATCTGATGATGGAGGCAGTTCTTCAACTGGGGTTTCCTCCTCTTAGGTGACTCTAGCTTGTGTCAAGTTGTGGGCAAAATCAACCAGCACAGTTGGGTATTGTTGTGGGAGCTCCTTCCGTTCCTTCAGCCAATAGCCAGCCCATTGGGGCATGGTCTCTCTCCCTTTAAAAAAGCGGCCACTTCCCTCTGCTCCCTCTCTGGCTTCCGGGTCCGCTTCCGCAACTAGGCTCCCTTCCTGATTGTGCAGAGGGCTGTTGTTTGGGACGGTGATCTCTAAGTTTTTCCCCCTTAAATAAATAACTATTCTATTAACCATAATTCCAAACTAGTGTGGGATTGTTTGTGATTTATGCCTTCAGGGTATCAACATGATGATTTGAGCTTGTTTCTGGGTTTCTTTGTTTGTTTTGAAAACCTTTGCCTGTCGTTTTACCCTGTGGTGGTGTCTCCTGTGAATGGGTACACATGTTGCTTGGAGTCAACATGAAAGAGAGGGGTCCTGTGATCTAATGTGTTAATCCTTACCTTTTGACTGGTGAGTTGGAGCCATGGTGTTCAGAATTATTACTGAAAGATGTGTGTTGATGCCAGAGATTTTGTGGTGTTTGGCATTTTCTTAGTCTTTATTTGCTTAATAAACACGTCAGCATATTTTTCTCTGCAGCTTCTAGGATTTATCATTCTTTTCCATTCCAAGCATTGCTTCTAGTATTTTCTTTAGAGCTGGCTTCATGTTCATAATTGCTTTAACCTGCTTTTGTCATGAAAAGCTTTTCTTTTCCTCCTCTTCCATTATGTTGTAATCTTTCAGAATTTGAAGTACATGTCTCATATCTATTTGGATTTTAGAGTTTTTGTCAAAAATCCAGTGGTTCTGATGGGTGCGTGTTAACATGTAACTTGGCCCCTCTTTTGTTGTTTTCAGTATATTTTCTTTTTCCAAATGTGTAGTGCTTTACTATAAAGCCACATGGGAGGCTTTTCTCATCTTGGATGTGTAGTTTTCTGTGAGCCTCTTCTATCTGCATGGGCAGCTCTTCTTTAGATTTAGGACATTTTCCACAATTTTATTGAAATTATTTTATATTCCTTTGGCAGAGAATTCTGTGCCCATAATTTTTACAAATTTTGGGGGGTTAGTTCATGGCCAACATGGTGGGAAACATGGTGGCAGGCAGGAAGGCATGGTGCTGGAGCAGTAGCTGAGAGCTTACTTACATCTGGTCCACATGACAGAGAGAAGGAGGGAAAGAGGAAGAGGGAGGGAGGGAGTGGAAGGGAGAGAGAGACAATAATGAACTGAACCTCTGATAGTAAGCAGGCCACCCCATCTCAATGTTTGCCTTTATTGTAAGAGTTGCCATGGTCACAGTGTCTCTCCACAGCAATAAAAACCCTAACTAAGACAGTGTCCTTCAAGGTACTCCTTGAATATGTTGTGGGGTACCACAACTTCTTGCCTGTAAGAGCCCAGTAGCTCCCCAGGCTCAGTATGGGGTTAGTTTGGCAACTGTACATCTATGTTGTCTCCACAGTCTGAGTGGGGGCCTTGTTCAACAGGCACAAGGGTACATGCTTTGGCCATGGTTGTCCTAGCAGGGGGACCTGTTTGCACCTGAGTCTTCCTCCACCTTCCCACCATGGTGTGTGATAGACCATGAAGGAAGCTAGAGGGGATAGAACCTTCTGTTGTAGCTGGCTATGGTTATGGCTAAGGGGACTTGCCAGCCCTTTCGAAGCCTAGTTCCCAGAGTTGGGAAGGTGGGAAGCAGAGGGGAAGGACAGAAGAAACAAGTTGACTGGTGAGATGGGTACACTCACTGAGGAGGAAGCAGAAGGAAAGGATGTCAGAGCTCCTTAAAATTCAGGTTCTTAGGGCTGGAGAGATGGCTCAGAGCTTAAAGAGCACTGGCTGCTCTTCCAGAGGTCCTGAGTTCAATTCCCAGCAACCACATGGTGGCTCACAACCATCTGTAATGAGATCTGGCACCCTCTTCTGTGGTGCAGGCATACATGGAGGCACAATGTTGTATACATAATAAATAAATAAATCTTTAAAAAAAATTCAGGCTCTTAAGGGATTAGAGTCGTGCATCTCATTGCCCACGGAAGCTTGTGTATTATTACTGGTGGATGTTGGATTGGAGGGCCCCTTCTGGGATTTCCAAATTCTTTACTTATTTATTCATTTTTGAGATAGGGTCTCCATATACAGCCCAGGCTGGCCTGGAATTCACTATGTAGATGAAACTGACCTTACACTCACAGAGAATCACTCGCTTTGCCTCCTGCATGCTGGTACTAAAGGTATGTACCACCAAGACTGGTCATTTTCAGGTTACTATGTCCTAGAACAAGGATTGAAAGCAGGGACTCATGGAAAGTGGGAGAAACAAAGACAGCTCATTAAGAAAAAGATTGAGCTGGAGAGTTGGCTCGGTAGTTAAGAACACTTGCTGCTCTTGCAGGGAGGCAGAGTTCGGTTCCCAGCACCCACGTCAGGTGATTCACAACTGCCTATAACTCCAGCTTCAGGGAATCTAAGACCTTCTTTAGGCCTCTGAGGTTACCCACAGCCCCCACCCCAGTGTGTACAGGAGTGTGTCTGTGCACACGTGCTCAGGAGGCCTAAAGAGAGCATCAGGTCTCTCAGAACTAGCGTTGCAGTGGTTATGAGTTGCTTGATGTGGGCTGGGAACTGAACTGAGGTCTTTTACAGAAGCAGAAAGCGCATCTAACCACGGAGCAATCTCTCCAGCGCCCAAGAGATCACTTATGAGCAAGGGAATGGGCCAGAGAGCTGGAGAAGCGGGTCTTAAGTTCAATGGGCCCTGTGCTGGGAAATGGGACATTTGTACAGTGCACACTCTTTCTGCTCATCTGCAGTTCCATGGCCTTGATGAAGAGGGGTGTCTTTTTGTCTTTTTTCCCACATGCTTATCTTAACGCCTCTTTTCACCTTACTTTCTGGCCGCAAGACTACAGTATAAGCAGTTATGCCTCACTTTTTTTTTCCTGTTTTAATAATTCAGTTTTTGTTTGTTTTGTTTATACAACAGCCTGTTGTCCACAAGCTCCCTGCCCCTCACTAGGGCCTGTGCAAGTTGCACAGCTTCCCACAATCTTAGAATAATGTAATTTAATAGATTTAGGTAGAGATAACTTGACACTATTTGGCCTTCCGGAGATTTTATTGATAGTCAATAAGAACTACGTGTTTGGAGTCAAAGTCACAGTGAAGGGCATACCTGACGTACTGTTAGGATGGGCTAAGTTCTGCTTCAGTAACAACCTGGAAGATATTGGTGGACTGGCACAGTAAGAGAGTTCTTTATTATTCTTTATCTTTTTGCTTATGTTAAGAGAAGAAAACGGGCTAGCAAAAAGCTCTTCTCTTTACAGCTTCATGAGGAACCAGAGTCTCCACAATTTTCTAGCTGTGATCCTGGAACTCATGGCTCTCCCCATGCCCAAGGCAGAGGGAAGCACTGGTGGAAATCTGTCCTGGGCTCATCTTTCTAACCAAACTGTACATTTCTCAGGGCAGGGACTATGCCTTTTTAAAAAGGTATACTTTTATTATTTTTAATTGTGCATGCATGCACATGCATTGTGTGTCTGTGTGTGCACGAGTGTAAGTGCCCATGGAAGCCAGAGGCATTGTCTCCTCTGTAGTAGTTGGTGTTACAGATGCTGTGATCTGCCTAACATGGGTGCTTGGAATTGAACTCAGGTCCTCTGGAAGAGCAGTAAATACTCTTAACTGCTGAGCCATCTCTTCAGCTCCCATGGGACTGTCTTATAGTTATTTATTTGCTTATTCTGTCAGAAATTTGAGTGAAAGATTGCAATAACGTAAAGTCTGGTCAAGATCTGAGTAAACCCAAGTCTGCCTACCCAGCTATGCTAGGATTCCTACGGAAGGGAAGCACAAATAAAAAGCTGACATTCATTTCCAATTGCAGGTGATTGCTGCAGTCTGGGGCTGGGCGGGGTGGTGCCCTTACATGGAGTTTTCCAGAACAGTGTGCAAACAAACATGGATCCTACGTGGATCCTTAATGTCAATGGAACATACGTGGATCCTTAATGTCAATGCTTGACTCTCCTCAGCACTTCTAGTGATCAGGGGAACCAGGTCGAAGTTACAGTAAGGTATCACCTCACCTGGTAAGAAAGGGTGACATCGAGAAGACATACTGTGGAAGTTCTGCTGCAAAGGGAACCCTCACATTGCTGGTGGGAACTGAAGTTAGTACAGCCATTATGGGAAGCTACCTGAAGTTCCTCAAAACCTAAAAGAGAACTAGCGTGTGAGCCAGTTACCCCATCCAAAGGAGAAGAAGTCTCATCCCTATTCACTTGGCACCCCTCGAAATGGCTCCAAAATGCAAACAACCCAGATGTCCATCAGCTGGCATGGGGCAAGCTCTGTGGTGCATATACCATGTCCTGCCGTTTGTGGTGTCATGGATTGAGATAGAGATCATCAGGTTAAGGGAGCTAAGCTGTTTTAGTCAGGGCTACTGTTGCTGTGATGAAACACCATTACCAAAGCAACTTGGGGTGGGGCGGAGAGTTTATTAGGCTTATGTTTCCACATCACAGTTCATGATCAGAGGAAGTCAGGACAGGAACTCAAATCGGACAGGAACCTGGAGATAGGAGCTGATGCAGAGACCATGGAAGGGAGCTGCTTACTGGCTTGTTGAACATGGCTTGCTCAGTCTGCTTTCTTATAGCACCCAGGACTACTAGCCCATGGGTGGTTCTACCCACAATGGGTTGACCCTCCCCCATTGATCACTAATTAAGAAAATGCCATACAGGCTTGTCTATAGCTGGATTTTTATTTTATTGAGACGGGGTTTCTCTGTGTAGCCCTAGTTGTCCTAAACTCACAGAGATCCACCTGCCTTTGCCTCCCAAGTGTCGGGATTAAAGGCGTGTGCCACCAATTTCCTGGTTGGAGGCATTGTCTTCATTGAGCTTTCCCCTCTTTCAGATGACTTTCACCTGTGTCAAGTTGACAGAAAACTAGTGAGCACACAAGTTGTCACAGAAAGAGTGTTGCTGCACACTCTCACTCATATGAGGACCCTAAGATTGCACAGAAGATGAGAGTAGAACACTGGGTATCAGATCTAGAGACAGGAGGGCCGGCATAGGGACAGGAAAGGGCAGACCGTGGGTGTAAAGTTACATTAGAGAGGGGCAGGAGGCTCTGGGGCTTACAGTGGGGTAAAGATAACAAAGATTATGCTGGTATTTCAGGTTTATTCCATTATCATGGTGGGACATAGCAGGATGCCGTGTGTTCCCCTATTAGAGACCCGGAGTGTTCCACACGGGTCTATCTTTACATCTTCAGCAGCAAAAAAGCAGGCACCTCCCTTTTCTCAGCACTTAAACTTCCCCTTCTCATTAGCAGTGCTCTGGAGGGAGAGGGAGAGGTGGAGGCACGAATTAAGGAGTCTGGATGAGTTTGCCCCCATCGCCAACCTTTCCCAAACATCTGCCCTACCGGCCAGAGGCAGCCAGAGCATGCTGCTAGGCTTCTTGTTCTTTTGAGAAACCATCGGAAAGCATCTGCAAACACCCGTGATTGCCTTAAAACGGAGAGAAGCACATTTTCCAATTACAGCCCGGGTGATTGCTCCGGCTTTTAATTAATGGATTGTGCATCTGTTTGCGGAGACCCTTTTAAATGTGCTTTTTTGGAGTTCCTTAATTAGGTACAAGAAGCTGCAGGTGTTCTGGCAGGAGCACAGTGGACCCGGGACAGCTTCCAGAAGAGACTTCTTTAATGTAAATATTTAGTCATCTGATGATGAGGCTCATTTTTAGAGTTTTGTTCCTGTTTGGTGTGCAAGCCGTGGTGTCGGAAGAGACATCCAGGCTTCGTTCAGACTGTTGACAAAATAAATTGAAACGGAAGAGACCAATTTTCATTATGACAGACACTTATCTGCAGTTAGACTATTACCAGAATGACAAGTTATTCTCATGTTGTCACTGTGAGCCTGCTGCCTGGGTTGTTTGGGGGCAGAAACGCTGGGGAAGGTGCTGGGATGCGGCAATGCTAATTCTGTTGCCGCTGGGGCTGTTATTCAGAGGGATGCTGCGGGCAGTGAGTGAGGTTTTGTCTCTCGGCGAGTGGAGATTGCCCTGACAGCGTGCATGAGTGGGAAAGGCATAGCTTTCTGCACCAGGTCATGACAAACTGGCGTTGTTGCTTTTTCCCGAAGTCATTACCACCTCTGGATTTGCGTGCCACCATTGCCATGTGAGAGATGTCCTAGGCCGAGGTGACAGTGTCTGTGATAATTGGATGTGCGGGTGTCAGAGGGTGAGGACCGAGAAGTAGGTGAAGGAAAAGTATCGGCTCTCAGGACCCTCAAGGCCAAGTTCTCAGCACAAAGGAGATTTCTTTGCCCCAGAAGAACAGAGGGCAGGGAATAAGAGACAAAGACTGGAGATAGAGGAAGAGGAAGAAGGGGAAGCAAACAAGAGAAATGGGCAGGGGTATTTTTTTTTTTTTTTGGAGGACAAAGGACTGTCTCCTTTTGGCACACACACAAATGATGAATTTATAAGGGTAAAGGGGGAAACCCCGTGTTAGGATGAAGTGTTTAATTTTGATTGGGCATGTAATTAGATGAGCCAAAGGGGGCTTCTGATTGCTAGATTTCAATACTTTTTAGCTGAACCTTGGTAGTCAGCCTCAGGAGGAGGGTGTGGCCAAATAGGGGAATAGATCTTACGGGCTAGCTTCAGAAATGTAATCTAATGGGTTTTTTTTTTTTTAGCAAGGCAGAGGGAATTGGGAAGATAGCACCATGTCTGTCTGTGTGTCTCTATGCTCCTCACTGTGATGACAATGGATTAAACCTTTCAAACTGTAAGCCAGTCCCACTTAAATGCTTTCTCTTGTAATAGTTGATGTGGTCATGGTGTCTGTTTACAGTGATAGAACACTGAGACAGAGGACAACACTGATTCTCTCTAAGTATCCTGTGCATGAACTAAAGTTCATGTTACGGTGCTGTAGGCAATTTCCTTCCTGCCTCGTCATGGTGCCCACAGAAGTAATGCAGTTGAGGAGCTGTGGCTGGCATCAAGTCCCTGACAGGAACAATCCTAAGGGAAGGAGGAGGAATTATTTCTGCCAAGAGTTTCGGAAGGTTGAGTCCATGGCCATAGGACTTGGGTAGACATCTTGGCTGTGGGAGCTCTGCGTGTCACCAGCAGCCAGAAAACTCACAACTGGCTCTATTCCCTCTTCCCTTTTATACAGTTTGGGCTCTGGGGGATGCCATCCACATGAAGTGTGGATCTTTACGTCCTAGTGAATCCTCTCTGGAAATTCCCTTACAGGTGTTCCTAGAGATGTGCTCAGTAATCCCTAGGAATTCTAAATCCAGCCATGTTGACAGTGAAGACTAACTATCAGTGGATTTAGAGAAGTTGTATTAAATAGCTAGGTGATCTTGAACAACTCAGTTGCCTCTTCTTTGCTTCATCACCAAATGAGGATATTGTTGTCTGGATGAGACATGTCCTCCTTAGGCTCATGTGTTTGAATATGTGGTCCTCAGCTGCAGTGCTGTTTGAATGAGTGGGACCTTTGGGAGGTGAAAACTTGCTAAAGGAAGTGGGTCCTGGGGATGGGCTTTGGGGCTTTATAACCTAGACCCACTTCCTGTTCTCTGCTTCCTGCTTTTGTTGCCATGCCTTCTCTAGCATAACAGACCATAGCTCTCATAGAATTGCAAGCCAAAATACTTACCCCCTGCCTTAAATAGCTTATGTTAGGGTATTTTTATCATATCATTGGGAAAGTAGCAAAGATGCAGTGCTTGGGAAAGATGATTTTTAACATCCTTATCTCCTAAAATTCAGTATGTAGGGACCAAATCTTACTATCTGGATGGCAGAACTAAAATTTCACTTGGAACAGTATTTCCTTTAAGATTCTGTAAAAGGAGGCTGCTTGTTTGTCCTGACTGCCCAAAACCAAAATAATTACACAGGAACTGTATTAATTAAATCACTGCTTGGCCCATTAGCTCTAGCTTCTTATTGGCTAACTCTTACATATTATTTTAACCCATTCCTAGTAATCTGTGTATCGCCACATGGCTGTGACTTACCAGCTAAAGTCTTAGCATCCGTTTCCAGTGGGGGCTACATGGCTTCTCTATGACTCCATCTCCTTCCTCCCAGCATTCAGTTTAGTTTTCCCTGCCTAGCTCTGTTCCCCTATAGCTCTGCTATAGGCCCAAAGCAGTTCCTTTATTAACCAATGGTATTCACAGCATACAGAGGGGAATTCCACATCACCTCCCATTTTCTGTTTAAATAAAATGAAGGTTTTAACTTTAACATTGTAAAATTACATGTAACAAAACAGATACCAAACAAGAATTACAGTTACAATATTTATATCTACTTTATCTTTTGTCATAATTAACTATAGCTATAAATTCTTCACCTCCATCAAAGAC
This sequence comes from Microtus pennsylvanicus, assembly GCF_037038515.1. Classification (NCBI taxonomy): domain Eukaryota; kingdom Metazoa; phylum Chordata; class Mammalia; order Rodentia; family Cricetidae; genus Microtus; species Microtus pennsylvanicus. The sequence continues at coordinate 89,075,849 of NC_134584.1, forward strand.
TCCAGAAGGATATATTACCTAAGTAAGCAATAAGTTCATTGTAAACAACTTTCAAAATTCTAGAATTGACAGAGACATCTCACTACCTGGACAGTTACCCAAAGTTCTTCCGTACCATTGGGGCATCCATTTTCAGCCTACAGGCCCATAGTATTCAGCAGACTTTTCCATGAAGTAGGAAATTTTAAAGACAGGTCTACCTATATTGGTAGTTTGTCAGTCACTTTTTTCTGTGTCCTACAGAATGTCTGGCAGACTTTTTCATGAAGCAGGAACCCTGAAGGACCATCTCACCTTTAGGCAAGTTCAGTAGTCATTTCTCTGTGGGTCCTGCATGTCCAGTTCATCAAGCAGTCCAGGCAAGAGCAATTTCTTGCCCAACTCCATAAGGAGCCTCTTCAATGCCCATCTTCCTCTTGAAGTAATTGGTGCTGCCAGGAGCAGATGTGCCTCATGGTCAAGAAAAGTCCTAAGTTTTTAAAACATTTTAAGTGCCATATTCTGAAGGTCTCTGAAATATTTGAAGAATATTTATCTAACTGAAATATATCTCTATATACCTAGAAAACCTACAAACTTGACTATTATAGATGATTAACCTGCATTTCTTAATTATATATTACGTTTTTAAGTGAGCTGCACAAACACAATGCCTTAATCAAGAGCAGAAATGTACATATAACAAAATTGACCTTAAGTTTGTATCAATAAACCAAGATCCATACCAATGCAAATCTCTATTGCATGTCCCCCTTTAAATATAAAGAACATTTATAAACAATATTTGGGAATATGGGCATAATTATTCTCCAAACTGCTTCCTGCCGTTTATTGGGCAAAATAATTTTTTTGAGGGGTGTTCAAAGTGACCTTTCAGGGGGGTCTTGTTCCATCAAACAATATTAGTCTGGAAGCAATCCACAGGTTCTCATCTTCTGTGTAAACAAAAGAAAAACCTCTTTTCCAAAGCAACATATCCTTAGCCTCAAATTTTGAATTCAAGATACCTATGATATATATATATATATATATATATATATATATATTTATGTTGGCTTAGCTTAGCAGTTCTCAGCATCAAATGGCTCTCTGTAGTCAAAAATTTCAAAGAAAACCCAATAATATACATAATCCAGACTCTCTGTGAATTTTCCATCTTTACATGGCTTGTTTTCACTCTATTATTTTTTTAAAGTTTAATATTTATTTTATTTTCTTTACTCCTTCAATCTATGACTGTCTGTACTCTGTCTCTTTAAAGACTTATTTTATAAACCATTTACTTCTTTTATGACTCTCTATACTCTTTATCTTTTCTCTCCCAAGCCTATGTACATTTATCCAATGCTGTGACTCATTTAGAGGTCTTTTATGTCTGAATCTGTCCTATGTGTATCTGTAATTCTTTACTGTCCAAGAGCACTTCTTAAAATGCTAAACAGTTCTTAAAAACTTATGCTATGCTATTGCTAGGGGAAATGTGGCAGTTCCTGCTTGCTCTGCCCAGTCCGACATGGCAGAGTTGAGCTGATGTTGCTTCCAAGAGCCATGCACAATGCCCCGTCTTTAGGCACACAGCCAGTCCATGTTGCCACTAAGCAAGTCGTAACATGTTGCTCAAAAACCCAATTCAAATGCTCAGTTTCCTGAAAGAGCCAGAGGTTGTGTGCACATTTCAAAATGGGGTGACTTATTTTTTCTGCTACCACTGAATCAGGAAAACCTCTCTTAAAGGAGCTGCAGCATGCCGCCAACAAGCAAAGCTCATTTGAAAAAAAAAATGCGGTTAAACTTTGTTTTGTAGTGTCTAGAATTCCTTTCCAAGTTTTCTTAGCTTTTACATGGATTTAGTTGGTCACACGGGCGCCAATTTGTTGTAAGAGGAGGCTGCTTCTTTGTCCCAGCCGCTCAGAACCAAAATAATCACACAGAAACTGTATTAATTAAATCACTGATTGGCCCATTAGTTTTAGCTTCTTATTGGCTAACTCTTTCATATTAATTTAACCCATATCTACTAATCTGTGTATTACCACATGGCTGTGGCTTACTGGCTAAAGTTCTGGTGTTTGTCTCCAGCAGGTGCTACATGACTTCTCTATGACTCCACCTCCTTCCTCCCAGCATTCAGTTTAGTTTTCCCCCCTGTCTAGCTTTGTTCCCCTATAGCTCTGCTATAGGTCCAAAGCAGTCCTTTATTAACCAATGATATTCACAACATACAGAGGGGAATCCCACATCATGATTCTGTCCAACCTATTAGGTATAACTTTGCTGCTGGCCATTTGGTGGCAAAGCAAGGTTGAGGCTTCTCTGGGTAGCTTTTCACATAGCCAAGGGACCTCTGTAAACTACAGAAGGTTGATATGCTAACAGTGCAATGAGGCGCTCATGGCTGTTGACAGGAATGCTGGGGATTAGGGACCTATAGTCTCTGTAGCCAAGGACATGGTCAGCGTTCTGGTCCTGAAATAGATGTTTAATGGCTGCCTCAATGCCCCACCTGAGCCCCAGCCCAGGTCACTGCTATTCGTTATGCACACCAGACGGGCATCCATTTTGCAGCCATGCTTGGGGTATGATTGTGATCAGCAGTGTGCACTGGATTCTGCCTCTCTCTACTGAGGCACCCTGAGTCAGTGGTAAACAGTAGCTGTGCCCTACCTAACCACTGATGACTGTTAATCATTACTGCCTTTGTGTCTCACTCGATGTCCCTTAGCGCCAGATCCATGTAGTGGGGAAGAGGAACATACGTCCCCTTTGTCTTCTGTGATGGGAGTTGGCTTCTTGACTTTTCTTTGGCTTGGTTTCACCTTAAACTGAAGATCTACCTCCCTGCTGTTGCAGCTCAACAAAAGACAACACAGTACAGATGTACCAAGGGGTGTGTAGGCTGCTCACTGCACAGCTCTAGGGGATGTTATTCACACTGGGGGCCGCAGGAGTTGTCAGCACAGCAGCCGCCTCTGGGGTTATGAACCCTCCCATGCACCTGCCCTTTCTTTTCAGCACCCGGCAGCCCCCTGTGTTCTGCATCCTCAGAGTCTACTGGACCACATGCAGAATCACACCAGCATTCTGGACACAGCAAAGGTTGTAGCCGGTGCCTTCTTGATGTGACCTCGATGGAGAGCACGCTAATTTTCACTGGAGTGTCTTCACAAACGCTGAGTGGTGAGCTGATTATTTGCTCGTTTTCGAGTTTGCATCCCTCTGTGTTGGTCCTTTCTTCCATTTAAGCCTTTACAGAGCCCTCTCTCCTCTGCTCAGAAAGCACGGTGTGGGTCTTATGCAAGAAGTTAATACTAAACTTGTAGACATGCTTTTATTTAATGTTCAATGCCAAAGGAGAGCGATTACCGGCGATTTTTAATCAACAAAAGTGTCTCCAGCAGTTGTTAAGGGCTTGAAGATAGAGTTTAAAAGGAGATCCTTTTTCTTCCAATCACCTCACAAAATCCTATATTCGGCTCTGCTTGGTTGAGCTGTTTATGTTCATTTCCCCAAGTTTAATAACAGGACATTCTTTTTACCATTATTTTATCTAGAATCCTGTATTTTGACATAAAACCGAGAAGCATTTCCACCTTTTACATTTTAGTTTCCTCACTTCTCAAGGCAAAAGTAGTTCAATTAAATATCATTTGAGGGCTCCTTGGAGGCAGAGACCTTTGGAAATTGCTCTAACCCTTTAACATTTAGAAAGGCATATTTATAGACGCAGGGTGAGCATGCGCTGGCTGCTCAGAGAGGGAGAGACTCCCTCTGAAGAGGGGAGTCATTCCGTTTCGAGGCTGGCTATTAGGTGTAAGGGAGAAGCTGCCTAGACTGGGCCTCCAGTGTCACAGGCCCATCAGACTGGAGCCATGTGGAGGCTGTAAATGAACTTCTAGGAGAGAGGCTGCTTCTGGGTCCACAGGGGAAGGAGGGCCACATGCATCCTCTTATTCACCTAATATCCATCCATCCATCCATCCATCCATCTGTTCATCCATCTGCTGATCTGTCCACCCATCCATCCACCCACTCACCCACCTATCCATCCATCCACCCACCCGTCCATCCACCCATCCATCCATCTACCCACCCATCCACTCATCCACCCAACCATCCATTTATCCACCCATCCATTCATCCACCCACCCATCCATCCATTCACCCACTCACCCATCCTTCTACCCACCCATCCATTCATCCACCCAACCACTCATCACCCACCCACCCACACACCCATGCATCTATCCACAGACCCACCACCCATGCATCCCTCCCAGAATTACTGAATAAGATATAGCATGCTGGTACTGCATTAGCTAGCTTTCTTCTCATCTCAACACAACGCTTGAGAGAAACAACTTAAGGGAGGGTTGGGATGCGGATTGTGATCGCAGGTGTGTCAGTTTATCAAGGGTGTGTGGTAACTGAGAGCAGGTTAAAGCATGGTGTCAAAATGGGCAGGAAGAGGGGAAAGGGGATACCAGCATAGTGCTGGCTTTCTTCTTCCCCCCTTTTATTCTGTCTGGGGCCTTCACGTGGGTGGTATGTGCCACATTCAGGGTGGGTCTTTCCCCATCAGCTAATTCTTTTTGAAAACACCTTCACAAACAAGCCCAGAAGTGGGTCTCACCGGTCTCCTGGGTGACGCTGAATCTACTCAAGTTAACAATGAAGGCGGAGGCTGGGTGGTGGTGGTGGCACTTGCCTTTAATCCCAGCACTTAGGAGGCAGCCTTCACTCTAGGAGCAGGGGGTGGCAGTACGATGTCTGTGAGGGCACAGCTCTAGGTGAAAACCCAAACAGAAATATCACAGGTTTGGATATCTTTATTTGTGCCCGATGGACCTTTTCACGGTGTCCCAGCTGGTCATGAGGTAACCCTCAACGTGTAGTGGGTTTTGCAGATTGTTATCTTGAAATTCTTAATATGAAAAATGTATATCTAATTAAAACAATATGCCCACAATTACAAGTAATTTCAATAATCAAACAGATATTAGATACTTTTCTTTTCCATTTTAGTGCCCTGTTATACAGCCCAGGTTAACCTCCGGTCATAATCCTGCCTTCCAAGGGCTGGATAACCGGTGTATGATACAACACTCAGACTCAATAACAAAGCTTTCTCTCCTGTGTTTTCTCTGGTGCTGGGGCAGGGGCTCAGCACTTGCATTCATTGGGTGAATGAGGGTTCTTTAGAGGAACAGAACCCAGGGCATGGGTTATATATGAATCAATCAAGTCAGATCACATTAAAATAGCAACAACAGCTGACTCTTACCCAAGAGGCTGAGAACATATTAACTGCTTTGTCCTGGAGGCTGGTGCCTCAGTGGTTGGAGTTGTCCCCCAGTGGTTGTCACTGCAGAGGCCGCCAACCACTATTTGCTCAGTCCACAAGGCTGGGTGTCTCCGCAGTCCCAATCTGTAGTTGTAAACCTGGAAATTTCCCGGAGAGCCACTGGTCCTTAGTCCATGGCAGAAGCCTGGAAACAATGGCTCTGATCACAATGACGGAAGCAGCAGCAACAACAGAGTAACTCAGCTCCGTGGAAAGACGTGAGGCCTGGCAGACAGGGTGGGTTCAATTCTTTCTGCCACTCCCTTTTCATCTGAACTGGTTCAGGAAGGTGTCACTCACAACGGAGGCGGGTCTTCCGGTATCCACTAAAGTAAACAGGACAGTTCTTTGGGTGGGCCTCTATTCAGTTGACTCTAGTTTGTGGCAAGCTGACGTTAAAGTCAACCATAACATTGGTCTATCTGCCACTAAGCTGCCTCTCCAGCCTCTTCGATTCCATAACTAATTTCAGAAAATTTGGAACTGGAGTATAAATATTAAAAATTTTCATTGCTACCTTTGCATACAAGTTTTTTGTTTGTTTTTTCTTCCCTGAGGATGGGAGCCAGGTATGAAGTGGTCATGGTGGCCATTTCAAGTGTATAAGATAATATGAAAAGTTATATTTGCTGAAGCGAGCTCCCATTATTCAATTTAAAAATCAAAGAGCAGAACTGGAGAGATGTTTTGGGGATGGAGAGCACTTGCTGCTTTTGCAGAAAACCTGGATTGGGTGGCCAGCACCCACATGGTAGCTCACGACCACCAGCGGCTCCAGTTCTGAGGGATTTGGTGTCCTCTTCTGGCCTCTGTGAGCACATGTACATGGTGTACACACAGACACACAGAAACTGACACACAGGCATTTTAACGAAATGTTATGGTTGCAATAGGGCGTGTTCTCTGAAGCTCTCATTGAAAGGTGGTGTCATGACAGCAGAGTTGGAAGTGGGTCTTTCATGAAGTGCTTAGTTTGCTATGAGGGATTAATGTCTTTCCCACACTGTGTACGGCTGATTTTGTGTCTCAACTTGACATAAGCTAGAGTCATCAGAGAGAAAGGAGCCTTCATGAGATCCAGCTGTAAGGCATTTCCTCAATTAGTGATCAGTGTGGAAGGGCCCAGCCCTTAGTGGGTGGTGCCACCCCTGGGCTGGTGGTCCTGGGTTCTATAAGAAAGCAGGCTGAAAAAAAAAAAAAAGAAAGCAGGCTGAACCATGAGAGCAGCAAGCCAGTAAGTATGGTCTCTGCATCAGTGTCTGCCTCCAGGATCCTGCCCTGCTTGAGTTCCTGTCCTGACTTCCTTCAATGATGAATAGCATTGTGGAAGTATAAGTCAAATAAACCTTTGCCTCCCCAACTTGTGTTTTAGTCATGATGCTTTACTTGTGTTTTAGTCATGATGCTTTGGTTCAGCAATAGAAACCCCAGTTAAGACAGACTCACTTGGTTAACAGTGGCTGGAGTGAATGCTCACACTCAGGTGTGGGTTTGTCACGAGAATGGGTGATACAGAGCAAGGCTGCTGCTCCTGATGTTAGCTCTTGAGTACGCAGCCACTTGCCTTTCTTTTTGGGTTTTTAGATAGGGTTTCTCTTTGTGACCTAGGCTGGCCTGGAACTCACAAGTCTCCTGCCTCAGCTTCCCAAGGGCAAAGATGGCAGGCCTGAGCTGCTGCATATAGCTCATTTACTATCTTTCCAGTGTTCCGCTGTGTCCCATGGGATGCAGAACGTGGTCCTCACCAGCTGGGCAAGCATTGGCAGCATCCTCTTGGACTCCCAAGCCTCCAGAATGGTGAGCCTAGGGAACTCTCTTTCCTGCATAAAATGGAGATAAACTCCACAGAGAGGTCAAATTCAGCAGCTGACCTGGCTGCTGCAGCTTTACAATGTCAATATGACTGAAGAGTCAGACCTGGTGGCACAGACCTACTGGCAGTCCAGAGAAGGCAGGAAGGTTGGAAGTTCTAGGCCAGCCTGGCTATACAGCAAGGCCCTGTCTCAAACAAACAAACAGCATAAGCTTTGGCTTACCTAATGCAGCCTTACATGGCCTCTTTGGGTTTCTGCATTCTCTTAAGTATGAGGTTCCGAACCCTGTGCCCTTGAATAAGGAGTCACTCATGAGGGACAAAGGTAGGTTGCATCACAACATCCTCCAAGTATGTTTTATCTCCTGGGATGTCACACCGTGCTTGGGGTTGGGGTTTGAGGTTCCCTAATGTAGACGGTCTCTCACTATGATTTGATGCTCTCAGTGTGCTGACTTTGGCTCAGGTATAGATTGGAGCTATTTAAGAGCTCTCACCCAATTACAGGGGCGATAGGGAGACAGAAGGCGCTATCCCAGTGTGAGTGTCCAGGCAGCAGACAGCCAGAGTCACTTGGAAAACAAGCATCCTTCACTCTCGCCGACGTTCCTCTGAGCAGCTCTGGTGATGGTGTTCTCAGGTGTCCACATCCACAGCTGTCTGCAGGCTGAGTCGTTGGCCATGGAGGGTTTTTTTTTTTTTTTAAACATAGGGTCTTGCTATGTAGTCCAGGCTGGCTTCACTAACGACCTTCCTGCCTTAATGCTCCATTTGTATCTACTTCCTAAGTGCTGGAGTACTAAGGGTGGACCCAGCTAGTTCATTTCTCTTTAAGAAGTTTTACATGAAGAAACGGATGTAGTAGGATTTACAACGGAGTTTGTAAATCTCCAGGACCAGGACCAGGACCTCGAGGTTCTCAGGACCAGGTTTAAGATCAGGGTGGGACAATCTGTAAGGGAGAGGGTTGGGCGTGATCTGTCCCTGTCAGAGTGGATATTGTAATGTGGTGACTGGGTTAGGCTTCTCTATGCCCCAGGATTCCGCCATGGGCTTTAAGCCTTTCCTACCCCTTCATCCCCTGTCTTGCCAGCTCCAATACTACACAGAGGACTTCACTGTTTAGAGGCCATTAGGAGGGAAGCCACACTATGTTGGTCAGCTTGCCTGAAGTAACCAAAGGGACCTGTTAAATCCCAGAATACACTCTACCTCCTAAAGCCGTTTTCCAGTTCCAGAGGCCGGCTGCATGTCTGGGCTCCGGACGGTAGGGGGCATTATTTCCCTTTTGAAATTCTTTGGAGACTAAAGGCAGTCCCTCCACAGCCCTCACTATACTTTCCCTTTTTGTTTCTGACGTTCATCCTGAGGTTAGGGTTGGCCTGTGCTGCGCAATAATACGCTTAACCTTTGGCATTGTGCACCAACACGTAATCGATCATTTCCAAAGGCCAGGCAGTCTCCATCAGTACGAGATAAATGGAGATGAGCTGACCCTTGCTTCTAGTGATCTGTTGAGAGCAAAGCACAGACCCGACTAGGGTGTTTTATGAACTCCACTAGCTTTCTCATCTTTATTTAAAAGCAAAAAAAAATTTTTTTTTTCACGAAGTGATTTGTTATTTAGTGTTTTCCAACCAAGTCGGATCCTGGTGAGGATAATTTCCCTTCAACTGCTCATTACTGTCGAGTTGGTAAATAAACTTGAGGCATTTCTGCGGTGGGCATAAAAATAAAGGTGAAAATGCTGAATCTGAAACCAAATGGTAGCACAGAGCGAGGAGCTCTTCATGGTGCATGCTGCGTCGCTCCTCTGACTTCAATTTAGCTGCTGCTTGCATTACGGAACGGTTATCCATGTGTCATGGCAAACGTAAGAGTCATTTCTTTGTGTGAAAGTGACGCAACACTGTCTACGGTCGTTTGATGAAAACCCTACTATGGGTCACATACTCTGTCTCGTGACACCTTCTTTTCCATAGTCTTTATAGTCTGCCCCCAAACACGAGCTCTGCTAACAAAGGAGGTCAGGCTGGGGAAGACAGAGAACAGTGCGCATCAAAGGGTGGAACCAAGATCTGAAGCCGGGTTCTGAGACACAAAAGGCTCCTCTGAGCCCTGACTGCTCAAGGGTAGCTTGGTTTGCTTTGTGTGTGCACACGCGTGTGGGAGCATGGAAAGGCCTGAAGTTGTCATGGGGTGTCCCCCTCATCACTCTCCACTCTGCTCGTTGAGGCAGAGCCTGGTGCTGAAGCCAGAGCATAGTGATCCTCGCTTGTCTGGCTAGCCAACTCACTCCAGGAATTTCCGTCCCTGCCACCTGGGTTCTAGGCTCCGCCCCCTGCTTCCCAGGCTTCTCTGTGGGTTCTGGGGTCCAAACTCGGGGGCCCTATGCTGTAGAGCAAGAACTTTATCTACTGAGCTGTCTCTCCAGCCCATAGTATCTTGTCTTTCTAGCTTCTGTTTTTTATTGTTTTTTCCTTTTCCAGTTTGAGACTAGATATATGAATTTTCTGATTCCCCAATGTGAGTGTGGACTTTAATTTGGCCTGAGATTTACAGAGGAGGCCCAGAGAAGTCTAGTTAGCAGGTTGTGCCCCATAAGAGGGAAACAATATGTTCTGAGTATATTTTTAATCTTCTAAATGGACGTAGCAGGCATTTGAACTCTTTAGAGATTTAGTGTCTTCTCTCCCTGGGACATTCTTCCTTATCCATAAATGATAAAGCTACCTATTGAAAGCAAACTTTGGTCTGGCAAGGCCTAGGGTCAGTGACGAGCCCTGGGCGAGGGGGCTCAGCCCAGGATAAGTGGTTTGTTTTAGTTCCTGGCTTTGACTCGACCACCCTGGTTTTCAGAAGTCTGCACCCGGCTCCACAGATGTAATGACAGCATGTGCCTTGCTGCAGGGCCACCCAGCTGTGTGCATTGTCTGGGTCTCTGGTCAGGCAGATGCCTTCTCTGTATAGCATCAAAAGGGGCCAGAGGACTTGCCAGTGCTCCAGACCAGTGCTTTCTAACCCCTGAGAGCAGCCACCTGGCTGTCCTCCCCAGGGATCTCCCTGAAGTCTGCTCTCTCCAGTTTGTATCCAGTGCAGCCCCTGGGAGAATGCAAGATGCCATTTCTTCAAGGAACTCCAGGCTATACAATTTTGTAAATATTACAGTTCCATTTGATTACTGAGAATTGCTCAGTGTCTTTATTTACTGCAATTTAAAGAGTGTGTGATGCAATTGAGACCCATTTCCCCATTTCTTTCTCGGATAAAGTCACTGATGTTCCTTAGGGCACAAGTCTCAGAAGCATTTCTGGTAACAGGGAACTGGAAGGTCCTGTGGAGAGTAGTGGTTTGAATGAGAATGTTCCTCATGGGCTCAGGTATTTGAACCCTTGGCCTCCACTTGGTGGCGCTGTCTGGGGAGGTTTAGAGGGTGCAGAAAGTGTGTCACTCGGGGAAAGCTTGGAGATGAGAAGGCTTTTGTCATTTTCAGTTTGATTTTTTTTCTGCTTTGTGCTTATGATTGAAAATGTGAGCTCTCAGCTTCCTCGTCCTGCCGCCATGCCTCTCTGCTTCTGTTATGGACTCTGTCTGGAACCATATGCCAAAATAAATCCTCTCTGCCTTCAGCTGCCTAAGGTCATGGCGTTTTATCACAGCAGCCGCAGAGCAATGGATGCAATGACCAGGCGGCTCCTGGGCTCCATGCAGTGGCTTTTAGCAGAAGTGAGCTGAGGCGAAGAAGCCAGTGAGGGGCAGGGCCAGCTCAGCATGACCCTCTGATTCTATCTCTCATGGTTCCTATGGGCTCCAGCGGTGTCAAGGGTCACAGACATCAATGCAGACACCAGCTGTAGCAAGGTTGTAGACCCAGATATGGCCCTCAGCAGCAGCTTGGGCCCGGATGATATCCTGTCTTTGAGTGGAAGATCAGATCATTCAGATCAAGATGGCACTGGTGGTGGTTTGGCCTGTAGACACCAACAAAGCCACGGGTTGCAGCCCAGCCCTCAAGCTATCTTGTGGGTGGCTTGCATCTGCCTGGGCAAGCTATTCTTCTTTTAATGATTTGTGCTTATCGTGTCCTTTTCTAGTTGGGGTGGTTATTCATTTTTTATTTTATCGTATAAATGTTTCGCTTCCACACACGTCTGTGCACCATGTGCATGCCTGGGGCCCGAGGGGTCAGAAGAGGGCACCAGAGTGCCTGGAACTTGAGTCATGGCAGTTGTGAGGCATCACGTGGGTGGTAGAAATCAAACTAAGGTCCTCTGCAAAAGCAAAAAATTCTCTTGCCACTGAACCATCTCTCTAGCCCCTATCCCTCCGCAAGGTATTTTTAATGATTTTCTTACAGAAACGGTTGTCAAGCTGTCCTCACTGCCATCAGCAACAATGTATACACATTTCTGGCAACAATGTATACACATTTTCAGCAATAATGTATACACATTTTGGCAACAATGTATGCACATTTTCAGCAACAATGTATATACATTTCCAGCAACAATGTATACACTTTTCAGCAACAATGTATACACATTTTCAGCAACAATGTATACACATTTTCAGCAACAATGTATACACATTTCCGGCAACAATGTATACACATTTTCATCAACAATGTATATACATTTTCTCAGAACCTACAATTTACCTGTCAATATCTAACTGGGGGTAAATATTGGCTGTGTTTTTCTGTCCATCTCACTATCACTCCGAGATCTTTCTAGACAGCAGATAGTTACTGAACATCTACCATGCAGCAGCCAAGGGAGGTGTTAGGACCAAAATGATGGTCCAGACTTGGTCCTCTCTCAAAATGCTCGCAGTTGAGGATAGAGCCAGGTATTTAATCCACTTGGGCTCAGCAGCACCATCTGCTTCCATAGGCTGGAAGACTGCAGGCTTCCCTGTGCCTGGAACCCCACAGGACTCCTGTGGGAAGTGACGTGGATCTCTGGGAGTCTCAGTCATGTCAGTCAGGAGGGAGTGACAGAAGAGCTGTGCACTCCCCTCTGTCTTCTGAGGAATATAAAGGCCAAGGCAGTGATCCTGCAGCAGCCTGGACCAGCACTGCGTCAATCACTGTCAACTGTAGCATCAGCTACCCAGACTTATCCAGGTGAGGGGTCACCTGGAACTTCCTTGGCTTCTTGTCTTTCATTTATTCTCAGTTCTTAACAGCAAAACCACACAGGAGACAGCTATCTAATAACTTTCAGGTCTTGTTGACTCAGTGTGTGCTCTTTGTGGTGTTCCTTTCTCCCGGACAATTCTGCCTGCAAAATCTACCACGGGAAGGTGGTCCTTCTTTACATCAGCCTTGGGGTGGGGGTGTCTTCAGAACCTCCACACACTGTTCCAATAACCATCTTTTAATCTCACTCCTCATTCTTTTATGTCCTAAGTCATCCTTGGTCAACTCCTCTCAGACTCTGAAGTAGCATTGTAGGTCTCCTCTTCTCATTTGCTTTTCTGTTGCTGTGACAAGCAACTTGGTGAAAGAAAGGGTTTCTTTTATCTTACAGGTTACATCTTATCATCCAGGAAAGCCAGGATAGGTGCCCAGGGAAGGAGCGCGAGGCAGAAAATATAGAGAAACATTGCTTTTTGACCTGTTCCCCCTGGATTGCTCAGCTAGCGTTCTCATACAGCCTAGGCCCACTTGCCTAGGGAAGGTGCTGCCCACAGTGGACTGGGCCTTCCTATGTCAATTAGCAGTTAAGAAAATGCCTCATAGACCTGTTACGGGCCAATCTGATTGGGGCAGCTCCTCAACTCATGTCCCCTCCTTCCAGGTGATTGTAGCTTGTATCGATTTGACATTTAAAACTTACCAGATCATCTTTCCGCTGAAATGCAAGCTACACAAACACAGAGATCCTTATCTGGCTTGGTCAATGGGCTTATCATCATTGCACACACTGAATATTCCACCTATGCAATTAAGGGAGCCTAGGAATGATGGAAGCTGGTTGCATATTCCGCCCCCCATAGCACAGTACCTCTACCCCTGTCCCTGCCAGAATAGCTTCACTAATTTACCTTGCTGACTCCCTAAGCAGGGTTCTGATGTGGCTGAGTCACACCCCTACTGGGAAGCAGAACTGTCCATTGGGATTGTTCGACCCACTGAGGCCTCCCAAACCTTTCCAGGGACGGCTTGCGATGTCTCCTTGTTGTCTCCAACTCTTGCTCATATCTAGACTGTAAGCGCCCCCAGGCCACCATCCTTCATATTCCCACATCCCTGGGGGAAGAAATGCCTGTGATTTATCCTGTCGTGACTCAATCAAAACTCTCAAGGCTTGTATTTAGAGAGCCAGCCCGCTCTCTAAATATAATAAATGTATTATATTTTTCTTTGAGACAGGGTCATACTATGCAGCCCTGCCTGACCTGGAACTCACAGAGATCCTCCTGTCTCTGCCTCCTAAGTGCTGGAACTAATGGGAAGTTTCATCACATCTGGCTATGTGTAATGTAATTACATCATTTCTCCATCATCCTCTACTCCTTCCAGCCACGCCCCCTACTCCCTCTCAAATTCACGGCCATTTTTCTTGAGTTACTATTGTTAGGTTGTGGTGGTTTGCGTGAAGCATCCCCCATAGACTCAGGCATTTGAATATTTGGTACCTAGTTGGTGGTGCTGTTTGGGGAGACTCAGGGGGTGTGGTCTTTTTGGAGGTGGTTTGCTCCCAGAGTCTAACTTTGAGAGTTTTAAGACTCATGCTGTTTTGAGTTCTCTTTCTGCTTGGTACTTGAGGTTCAGGACCTGAGTCCTAGCTTCTTGCTCTGCCACCACACTTTTGCTCTGTGGTAGTGGACCTGGAAATAACTTTTATTCTAGAAATTGCCTGGTCATAGTGTTCTATCACTGCAACAGGAAAGTAACGGACACACACACATGTGTATGTAAATGCTAAACGCATAAATGCAACCCACCGAGTCCATTAGCGCTTGTATGAAGTTATTGCCACACAACCTCAAGAGGATGGTCGCCTAAATAACACTGGAACAATGACAGCAGCAGTCCCCAGGGACAGTCCCCAGGGACAGTCCCCCCAAGTCGTTATCCAGTATCCAAGTAGTCGGCTCTGAAAACATACATAGAAGAGCTTGATTCCCTGTAATTCTCAAGGTTGAGGAATCTGAGATCGATGAGCCAGGAGGTGGTCTGACAAAGATGACTGCTTCCAAGTTGGTGCTTGAATCTTGTGGGCTATCAAGTAGGGACCCTGGGTCCAGAGACAGAGGGTGGAAGGACAATAGGGAAGGGATTCCTTCTTTCCAACTTCAATTTTTTTTTAAATTCATTTTGAGCCCCTATTTTCCCTATGTGGCCCAGACTGATCTTGAACTTGCCACCTTCTTCTTCAGCTTCCAGAGTGCTGAGATCTTAAGCAGAGTCAGCAGGCCCAGCAAAGAGAGCTTTTTATTCATTAAAACTACTGGTAAGGTGGGAGGTATCCTACTGAGTCCTACGGGCATTAATTCACTTAATCTTGAGAAAGCATTAACTGGTCACCATCGTGTTATTTTTGTATGTAAACGTATTTTTGTATGTAAACATATTTTTGTATGTAAACATATTTTTGTATGTAAACATATTTTTGTATGTAAACATATTTTGTATGTTATTTTGTATGTAATGTACACAGTGTTTCAGAGTTTGCTGGGCACTGTGCACATCTATAGTCCTAGCACTTGGAAAGATGAGGCAGGAGGAGCGAGAGCTTAAGGCCAGCCTGGGCTACATGGAGAGACCCCATCTCAAAAGTAAAAAAGTGGTCCAGAAGTAAAAGATTAGGAGAGGTGCCTCTGTTTTGATCACCCCGCCCCCCAAACACGTAAATAATTCGGACAGCTCCTAGAACCCACTGCCTGCAGTGAGCAAACACTGTATATGCATGAGCAGAATCACTGAGAAAAGAAGAAAACCCTCGTCATAGCTGCAGGGAGAGTGTTCTATTTACATCACCAAGCAGAGGGACAGTAAACCTAACAGGCTAAAAAAAGGAAGTGAGAGACCAGCCAGTCGCCTAGACAGCGGCTGACAATTCCACACCACAGGGTCACAGGAGAGGTGCAGCTTAACTTCTCACCATACTTGGGAGAGTTTTTCCTGGCAAGGGCAGGAAGGATTTCCTCATTTCCTTTCACCTCCAGAGAGCGGTTCTTTAATAACTGTACTGTGATTGATTGAACATCTCCACTGTGTGTTTTGCTTTTTGGCGTTAAGGTCATGTTATATAGTTGAGGAAGAGACCTGGTCAGCCGTGCCCATCAGCTTAGACCATGAAACCCAATACAGACAAGTTCAGCAGAACCGCCATATACGGGCTGCCCATGCAAGCTTCAGCATTGCCCGGGCATAAGTTCCAATTCATTCATATTATATAGCTTGGGCTAGCCTGGGACTCTCTGTGTGCCTACACTGGCCTTGAATTCATGGCAGTCCTAAGTCAGTTTCCTGAGTGCTGGCGTTATAGATGTGAAAACCAATGGTTTATTTAACCAGTTTGCTACTGACTGATGCTGGACCATTGTCTTCTATATTTTGCTCTTTTGAATAATGCTGTGATGAGTAAAAACAGAAATGAGCTATTCTTGCCAATTTTGGGGGTGAGGTTGAGACAGAGTTTCACTCAGTAACCTAGGCTGTTCTGGAATGTGTAATCCCCCAGCCTCTGCTTCTCGAGTGCTGGAAGGACAGATAGATGCTGATTGCCAGATCTGTTTTGCACTTTCGGGGAGACTGTGTGGCTTCCCTGTTAAGAGAATGTACTGTGGAGGGGGTGGTCAGGGCTGCTTCTGTGAGCCACATGACAAAACACAGATCAATATAAATGGGTTAATTTAAATTATTAGAGCTGATTAGAAACAAGCCTAAGCTAGAGGCTGGGCTTTCATAATTAATAAGAAGTCTCCATGTTATTATTTGGGAGCTGGCTGGTAGGTCAGAAAAAGACTCATTATACACAGCCTCTAAATTCAAGTTGCCGGACCGAATTCCCTTGCATCCTTGATGGCTGAGTGCGTCAGTAGATGCTAGGCCCCCAAACTCAGGTTTCTTATGTTTCCCCACGCAGTTGTGAGGAACAAAGGAGACAGTCTGGTGTGATCTAGCCAAGCACAGTCTTATTAGCCTCTTGTTAGAGGCATCTATCATAATTAATAGCATCAACTTTTCTGGCCTCCGCGTTGATTGAAATGAAAATGAGCATTATGGGAGAAAATTTCTAGTCCAGTCAGACTTCGATGGCTGATAGGGTCTAACTAATATTTCCGAGGGTCCAAACACTCACTCATTCTGTCGTGGGTGTCTTCTGTCAGCCTCGAGATTCAGAGCAAACGCTCCTAACAGAGCAGGCTCAGAGCAAACAACTCACTCATTCCTTCTCCGTCTCCTAGGAGCTGGGGCTGTTCTCACTCACTGGAGGATACCGTGCCTGGTGAGGTTCGCCCGTCTCTGGCAGGTCTGGTATCATCTACTTCGCTCACCATTCTTCCTCAGCAAATATCTAGGAAGGGTGTGCATCTAGCTGTGTGTGGTAAGAACTCGGTGTGTAAGGACAGTGGGTGCATGCTTCCATGATGCTTAGCTCAAGCAGAAGTGTGTCATTCAACCCTTGCAACACCACATCGCCTTTATATCATCTCAGTGGCTCAGAGGAAGTATTTTGTTCATGTATCTGAGCCTGGACTGGCTGAACTAGCTGGGTTCTGTGGGGTGGTTCTAAGTGGTAGATTGATTTATAGGTCTGGTCCACGTGACTTTCATTCTTTTTGACCCAGGGACTAGCTAGCCATGCTCTTACGGTGATGGCAGGAGCACAGAGTGTCTAAGTACTAGATTCAGAAGTGGTACATTGCCACTTCCATCCACATTACAATGACCTAAATGTCCTGTGCTCAAAGCTGGGAAGACCTTGAGATCATATAGCAAAATGAGTAGAAACAGAAGTGCAAGGGATTGGGGCTAATAGTTCAGTCTGTCTCAGAGCGAGACAGCCGTTCATCCAACAACCCCATCAATGCACAATTGCGAGCTATGACACTTTGAAGGGAAGTTCCCTGAACACAAAAGAGACCTGACTATGGCATTTGGGATGCTTTTCCTAAAGAAGTGATGTCTAGAGTGAGACTTGAAAGATCACAGGGCAGGGAAAGACACCAAAGGATGGGAAGCTCACGTGTGAAGATTCCAGGTTAAGAGAAAGCTGTCCAGATGCAGAGCTGAGCAAGAGGTCGGGGGAGAAGATGGAAACCCAGCAGGGACAAGGTCACCTATGCCCCCGAGGCTCATACAAGAATAGTTCATGCCTTACAAAGGAATAATGTTGACTTTTTGCCATGGTTATGATTTTGCCAGGAACATACTTATACAGTCTTGTTCATCCCCCTGGTGAATCAGGAAAATTGTGAAACATCTTAGCTGCCCACGTATGTGGACCAAATGCATGTGTCCCTCCTGTATGTTGGCATGTTAACCCCTAATGTGATGGAGTTAGGAAGTGGAACTTTAGGAGGGAACCATGTTATGAAGGGTAGAGACCTCAGTACCCTTGTGAAAGAGACCCTAGACTGGGTACAGTGATGCAGACTTTCACTCCCAGCAGTCAGGAGGCAGAGGCAGCCAGATTTCTGTGAGTTCAGGCCCATCCTGGTCTACACAATGAGTTCCAGGCTAGCCAGGGCTACAGACCCAGGGGAGACAGACAGACAGACAGACAGACAGAGAGGGAGAGAGAGAGAAACACACACACACACACACACACACACACACACACACACACACAGAGAGAGAGAGAGAGAGAGAGAGAGAGAGAGAGAGAGAGAGAAGAGAGAGAGAGAAACCCACACACATACACACATACACACAGAGAGAGACCCCCTAGAAGGACCCCACTAGAAGATTCCTGGAAGCACCTAGATTTTGAAGTTTTGGCCCCGAGAACTGTGATAAACAAATCTCTGTTTTAACGGGTCAGCTTAGCCTCTGACACTGGGTTCTAGAGGCCTGAGCTCAGACACTTGGCTGGTTGGCTGCTGCCTCTCTGGCCTCCCTGTTCTGGGTCTAAACATCTTCTGTAACCACATTTGGTTCTATTTTCAGTGGCTTCTCTGCACTGCAGGGCTGTGGCCTTCTGTGGCAGAGACTATTCTGTTCCGTTCTCCTTCTGCTTCTCTTGTGTTTATTGACAGACCTTGGCCCAGATCAGTTGCCAGGAAATGTCTATTGTCTTGGTGATCAAATAAGCTCACGGACACAGTCATACTTTGTTAAATGTGGAATGGCACCATCTTAGCATCGCCCACAGCATCTAGATGCTGTCATCGTTCCTCCTCGCGGGAGGAGCCATCTTAGGTATAAGAGGGGGAGCTGGCACAGTAGATGATGGAGGTGGCCGGGGGGGGGGGTGAAATAAACTGGTAACTCACGGCCGAGGTGACCCCACTAGAGCAATGGGCGGAGACTAATCATACTGGGGGTGTTAGCTCCATTATGCAGAGTTCCTGGCTTCTGTCCATTGCATCTACTGGGCACATGGCTCTCAGGGATCAGTAGGTTCAAAAGAGCCTGAGAACTCAGATTTTGCCAGTGAGATAGACATCTAAAATGTGGGCGACTGAATACAGAATCAAAGAATGGTGGACTTTTTGCTCTGTACCCCGAGTTTAGGGCCTCTGAGCTAACAGCGTGTGTCCGGGAGCTGGACAGAACTAGGTCCAAGCCCCGGCTTTTTCTCTCCTGCTTTGCTTTGTCAGATAGATGACCTGACACTCTGATCTCGTCCCCTCTTTCATGAGATGGAGGCAATAATAGAACATACGGCATGGAACTGTGGTCGGTGGATTTAGTACTGGGGGCTCCGTTTTCGCTGCTGCTATTGTTTACCTCGCGAAGGCAGCTTGGCACCTGGGTCCGTGGTTAGAAATAGTCTGGAGACACCAGGGAAGAGCAGCTAAATGAGACTGCGGCTGCACTGGTTCAGAATCCTCTAAAGGTTTTGGTGATGAGAATGCATGAAATCTGTAGCGATCATTTTTGAGCCCTAGGGGGAAAACAGGTTCCTGAGCAGGTGGATAAATGACCTGCCTCAATATAAAAGATCTAAGTATCTGCTGAACAATTCAGGTCATTCATTCATTCATTTATTTATTCACCCCTGATGAATAGTTAATCACTGCCCGATTAGATAAGTGCTAGGGTGTCCGAAGGAGGAAGCAATAGCTCTTCTGTGAAGAGTCTGGCATCTAGAATACAAGACAGGACTGAGGCAAAAGGATGGTGGGAAGCAGATCCTATCCACGTCCCTTACAGATGTGTGTCCTTTACAGATGTGTGACCAGAACTTTCTCTACATTGTCTTTTCCTATCTGCAGAATGAGGACCATTGACATTACCAGGGTTGCCATGAGGAGTTACTGGTTAACACTTGAGGGTCAGGTATGCTGTGTTTGGGGGTGGAGTTGAAGAAAGAGCTGGAGTCAACTGGGTCCCCCAGAAGCAGATTCTGGGACCTGGCTGAGTGATTTCATGACACCACAAGTTGTCATGGCTGTGTGTGAAAAGAAGTTGCCAGGCACGCACAGTTTCCTTGCCCGAGCTTGAGGAACATCCTGGTAGGTCAGTGGAAGCCCTGTAAGAAGGAGTCAGATCCAGGTATACATACCTGTAATCCTAGCACTCAGGACGACCTAGATGCCAAGGTCCCACAGTGAATCTGAGGCCAGCTTGGGCTATGTAGCAAGATCCTGTTTCAAGAAACCAAAACTAAGACCAAACCCCAGACCAAGAGCGGCTGCAGATATGGTCACTGGAAAGTGACACCCACCCAAGCCGGGGGTGGGGCATGCAGAAATAGTGACTGGAAAGGAGCCTCCATCGTGCTGTCCTTGGCCAGTCCGCTGCCAGCGTGGCTCTGAGCCAAGATGGGTATTTGAAACTAGTGTAGTCATTCAGATGTGAGAAGAACATCAAAATGTCAGATGAGTTACCAGCTCCAACATGTGCTTCTTCAAGGATCATAACAATTACTGCAGTTTAGGCTGAGGCTTGATGGGTGCACACAGCTGCAGGCTTGGCTGGACCTCTCCTCCTCTCCACAAATACACGCTAGGTTTTAACGATCAGTGTGACTGTCTAGAGAAGGGCTTATTATGGTTTGAATGTGAAGCGTATCTCCCAGGCTTGATTCCCAAGGGGCGGCACTGCTTGGAAGGTTCTGGAACTTCGGGAGGTAGGACTTAGTGGGAGGAAGTAGGTTGGAAACTATATCTGGTTCCAGGCTCTTCCTACCCGCTCTGCTTTCTGTATGTCATGAAGTGGGTAGCTTTTGTCACATGCTCCTGTCACCATGGTTTTCTGTTTTACACCTGGGCCCAGAATCAATGAAGCCAAGGGCTATGGATTGTGCCTTCCAAACCCATAAGTCCAAATAAATCACTTCTCTCTGAACTTATGTATGCTGCATATTTTATTGCAATGACAAAGTCTGAAGATGCAGGCTCTTCAGGAGATAGGTGGGGCTTTCATCTGAGGATTAACGACTTTATAGTCAGAGACAGCCAAGAACTGACTTTCTCTCTGCTGTCTGAAGACCTGATTAGGAGGTGATCATCTGCCAGCCAGGAAGGGAGGCATCAACAGGACCCGAACTCTTTGGACCCTTGATCTGGGACTTGTCAGACTTCAAAGCTATGTTAAAGGAGCTGGAGAGATGGTTCAGGGGTTAAGAGCACTGTAGTCCTTGCAGAGAACCTTGGTTTGGTTCCCAGCACCCACATGGTGACTTACAACTCCCAGTAATGCCAGTTTTACAGGATCCAAGGCCTTCTTCTAACCCCCAGGCACCAGGCATGCATGTGGTGTACCTACATACATGCAGGCAAAAGAATTATGCATATAAAATAAAACAAATCTTTGACAATTATCTCTGTTGCTTAAGTTGTCTGTGTTCTGCTATGATGGGAGCCTGGGCTGACTAAGATGTGACATCAGACAATGTACAACCGCTGTGTACACCGCTTCACTTAAACCTGACAACCCAGAGGGTAGGCCTGGTCACATCTGTCTTAATTATGTCTGTCGTTGCTATGACAAAATATCTCACCAAAGCAACTTAAGAGAGGAAGGGTTTATTTTGGCTCACAGTTTGAGGGTGCAGTCCATCATGGAAAAATCATTGAGGCAGGACCTTGAGGCAGCTGGCTGCATTATGTCTGCAATCAGGAAGCAGGGAACCCCCAGCCCATAGAATAGGGCCCCTCACAGTTAGGGTGGGGTTTCTCAACTCAAATAACTCCTGGATACTGTATACAGCCTCTCACAGGCCTTTCCAGAGGCTAACCTAATCTAGTTAACCCCTTATAGATGTGCCTGGAAGCTAGTCTCCTAGGAGATCCTGTGGCCTTGGCAATACTATCTCCATTTACAGTATGGAAACACAATGGCAGATGTTGTCTGTCTGTGCTGTGCTCAACACTATGCTTACTTGTCTATTAAATGCTTTGAACACACCTAGAGGGAATTGTTGCTACTTCCATTGGCAGAAGAGGGCACTGGCTTTTGTAGAAAAAGACCATTTTTTCTCCAAGTCACAGAGCTGGGGGTAGAACTTGGATTTAAGGCCAGGGTGCTCAAATCTCTGTGTTTAAACGGACGAGACAGGCTGGACAAGCACCAGGATCTACCTGTTTTGCTCTCTCAGCCACCACCCCAGCCTACTTCTCCCCTCCTAAAAAAGGGAAGATCCTTCCTTGCCCTTCTTCCTTCTCCAGGGAGCCATGGGAACCTCTCAAAACTGACAAAGGCCACAATGAAACTGCCTTCTCCACCATGTACCCTTGTACCTCCCATAGGACGCACACACTTGCTTTCCTAGTTCCTGTGTGTCAGTACTAGGCTGCATCAGCTTCTGGAAACTTCTGTGTGTGAAGGAGAGCTGCGGCAGCCAAGGCTCCTCTCTTCCACACGGCCAGCCATGGAAAGACGCCATTACCAGGTCTTCTGTGTTTATAGTGTCTCAGAGAGCGAATCCCTTCCTCACATGCTCTTGCTTCCTGTCTTCTACAAAGAAAAGATTTTTTCTCTTCAGCATTCAAATTAGATGAACATGTTAAGCCTGGAGCAGAGGATGATTAGAACAGGCCACTGCCAGACTTCTGCTTCATAATCTCATTAGCTCGGAGAAGCCCCTCAGAGTCTGCGTAGGAGAGCATCTGAGGCCTGGGGAGTCATCTGAAATGAGACAGACCATCAAAGGAGAGGAAGAAGCTCGTGCTTGTGTGTCCGGGAGGAAGGAAGGGATCTGTGAGGAGGAGGCTGGGGCCTGTCGCCCTACGTCTTGTGTATGTCTCCATAATCAATTTCACGGCTACCTTCAGTCAGAAAGCTAAAAATGTAATCACACGGTTCTCTGCAAACACAGCCTGTGTGACCGTCGCCCCGTAGCTCGGTACAGAGAACACCTCCTAGTGGCTTGCGGAGAGAGGAAGATTGGTTTTCTTTAGAGCTACAGCAAGCCCCAGGTAGCCAGCTTCTTCTCACCACCATAACAGGGCAGAGTGGGGGAAAAAACAGACCAAAAATAGCCCAGGATTGTGATGGGGAGGCCTCTTGAATTCAGAGTCCTAGCGGCTGGTTAGAGAGGATGGGGCAATGGGGAGGGCAGTGGCGGGGAGGGCAGCGGTTATAAAGTATTCACAGAGTTACTGCTCCGGCTGCAAGAACAGCAGGCCATGGAGCCTGCCATTGAGGACTTCACCACTGTGTTATTCATGTCACTCATGCATTCATTCAGCAAATACTGATTGAACAGCTACGACGAGGCAGGCATTATGTTGGGCACCAGGATGCGGAAGTGAACAAGCCAAATGAGTTCCTGCTCCCGTGAAAGGAAGGCAAGGCAGGGGAGCCAGTGCCAGCACAGGAGAAAAGACGCCAAGCTAACGTGAAAGCTGAGAAGCGTACCACGTGGGAGAGCAGGGTGTATTGTTTTTTTCTCTCTGCATGTGTGTGGGATATGTGTGCATGTGATTTCAGGTGTCTACATGTAAATGCCAGAGGACAATCTCAGGTGTCAGTCCTTGTCTTCTGCCTTGTTTGAGACAGGATCTCTTGATTTTTTTTTCTGCTGCGTATGTCGTTAGTTGGCCCCAAAGCTTCTCTTGCCTCCACCTCCCATCTTCCTGCAGGAGCGCCATCTTCCTGCAGGAGCGCCAGCATTACAGAGTACACACTATTATGCACGATTATATCTGGCTTTTATGTGGGTTCTTGGAATTCAAACTTAGGTCCTGACACTTTTGTAGCCCCCCCAAGACCTTCACAGCGTCACCTCAGCTGTGAGTCCCCAGTGGGGCAGTTAGGCACCTGTAAGGTACAATCTCAGCTGAATCCTTCCTCTGCCCTGACCTCCCTTTGTTGTTCATGAATGTCAATCTCAAGGCAGGCACTGAATGCTCCTTGCAGATGGCATCTCTCAGAGCTGGTCCTGGGGCTCAGCTGCTATGGTCGAATTGTGTTCCCCAAAGCCACGAGTTGAATATCTCTGGGGAAGGAGAGATGACTCAGCAGTTAACACTGGTTGCTCTTCCAGAGGACTCAGGTTCAATTCCCAGAAGCCACACGATGGCCTAGAATCATTTGTAACCCCACTGCCAGGAAACCCAATGCTCTAGTCTAGCCTCTGTGGGCAACAAGGCACGCATATAGGACACAGACATACATGAAAGTGAAATATATATACCCGGCAAAATGCCCATGAGAGTAAAATATAACAATAAACTTTAGAAATAAAGACAGAATTGTTTAACAAAGAGAGAATTTCATTGCCAAGCTACAGTGTTGGAGTGTAGGGTCTCTGAGACCAGTGGCTTGTTTCAGGAGTAGTTTTGCTAGCAAACAAAGTTTGGTGTCTCTTCTCCCACTGCCTCCAAGTGTTGCCTTCTGTCAGGCTGTGGCAGAGCAAGAGGGTTTCCATCACACGAGGCCTCCATCTTGGTCTCCAGGCTTCGGAGCTGTAATGCAAACACATTTCTGTCCACTATAAAGCCCTTATGTAGAGGGAAAATGTCACAAAAGGGACAATGAGTATGATCAGAGCGGATGTGATGGTTAGGTGACGTGGGAGTCCCCTCTGGATGCTGCGGATGCCTTGGCCTGTGATAGGCTAGAGGAGAGCTAGGACATGGAGGAGGGAAGGGAGAGAAAACTGAATGCTGGGAGAAAGAAGGTGGAGTCAGGAGATGCCATGTAGCCCTGGCCGGGAACAGACATACGGGAACCTTGCCAGTAAGCCACAGCCATGTGGCAATACACAGATGGATAGAAATGGGTTAAATTAAATTGTAAGAGTTAGCCAACAAGAAGCTAGAGCTAATGAACCAAGCAGTGATTTAATTAATACAGTTTCTGTGTGGTTATTTCAGGGCTGAGCAGCTGGAAACGAATAAGCTGCCTCTTACTACAATTAGGTCTTGTTGTCTTGACATAAGTCTGGAGCCACTTAAGGAGAGGAAACTTCAGTTGAGGAATTGCCTTTCTCCCTCACCTTGTGGGTATGTTTGTGAGACATTTTCTTGATTAATGACTGATGTGGGAGGGCCCAGCCCATTGTGGGCAGTGCCACTGGACTGCCCCTCGGCCTGTGGCCCCAGGTTATATGAGAAAGCAGGCTAAGCAAGCCACGAGGAGCAAGCCAGTAAGCAGCACTCCTCCATGGCCTCTGCTTGTGTTCCGGCCTCCAGATTCCTGCCTGGACTTCCCTCAGTGGATTGTGACTCAGGGATATGTAAGCCAAACAAGCCCTTTCCTCTTCAAGTTGCTTTTGGTGATGGCTTGTATCACAGCAACAGAAAACAAACTAAGGCAGCCAGTGAGTGGCTGAGAAGGAAGTGACCTCACACAGTGCTGCTGGATAAGGTAAAAGCAGTGAGGATCACTGCTTAATTGCCTGATGGCTTAATTGCGACCCAGACAATGGTGATGTCTGGACCTGTGCTGCTGCCGGGGCCCATGTTTGGGTTCATGGCCCTGATGCAGCCTCGGTCTGTGTTGATGCCGGAGACTCCCAATACCTCCAAAGGTAGAGAATATTAAACTGTACAGAGTTGACCCCACCCCTCATTGGCTGCAGCACTAGGGAGAACTGGTTCTGTCCCCACATGGCTGAAGCACTCAGGAGAGAGGTCCGAGGGCTCTGAGATCAGTGGTTTGTTTCAGGAGTAGTTTTGCTAGCAAAGAAAGTTTGGTGTCTCTTCTCCCTCTGCCTCCAAGTGTTGCCTTCTGTCAGGCTGTGGCAGAGCAAGAGAGTTTCCATCACACCTCACTGCAGCAGCTCAGTAGAGATGACCCTGTTTGCAAGTGCTTGGGTGAGCTGGCCCTGAGGGTATGAGAATGGGAGATCAAATGGCACCCCTCTCGTCTTCCATGTGGTGGCATGGGTGAGGGAAAAATGCCCTCCTCTCCTCACCCCTTGACTCTTGCAGCAGGTGGGGGACCTGACCCGACCCCTCGCCAGCTGCAGCGCTTGGGAGCATGGGCTGTGCACCTTGCCTGGGCAGCACAGAAGAGCTGACCCTGTAGACAGATGCATGGGTGAGCCAGCCCTGAGGGCAGGAGAGGGGCATCGCTGATACACCTTCCTCATATGCAGTGTTGTGGTGTGGGGTGAGGGGAAAATACTTCCCCACCTCACCTCTACAGCCTTCTGCTGGCGAGGGAGCTGCCCCTCCCCTTTGCCAGCTCCAACACTCAGAAAAGCAGGCTCTGCACCTCAGCTGGGCAGCATAGCAGAGCTGACCCTGCTGATGGGGACATAGGTGAGCTGGCCCCGAGAACACAAGCACAGGCGTACTGGCCCCGCCCCTTATCTGCCAAAAGGTGACATGGGTGGAGGAGAGAGATGCCCTTCCTGCCTGTTAATGCATGAGGCGCGGGGGGCGGGGGGAGCTGGCCCTGAGGTCATAAGAGTGGGAAAATGGCTCCTGCCCTTCTGCCCCCCAATTGCAGCACTCAGGAGAGCAGGCCCTGTACCTTGCCTGGGCAGCGCAATGGAGCCCATCTGGTTGGTGGAGGTGTGGAGGAGCCGGCCCCACGGCTGTGATGGAGGAGAGATGCTCCCTGTTATGCCTTACCCCTCACTGCTGTGAGAGCTGACAGACGAGGAAGCTGACCTTCTCCATTACCAGCTGCGGCACTCAGGAACGTGGAGCCTGCACCTCACCTGGGCACCACAGAAGAGCCGACGCTATTGGCTGGGGTGCAGGTGAACCATACCAAGAATGTAAGCATGGGAGATCTGGCCCCACCCCTCATCGGCCATATGGTGGTGTGGGCAGGGGAGAGATGCCCCCCTTCACTGCCTGTAGCAGGCGAGAGAACTGGTCCTGAGGTCATAAGAGCGGGAGAGCTGTCCCGGCCTCTCATCAGCTGCAGCACTTGGGAGAGTGCCTCCTACACCTCAGATGGGCAACAGAGTGGAGCTGGCCCTGAAGGGGTGGGTACGGGAGAGCTGACTCCGAGGATGTGAAAGCATTGTCTCCTCCCTTTATCTCTGCAAGGGGTGGACTATCCAGGGCCATGCTGGAGAGCTCACCCTGGTGGTGAGGACAGGGGAGAACTGGTACGTGGTCCCCAGACCGGGATTATGAGTTGGGCTACCCCAACATCCACATCTATGAACTGCTGGAGCTTGGGAAGAGCCAGTCCTGCAGACTCAGAGCTGCAGGATCTCCACAACATAGGGCACAGCAGGGTATCTGAGAGGGGTCCCATTGAAGACCCAGTGTCTATAGTGTAGCAGAAACCATGGGCCTCAAACCGACCAAGGACTCTTCACGATGAGTATTCGAACATAAAAATATATGAATAAAGGGGTTTACTGCATGACTCACTCTGTCACACTACAGCTTCCATGACAAAAATTTCCCTTCTTAATTTTTATTTTATCTTTTTTTTTGAGGGGGGAGGTTGCAAGGGCAGAGGATGAATATGAAGGACAGGGAAATGAATGGGATCACGATGCATGACGTGAAAAACACAAAGAATAAATAAAAAAGAAAATAAAGAGCAGAGCAAAACAAAACAACCCCCCAGGAAGAAAACAATACACAAGTCTCAATAAGTACCTAAAACTTACCAGATTTGCAAGCCTCTCCTTCCCCAAGGCTGTAAAAGTATGGGTAGCTGAGAAGAGGAAACTCCCAGACCTGCCGAGCTTCCTGAATACAGTACAGAGAGCTCCTGACTGCACTGTATGAGCTATCACCCACAGCGGGGTGGGCCTTCCAGCCAGGCTGCTGACTTTGAGCTGTCCGGGTTCCTATTAAGAACCTCTCACATATACTCCTGTAAGCAAGTCTGATAAACTCTGTGGCTCACCAAGATGGACTTGGGTGCAATCCTGACTTTGGTGTGTTGTTCATGCCTATCTGGGGTGGTAGACGTTTGTCCATATCTCCTTAGGAAAGTCTCACACAGACTTCAAGAGAAAAGGCAAAGAGTAAATAAAACTTCATTTTTGGTCTCATTTTACTATAACTACAGTAACTTGGAAAGCAGTTTTTTTTTTTAAGGAGAAACACCACACATAGAAAAAGAGGAGATGAAAAAAGTAAGCTGTATGTTGTGACACACATAGTCCCAGCACGTGGGAAATGGAGGCATGGGAATCAATAGTCTCTAAAGAACATCCTCGGCCATATCACTAGCTTGTTGCCAGCCTGGAGTGCATGAAATCCTGTCTCAAAAGGGGGGCAGGGAAGAAGAGGAATAGGAAGGCATATGAGAGGAAGGAGAGAAGCGGAGTTAGAAATGTGAGCGAGAAGATGCTGAGGGAGAGAGAACATAAAAGAAAGGACACAGAATGCATTCTTGCGCAAAGGGGGAAAACACAAACAGAATCATCATTCCTACAGTTTGGAGAACATTCAGTTCTCCTAGCACAGCTTCCTCTCCTCCAACCTCATATTAAAAGATACCTGTTTCTTGGTCAGGGATTGAGGAACCTGGCACACCCACCATGTCACCGTCTTTCATAAGGACCTGGAATGACTGTGGCTCAGGAGAGCGTTAGAATCCCATGTAAAACACGGGAATCATCCCCAGTTAACTCTTAGGGAAATAGAATGTCTGCTTGGCAGGTAAAAAAGAAGAGAGATAAAGGTTACATCAACAGGGGCAACCTCCGCTTCCGCGATTTTATATTTAGATTGCGGTGGCTGGGAGCTAATTAGGCCTGATTGTCTGTCTTCCCATTGAACACCACTCACCTCCTTTGCCTTGACTAATTAGCTTGAAAAGGGGTTCTAAAGGAAACGAGAAGGTTCTTGGGATTGGTGGTGGGTAGTGGCAGTGCTGGGAGAAATGGCCCTTCAGAACACTTTTGTTCGTAGGAAATTCAGAAAGCAGCATGATTTTCAGGACAACGGACAGCACCAGGCAGCCTGGGAATGTCACAGAGGAGGCTCTAGAGGTGGAGCCCATCCACAAGCACTAGGGTACTTGGGCTGTAGCCTGCTACCTTATTTAATTATGCAATGATCAGCAACCTTTACATTTTAATTAGCGAGCCACTGTAATGAAGCCATTCAGCTTCCGCCCAGAGCAGGTCCGATGATTCTTCCTTCGCGCTGGAAGGGTCTTCAACACTAATTGGCTGTTTGGCGGCTTGGTCTTGACAGTGTGAGGTAGGCAGTGATCCCCTTGCATTGCGGCTAATGTGTTCTCTAGTCTCCCTGCCTTCCTCCTCTTTGATTTGCCTAATTAGCGCTAATAATTTAAAAGCTGCGCGGTCCTCTTTTGATCCTGCTGTCGAAGGCAGACAGAGCCATCCCATTAGCAAATATTAAATAGCACTAATCTGCGGTGACATGGTTGGGGCTGGCTTACACACAGCCCTGGCCTGGGACCTGGCGCTGCCACACACACACACACACACACACACACACACACACACACACACCTCATTCACTTTATTCCTAGGGAAAAGTCATTCCTGGCCGTGTCAGCTTAAACGTCCTATTTTTTATAATGGTTTTGAGGTCCCTTTTATTGTGGGCTGGCATTGAAAAACCCACATGATTTATTCCAGATTTCAGGATTTTAATGATTAATTCATGAATGTATATGTAAGGATGCCAAGGTCTCTAAAATAATGAAAACTGCCTCCCCCCCGAAAGTTGTTTGTTTTCATTTCAAATCAAAGCAATCTGTCTTGAGCATTTCTCTCCCCCTGCCTTCACTCTCTGTTCACCCTGAGGGGGGGGTGCTCATTTCACCAGGGTCTTGATAACGTTTTGACAAGCAATAGAATTCATTTACATTCATCAAAACAAACAGATAAGCCTTCCATCTTCCCCTGCCTAGCTGCCACTGTGGGTCTCTCGCCCCCCGCAGGCATCGACAGGCTCGAGGTCATGTGTAGTGAGTCCAGGTATTCGGGAATTACTGTTGGATTTCAAAAGGGGACTAAGATGGATGGCTTGTTCTGGGAGCATGGACACCCAGCTCTGTGTGACTTGGGCTACTCAGCCACGAGCTCCTTCTCTATTTAGAGATAGTGGGACACCACGGGTGAGAACGCTGGTTCTGTAATTGGATTGATGGAGTCCTAATCTTAGCTTCACTATTTTCCCACCAAGTGTGTGGCTTTAGGAACACTATTTATAATGTTAGATAGAGCCTTGAGCTTCTGGAAAGATCCAAAGAGGTGATGCATGTGACATGTGGGGTGTGGGACACTTACTGCACTTAGCACATGATAAACTCTTGAAAAGGTTGCAGGGGTGGTGGTGGTGGCAGAAGAGGCCTACCCCTTGTCTTGGGTAGCAGGGTCACAGTGAACAAATGCATTCAGGGTCTGTGGGGTTACTGTTGTTTTCCTTTGTGTCTGTCTTAGTTTTTTTTTCTTTAATTTCATTAAGCTGAGCATGGTATGCACACCTGTATCTGAGCATTCAGGGGGCTGAAGCCATGGGGGCTACACAACATAGGAGCTCCCGTCTCGGGTCACATTCACTGAATTTAGTCCGTGAAAGGATAGACAGTGAAAAGCCCACTGATTCCTACTTTGATCTCTAGTCCCCTTGCTGCCCCCTGGAGTCGGTCCCTCAGAGAATTAAAACTCAAGACACAGGGCCAGGCTCCCTCTCTTCCTTTTTTCTTTCAAAAGATGGTACCACAGTTTCCACTAAAGGAGTCTTGGGAAAGTCCCATGTCATTGGATTTTGGAACAAACTTTTGGGGTTTCTCATTTTGTAAAAAACAGTTTTTAATGATTTGTTTGTTCTTATTGTATGCGTATTAATGTTTTGCCTGTATGTCTGTCTGTGTGAGGGTGTTAGATTTCTTGGATCTGCAGTTACAGACAGTTGTGAGCTGCCATGTGGGTGCCAGGAATTGAACTCAGGACCTCTGGAAGAGCAGCCAGTGCTCTTAACCACTGAGTGATCTCTCTAGCCCCTGATTTTTTGTTTCTAATCAGGAAAACAGTCTTTAATCAGATCGGGGAGTCCATTGATCTCATCTATAAGAGATGTACCAAGCAGAGCAGCAAATCCCTAGTATCCACTCTCTCACTTTTATGGCAAAACCCACTCCTCACTGGAGAATTGCCGCAGGCCCACTTTATGGCCAATAGGTTATGTGACCAAAATCTCACTTCTTAGAATTCAATATGACTAAGACATCTGGCTAATCTGGGGTTCTGAAACTTCTAGCCACCATGATTGGTTTAGGGAGGATCATATGACTAAGTTCTGACCAAACACAATCAAACCTGGATTTCTGTAACAGAGGCCCCCTCTTGCTGCGTGATGTGGTAGGTGGGCTGAGGGGAAGGGGGTTGATGATGGCCAGGAGTATGACCAGGTGGGGTGGAAAATGGGGTTTGTCCTGCAATACTGGCTGCAGAACTGTGAATGAGTCATTTGTTTCAGAGAAGAAAGGGTAGGGCTTGCTGGCATCCTGCTGGAAAGGCAGGAGATAGGATGAAGACCCGGGCATGACTCAGGGCCTGGTGTGGGGAGGAAGGAAATCACAGGATGAGCACACCCACTGGGAGGTGGAGTTGCCTGGGTGAGTAAAACAGCTGGCTATTTGCATACATTTCTGTTCTATGTGTCAGAGTAATCTATAGCCCTTAAATTCCCTTCATCTTGAATTCAAGGAGACAAAAATCAGAAGATTGGAGAATGCAGAGTATAGATAGAGGTTTCTCTGTCCCGCCCAGTCCCACAATCGCTTCTAAATAATCACTCAGAGACTGAATATTAATTACAGAATGTTTGGCCTATAGTTCAGGCTTATTACTAATTAGCTCTTACTTCTAAATTAACCCCTTTCTATTAATCTAAGTATTGCCATGCAGCCATGGCTTTTACCGGTCTGCTGGTATCTTGTTTCTTGAGCGATTGCTCGCATCTCTCTCCACTCCACCCTTCTTTCTCCCTGTCTTCAGTTTGGCTTTCCTGCCTAGCTGTGTTCTGCCTTGCTCTAGGCCAAAGCAGCTTTTATTATCAACCAATGAATGCACCATATGTTCACAGCTTACAGCAGCACAGAGGAGAAATCAGTAAGTCCCCCTTCCAGCTCTCTCTGCTGCTAGTAGCATGTCTGCAGTGATTAGCCCCAGGTCCACCTAGCCAGACAGTCTCTTTTTTCATAGACTCAGTTTCTGCCCCATTCGTCTGTAGGGGCTTCTGGACAGCTTCAGCTTACAGGACCTGGTGATGTCACCTCCTCCTGCTGTGTACTGTGGTTGATCTTCGTGGGCCTGAGTTCCAGCCTACAGGACCTGGTGATGTCACCTCCTCCTGCTGTGGACTGTGATTGATTTTTGTGGGCCTGAGTCCCAGCTTACAGGACCTGGTGATGCCACCTCCTCCTGCTGTGCACGCTGGTTGATCTTTGTGGGCCTGAGTTCCTTCACGTGAGTAACCACTGCTGGCATTACGTTATCTCGCTTTGAAAACCTAGCAGGGGTGAGTCATAGCTGGAGTGAGAGAAATGGAAGGGGGAGAAGAGATGAAATGACTCGGTGTACAAATCAAAAGCAACCATGGAAACACAGGCCCGGGGCTTAGTCATAGTGTGTAAGATGCAGGAGGAGGGTGGATTTCAAGGGAGATGAGTATGAATCCAGGACCTAAAGACAGTGCTTGGCAAACCGAGGAAGAAGAGTAAAGAACACAAGCCAAGGCGGCCAAGAGGTCATAGCTTCCAGAGAGAGGGTTCCTCAAATGCACTCTCATTGGAAGTAGGAAAGAATTTAAGAATTCAGGAAAAGTCAGCAAGTTTATGCACAACAACCGTGGATGAAGAAGAAGGATAGCATCAGCCGGGTACTCTCAGTCTAGAACTAGATTAGGTGGACTCTAATATAGCATTGTAGCACCTTGAGTCAAAAGGACATGCAGTGTGGTGGGACTGGAAATTGGCAGCTGACACTGGGGCCAAGACCACTGTTTTTGTTATAATAGTGACTTCATGAAACATTTTTCATACTTATTTGGAATGATGTGTTTTGGATATTCATTGTCAAATCAACTTAGTTATGTGCCATTTTGCTGTCTTTGAAAAAAAATATGGAGAGTTCTTTATGGTCTGGTTCATTGTAACTAAAACCAAACTCTAGACATTGGAAGATGCTGTAGTCTGCTCTGGCTGCTACAGCTTTGTACTTTAGAATAGGTTATCTATAGAGAATAGCAGTTCAGTGGCCGAAGAAATGACGCAGCAGTTAAGAGTACTTGCTTATTTTAAGGGGTCCTGACTTCAGGTCCCAGCACCCACATTGGGCCTCTGGCATCTCTGACCTCATGGGTACCTGCACTCATTTGCATATACATAGTTAAAAAAACAACCTAAGAAAAGCATACACCTTTATTATGCACAGTTCAGGAGATTAGGGAGCCCAAGATCAATGCGCCAATGAATCCAATATTTTACCAAGATTAACACACCATTGAATCCCGTATCTCACCAAGACCAATACACTATTGAATGCAGTATCTTACCAAGATCAACATGCCACTGAATTTGATATCTCACCAAGATAAATATGCCATTGAATTTGGATTCTCAACAAGATCAACATGCCATTAAATCTAGTATCTCACCAAGACCAACACACTATTGAATGCAGTATCTCACCAAGACCAACATGCCATTGAATTTGGTATCTCACCAAGATCAACACACCATTGACTCCAGTATCTCACCAAGGGTCACTCTTTGTTTCCAAGATGATGCCTTTGTCATCCCCTGTGGGGCAAAAATAAAAAGAAAAGTCACTCAGATCAATTAAATTGGCACTGTTCCAACCACCCAAAGGTTCTGACTTGTGCTTGATGGTGCTTGGGATCAGAGTCACAGCTTTATGCATGTTACACACATGTTCCAGTCCTGGGTGCATGGCAACCCCCCACTTCTTAGCACCACTGTGCTGTGGGTTACATTTCAATATGAGTTTCAGAGAAACGAGACCATCAAAGCCATAGTAGCAACAAAGGAAACCAGCACTTACTTGAGTATCTTGGAACCACCGGATCTTTTCTCTGCACACTAATCCCTTGAGGGCTGGATTGGTCGTGTCCATGCAGCACATTGCAAGGCCCAGTAAAATGATGCATTAAGTGACAGTGAATGTATGGACAAGAGCCGAGGAACAGGCGATCATTCTGACAGTCTGCAGACGCCACAGACTGAGGACTCCATGGAAACCTCCGAAAGTCAGTGAGATCATTTTCTGAAGAGTAAAGCTTGCCTGTGGAGCCACAACAGGCCAAGGGAGGGAGAAGATGCTGTCATATAGGGATGCTGGTGCATCAGCAGGAATAGAAACTCAGTGTTCTTTGAGTTAACAGTAAGGTGTGTATCAATCCACAAACTGCAAGACCAGGACTTGGAGCTCAGGCTGCCTGTCACTGTGAAGGCCATGGAACAGAGACTGGAACTACATCTCTAGATTGAGCTTAATTCAGAGAGTTGGGGATCTGAGAAGGCAGCAGCTCATCATCTACAACATCTGTCTCCTGTCTCATCTCCAGCTAGCAGACTAAGCATGAAGAACTAGGGAGCAAATCAGCCAATCACTCAAGAGCTCGGTACCACCACTCTGGGCAGGTGGTCAGTCACGTGTCTGAGACTTGCGATGACTGTGGCTCTCTCATTGTCATCCCACATGTTCTTTCCTGTTCTTGGGATGTCTGGGCTCAGGCACTTGTTGAAAAACCAAGTCAAGTCCTTATCTGCTGGTAACAACTCAGTACTTCTCCATGAGCATCTGGGCTGGGAGGACAGGACCAGCCCGGACCTGAATTATTTCTCGTACCAGAGTAGAGGTGTAAAAATGATTGAGACACAATTCACACGGCAATATCAACAGGGAGGCTTAGGGTTTATTCAAATCCTAAAGATCATGTTTATTATCCAAACAGCTTTTATATCAAAGGGTAAACTGAGGGGAAAGTTTATTAGCATTATGTTTCCAGCGGGGGCGGGGGATGACTTAGGTCACATCCACAGCTATGGCTGCTCTGTCACGGAGACTAAATTAACACCTCTTCCCTAGGCAACCTCCTAAATTACAATAAATGGACAGAGTGACATTAGCATATCCTAACCACTTGCTCTAGATGGCGTCAGGTTGTCTCACTACCACTATGAAAGGCTAAGCAACCACCTTGTGTGTGGAAGGTGCAAATTGTGCCTTGCCAGGTTGCTCAAAACTGACTGCCATACAATTGAAAATATTGGCCTGTATAACCCGCTCCTCCAGAGTTCAGAACAATTAAAGCATAAACAGTAGATACAGCTAAGCTATTAAGATCATGTATGTGCAGATTCCGCTTGGCAATATGGAGTATGAGTGTGTCTTTATAATAGAAATGTTTTTATCTATTCCTTCTGCTCCCTGCTGGAATTAGAAGTTCAAGTGCAAGTTAGGCTTCATAAAGGGCCATAGTCCTGGGTACCCACATGCATTTCTTGCGGGTTTCTTGGTCTTTTCCTCCTTCCCATCCTACCCTCCAGTTCTCTATCCTTTCCCTGACACAAATAGGCACACGCGAGCACAAGTTAACACACACACACACACACACACACACACACACACACACACACCAAATACATCCACAATCATCATGGCAGGGAGCAAGGCAGCAGGCAAGTGTGGCACTGGAACAGGAGCTAAGAGCTCACATCCTGACCCACAGGCAGCAGACAGGGAGAGACTGGGCCGGCCAAGAGCTTTTAAAGCTTCAAAGCCCACTCCCCAGTGGCACAACTCCTCCAACAGAGCCACACCTCCTAATCCTTCCTAAGTAGTCCACCAACTGGGAGCCAAACATTCAACTAGATTAGCCTATGGGGGCCATTCTCATTCAAACCATCACACACACACACGAACACACACACACACACAGATTAAAAAAACATATGCACACATATGTATATGCACACACACATAGTTCACTCAGACAGACAGACAGACAGACACACACACGTGCGCACACACACTTTATAGAATGAGAAAAATTACCTGAGAACCCCAGGCTAAACAATCAGTTGTGCAAATGGCAGTGTCAAGTGAACTCATTCTTTTTTCATCATCTTTGATTTTTAAGACAGGATCTTATGTAGTACAGGTTGGTCTCAAGCTCTATATATGTACAGCTCAGGCTGGTCTTGAACTACTGAGGCTCCCACTTGCACCTGCTGAGTACTGGGATTCCAGGGATGCACCACCACCTACCCTTGACTCTTGTCTAAACCTTTGCGATAACAGAAGCGCACTTATGCACTTCTCTGCTTGGCTCCTTTGTGCCAAGGTCTGTGGGAGAGCTGACATGTTCAAGTCTGCCTGAAGGAGAACAAGATGCATAGGAGAGTATCTGGTGTACAGGGTCCTGAGTCTGCCCCCAGGGCCCACCTCTAAGCTGGGATCACCATAACAACCTAAATGCTACCCAGGAATCCAGGAAAATGTGGACATGTCATTGCACTGGTTTGATCATCTAGCATTTGCTGTGTGGCCACTGTGGATCTAGCCACACTCTTGTTCTATTAAAGCATCTTTTAGAGAGTCATAGTCAGCCTGAAATGTGGACCTCAGGTGGCAGAGGCAGGAGGATCAAGTTCTAGACCAACTTGGGCTACATAGTGAGACCTTATTTCAAAAAGCCGAAAGGGAAAAAAAAAAAAGAAAGAAAGGTGAAAATCCTAGTCCCATCTTGGAATGCTTTCTGCATCTTCCTGTTCCACTTAGAAGGGCTCAGCACATTTTGGAGCCGGCTCTGACACACCTCGCTGTGCCGTCCTTCCCTGCTCCTAAGCTGGCCACAGCGGTTACTGTGTTTGCGTTACCATAGCAGCTGCCTCTCTGCTTCAAGCCTGCTCCCGTCCCGGGTCTTCAGCACATGCTGCTGTCACCTGGGGTGTTTTTCTCCGACTCAGAGTTTCTTAAGTCCCACTTCCTGTCCAGATATCGCTCAAACCTGTGCCAATAATGACCCCTGTAATCTCAGCACCCAGAAGGCTGAGGAAGGAGGATCACAAGGGTTGGGCCTGTCTAAGCTACAAAGTGAGGTATGCTGTTGTTAACTACACGCTTTTCCAATAGCCACTCACAACCTGAGCAACATTCTGTACAAACAACATGCCACCTGGATCACACCCCCCTTTCCAGCCAGGACTCAGTCAGCTGCATTTGTGATCTTCAGTCTTTCTGTGGCTTCTTCATATTGTCTTGGTATTTTTTTAAAAAAATTTCTCCTTTGTTTTCCCACTTTTTTTCCCTTTTGCTTTTTGAGTTAGGATCTCATTCTGTAGCCTTGGCTGACCTGGCATCAACTGGCCCAGAACTCACAGAGATCTGTCTGCCTCTGCCTACCCAAGTGCTGGAATTAAAGGCACAAGCCACCATGGCCAGCTTGTTTACCACTTCTTTTAAGTATGGTTCAGTCCTTCCACACAGGAGGGCTGACCCCTGTGGACTGCCACGCTGGCTGTGCCTACGTTTGAGTCTGGCATGAAATAGGATCTCTGTAAGTATCTTCTGAATGGAGATCAAGACATGAAAGTTACAGAGCTGTCTGCACGGACCACAGCGCGGCCTCAAAATCCACGTTTTGGAATCAGAAAACCTGTGAAGTTGGAGGTAATTCTAAGTTAGACGACAGAATGATCCTGTCACATGGCAGATTTGTCCAAGTTATGGGGGACATGAGTGGGAAATATCAGGAGGGTAGAGGCTCACCAGAACTGGCCAAAGCTCTAGAGTGTCTTTGCCATATCTCCGCCCTGAGCTGTGACAGGAGCCTGCCAGGAACCTTCCCCTGGGCACACTAAACTTCGTTTATGGTGTTCCTTAAACTGTTTAATTCTGCACGGCGCTTTTGTAAGGTGATCAGTCTCACTTTGTGGACCGAGGAGCTCAGTGAGATTAAGTGTCTTGCTGGAGTCTCCCACTGAGAAAGGGACAGAGACAACTCATGGGCACGGTATTTCCACTGCGCCCAGGGTGGGCTTCTCAGTGGCAGGAACCACGGTCAGCTCAGGGTCTCTCCAGAGCTCTCCAGGACCCAGGTGGAGCAGAACAGGCAGTTTTTCTGTCTTCTCAGACTCACCTCTGCGAGCAGAGAGCTCCGGAGACCCTAGGCTGTGTCGTGTGAGTCACAACAAGAGCTCCGGCTGGCTCTCACTGACCTTGGGCACTTTTCTTCCTTTGTCTTCTCAACTGTAAAATAAAGGGTTTGGATAATGGCCCAGGAATCTCCCTGGCTTTGATGTAGGAGACTGTGATGTCAAAGCAAGAGAGATTGTATCATTGCGAATTGAAAAATAATGATCTTTTATGCCTCGCATGTAACTTTCTATCTCTCAGGCTACCTATTATCTAGTGTCAACGTTGCCTCGTATATCAGACACAATGGTAATAAGTATGTAATTTGTAGCTGCGATTTCCATTTTATGGCAATATCTGATTTACACGAGGTGTTTTTAAAAGTGTGTCACTTACAATACACACACCTGCCAAGAGTCTGATCTCTCATAATGACTTTGCAGTGAGGTCAAAGAAAGTGCCCCAAATGAGGTAAATAAACAGCCGGCATGTATCCAACATCAAGTCTCCTTCTCATTGCAGAAGGCTGCTACATCTCCTAGGACCTTCTGGGTGGGTGGATCAGGATTATGAACTCCTAGCGTGAGCTAGGTAGCTCTTTCTGCACACAGGAGAGCTGTAGACACAGGGGAGAGGGACATTCTGATCAAT
This sequence comes from Microtus pennsylvanicus, assembly GCF_037038515.1. NCBI lineage: Eukaryota > Metazoa > Chordata > Mammalia > Rodentia > Cricetidae > Microtus > Microtus pennsylvanicus. Next base: position 89,114,295 of record NC_134584.1, read on the forward strand.
TCATGGAGATAACCTAGCTGAGAATCAGTTCAAAGAACAATCAGTTTATTGTGTTTGATCATTTTGATAAAAATTTTGAGCCAGGCTTGTGCGTGGTGGCTCTTACTGGTTATCCCAGAACTTGGAAGGCTGAGGAAGGAAAATTGTGAGTTTGAAGCCAGCTTGGCTAGGGGACAAGATTCTTTCTCATTAAACAGAGTCTGGAGAGATGTCTCAGCAGTTAATGACACTGACTGCTTTTCCAAGGGGACTTGGGTTCAATTTCTAGCACCCATATTGTGGCTAACAAACATCTGTAACTCCAGTTCCAGGGGATCCAGTTCCCTCTCCTGAACTTCACAGGCACCAGGCATGAAAGGGGTACACAGATACAAATGCAGGTAAAACACTCACACACATAAAATAAAATAAAAACAAAGTGAACGAAACATTTACGATAAATACTCAAAGGCAGAGGTAGAGGCAGGGCTGTGTCAGAGTCACCTGGGGAAAAAGTACTAATTTGATGTATTTTTATATTTAAAGGACTTTTGGAAAATTGCCTATTTTGCAAGTTGGATTTTGATGAAGCCAATTTTGGCAGATTGGTCTGGTCTGTAGGGCCAGTTCAGGTCTGAAAGCTTTGAACATTTGTGTTCTGCAGACTGAGGGGTCTAATTGTCCCTCAGCAGTTAAACAAGACACCTTGGACTATTCCTCTACACCCCAGGGAGAGAAAGAGTCAAGGGAGATATGTCATGCTCGCTGCCTAAGCCTTCCTCCACTCTCTGAGTGAAGAGGCTCCTGAAGAATCTTGTTGTTAATTCCAGGGGGAATTTGTGGCCTTTGAAGCAGATCCAAGCTCCTGAAAACCTGATCCCCTTGCAAGCCTCAGAAACCGTTTACAGCAGGCCCTCAAATGCCACTGGGGTGGTTTAGACTGCTCTCCGAGGTAGTGCAATAATGACAGCAGTAGCCAGGAAGGGCCACCGGGAGCAAAGCTGCCTTTGGACTACTCGTCAACTGCCTCAGCTTCCCCTGGACAGACTCCAAAGCCCAGTTAAGCAACTTGATGCCTATGCTGGCTGCCCCCCAGGGTAGACAACGGCTGTGCGAGGTGAACTTCTGGCCTAGGGATTTTGGCTGCTTGTTCAAAATCCTCCCAAAGGTCAGTCACCAGGCTCAGATTTCTTCCTGAAGAAGCTGGCTCAGGCTGGCTTATCAGCGGAGCAGACTGGCCTCTGAAGTTTGTGTTGACCCGCAGCGCTCAGCAGCTACTCAGTGTGATAGTTCAGGGTCAGTGCCATGGCAGGCTTGTTGGACACGCTTTAACAAAACAAGCATTTGAGAACAGATGTTAGTTTTGATTTTTCTGGGATGCTAGAGATGGAACTTCCGGCCCTGTATATGCTAGGCAAGTGTTCCACCGTTAAGAAGCCTCGGTGCCCTAGGCTTCAGCTTGGGAGGGCATGAAGTCAGCAAGGTGCCTGCTTTTCTTTTTTCCATTCTCGACTTCTTTGCTGTAGTCAAGGTCTTTCTTTGCCAAGTTACAAAGGTTTCTCACTGCTTCAATATGATGGCACTGTCCGCCATGTCCTTGAAGATGCCAGGAATGCCTTCTTGTCTGTTAGCTTTCCTGAACTTCTCTTCAATACCCAGCCCAAATAGCACTTCCTAAGCAACATCTTTCCAGAGTTTTCAGGCTCTGGTTACTTAGAATTTGTAACTGTTTGCATATTTTAGCCATCCTCCACCACTGTAACATCTGCAAGAAGAGACCTTTATTTATTCACTTCTTTAGAGGCAGTGGTTAGGACACAGAGTTCAGAGATAACTTGGAATTGAAGACTCATCTTTCAGCTTACTATGCCACATACAAAGAATGCCTTCATCTCTTTAAAATTTATATTTCTTGTCTATAAGGATGGACACAGTGATAGTATTCACTACCTAGGCTTGCTGAGGTAAACACACATTTAATTTATTGAGTGCTTGCTCTTTTTAGAGATTATGCTGATAACAGAATTGCTACCATTGTTTCCTCAACAGTTATTTATTACTATTGGTGCCTGATACTATCCTAGATAATACCTGCAAAATATAGCAAGGTGTTTGGTACAGCTAGAACTCAGGAGTTGTTACAAATGTATCAGTTAGGTAAACAGAATTATGCTGTGTAACAAATACCTCTTTACCTATCAAATCTCAGTGGTTTAATTTTTTTTTTAAAAAGTATTTATTGTTCCTCTTATGTGGTTAGTGTGGGTAGTTGAGACTCCAGCTCATGAAGGGTCAGTGTCAGGCTGACTCTGGTGCCATCTCAATGGCTCTTCAGCAGAGGGAAGGGAAACCCGGTTCAAAGTCAGTGGCAGCAGCTAGCTCCAGGCATCTGGGTCAGAATTAAGTTCTCAGCCTGGGTCTTTTTTTCCTTTCTCACTTCTGCACTCAATTATATTTGAGCAGATGAGTGATCCTGTCAGCCGAAGACAACATCAGAAAGGAATACATTTCTGGAAAGCTCTCTGCGTTCTAATTAAGTTTCTGCTGCCCCAAGCTTTGGTGCTGATTTGCACTTTTGAAAAATCAGAATCAAAACTCAAGGTTGAGAAAGCCTGTGAAGCGCTTCCGTGTTGTTTGTCATGGCTGGTCCATACATAAAAGCAGCCCGTTTATTCTTCCCACGGTAGACACCCTTGCTTTCGCGGCCTGATGGCTTGGACAGGTTTCTGTTTGAAGACAATCAAAAGTAGCTTCTAAATGCAGAAGTCAATGAGGCAGCCAACGGGAAGGCGAGCACGGTGGGTGAAGGGGGGTAGATCTTAATCAAGTGGGGAAGGGTCCCAAGGAAACTCATCAGGACCACAGTGACTCTGAGGTCAGCCAGGCGCTCCAAAAGGTCCACAGCCCCCTCTCCCTCGCTGCCCCAACTAAGGTGGGGGTGCATTCCTTGTGTATTCCTGTCTAACTCCGAAACTCGGCGCTTAAAGTGAGAAACGTGGCTTTTGCCAGGCTCTGGGTGTCAGGAAACCAGCAGACCTTTGTGTGCTACCGCCACGGTTAAGGTTAAGCCGGGCGGCGGTTGGCCTATGGGCGCCACACTTGGCCTGTGGGTGAGCAGTCCGTCCATGCAGCTGCTCCCTGGGTGCTGACACTGACTAGAGCAAACCCCTGCTCACTGCACTTGCTCTTAGCGGAGAAATGGAGGGTGTGCTTGGAGGAAACAGTGTAACTTCCGCTTTGTTACTCTGTAGCGTGCCGAGTCACGGACTGGGGAGACAAACTGTCCATTTTTAGGAATTCCTGGCCTTTCGGCTTTTGCTCATTTTTCCGGGTGAGGACAGCTCCTTGGCTTGGTATCTTGCAGGTGTGTCTTATGGTCAGATGAACCAGGGAAGCACATTACAGTTGAGTCAAATTCTTGGAGACACGGACCTTACGGAGGCATGGATCCTAGAGGCTGGGGCAAGAGCCTCTCCGGCCTTTCCCTCTGTGATAAGTATGGGGGGGGGGGACCTCCTAGCACACAGGGCAGAGGTCTCCTCTGATTAACTTCCAGAGAAAAATGGCTGTTTGCAGGTGGTGAGGACCTTGTCACGCACACCCTCTAATGGATTTCTTAAAGGAAGAGGCACAGAGGTGTCCTAGGCAGTGACAAAGCAACCTGCACTGCCTTTAACCTTGGGGCAGAGCTGCTGGCAGTTGTTGCCAGCCTAGAAGAGAGCAGAAAGTAGGGCTGAGGCAAGCATGCAGGGCAGGGGAGGAAGGGCATGCAGGGCAGGGGAGGAAGGGCATGCAGGGCAGGGGAGGAAGGGCATGCAGGGCAGGGGAGGAAGGGTATGCAGGGCGGGCAGGGGAGGAAGGGCATGCAGGGCAGGGGAGGAAGGTCTTCCAGGGCACTTCCCCCCCCCTCCCTGTTTCTCCTTCAGGTTCTACTGCTAGCTGGGTGAGTCAGCCCGGCTCCCATGCTGGTGGCTCTAGGCGTTCGTCCTAGCTGGGACCTGCTGATTCTCTTCTGAACCAGTCAGTGAGGCTGTCCTTTCTGCTTGAGCTACTGGCCAGCCTTTTGTCCCTAGCTCTGTGTGGGTTGAATTCTGGCCTATAATGGATGAGAAGCCAACTTGCCCTTTGTTTCATGTGAGTGTCTATGCTGTTCTAATGGGAGCATTCTGGACCCTGTTGTGATGGATGGTCACGTCTGTCACCCCCTTCCTACCTCAGACTCTAAGGGCAACAGGCAGAAGGTTGAGAATAACATCAGCCCATCCCCTCGAGGCTGAGCATTCAGTCCCCTTCAAACTTGTTTGGGGAGATGTATTTATCTGTTAGTATTTTTAGTTAGCATCTAGAATGATGGTCTTTCTGGGAAAATTTCATTCATATATGTCATTGTGCTTCATTCATAGGGAACCCTCCCAATTCCCCTTGCTTGCCCCGCCCCGCCCCACACCCTCACCTCCTGGCTATCTTTGACTTTCCATGCAGTTTAAGGGTAGAGTTTAATCATCTTCAGTCATCTTCCTATCCCTATGGTATGTTGTGGAATATTCCTTTACACTATGTGAAGACGTGTTACTGTGATTGGTTTAATCAAAAGCAAAACGGCCAATAGCTAGGCAGGAGGTATAGGTAGGACTTCTGGACAGAGAGAGCACTGGGAAGAAGAAAGGCAGAGTCACCAGCCAGACATCGGAGAAGCAGGAGGGGCAGTGAAGAGTTAAAGGCCACTGAGCCATGTAAAAGAATGCAGATTTAAAAATATAGGTTAGTTTAAGTTATAAGAACTAGTTAGGAACAAGCCCAAGTTAAGGCCAATCTTTAATAATTAATAAGTCTCCATGTCAGTTTTTGTGAGCCGGTGTCCCAAAGAGAAATCCACCTACAATGGTGTGTTTTCCCATCTGACCCAGAGCATGGTCTACCCCAGCTACTCTGCTAAGCCTCCCAATGGCTTCCGTCTTCCCTGAGACAGCTGTGGGTCCACAGGCGTGTGTGGGAGCTAAGAGTGAGTGGCCTGATCCTCCAGTGAGACTATGGCCCCATGTCACAATGGCCACATGTCCTCTCTGACATTTTGAAAGAGAGTTTAAGAAAAATTTGCCCTTGAGGGGGCTAGAGGGCAGGTCACGCACCCCACTCTGCTGTTTTGCCAGTAGAGTCAGGAAACTGTGGGGTCTGACTCCGGGGTGGTTCCAGGGCTCAGCTTCCTCGGCAGCAAGCGAGGGAGGAGGATGAGACAATCTGTTCCTTTTCCCTCTGGCAGTTTTCCCGCTTTGCCCATGTACCTCATGACAGCCCCTGGAGCTGATCTTCTCTGTCTGTTAACTAGATACATTCTATCCTTTGTGGAGGTGAGAACCAGGGCTAGAAGGCTGCCTTGAACCCACTTCATCTGTCTCCCTTAAGGGGCCCTCGGGGCTTGCTCTCTCACATTGGCTCACATAATGCCACCGAGAGCCACACCTCCTCCTAAACTCTAGGTTGCGTATGTGATAAGATTAGGTACAATCCAGTATATTTCTGTTGCATTTGTGGATTGGTTTGGGAGTTGTTGTATTAGCTATTTTTCTATTGCTGTGATGAAATACTGTAACCAAAAGCAGCTGTAAAGAAGTTTATTTGCCTTAGGGTTCCAGAAAGCTAGCTGCCAATAATACCAAGGATATGGCTGCAAAATCACCAAGCTGAGAGGTTGCATCTTAATTGCACACAGGAAGCCAAGATCAGCAACAGGAGGTGGGAAAGGCTCTAAATCCCCAATCCTACCCTTAGAGATAAGCTTCCTCCAGCAAGGCTGCATCTCTATAGGGTTCAGAACCTATTCGAACAGCACCACCAATTGGGGATCAAGTGTTCAAACACATGAATCTATGGGGGATATTTCTTTCATTTGAAAATTTTTTAAATTAAATTTATTTATTTTACATCCCAACTGCTGTTTCCCCTTTCTTTCTCCTCCTGTCTTCCCAACATCCCCTCTGTTCCTTCCCCCAATCTACTCTTCCAGTTCTGTTCAGAGAGGGACAGGCCTCCATGGCTATCAACAAAATGTGTCATATCAAGTCATAGTAGGACTAAGTTCTCCTCTTTGTGTTAAGGCTGGGCAAGACAACCCAGTATGAGGACTAGGTTCACAAAGCTAGCTAAAGACTTAGAGATAGCCCTGGCCACCACTGCTAGGAGTCCCGTAAGAAGACCAAGGTGCACAACTGTCACATATATGTAGGGAGCCTAGGTCAGTCACATGTTTCCTTTTGTATGTGGAATGTAAATTAACCAGAAGACCAGGAACTCTGGGCAAGATTGTGTCCTGTAAATATGACAGGAAAGCAACACCCATGACATCTCAACAATATGGCTACCTAAACAAGACCCAAACAACGACAAGACCAGCTGACATGCCAACACAGATCGGAGAAATCTCATAAGGTTCCACTCCTAGATGAAGAAATAAAGTCAATTAATAACTGCCAAGAGAGAGAGAGAACTTTAGTGTCCCCAGGGACCAACCTCCTAAGTAGTTATCCAATGCCAAGAGGTCAGCCCTTAAAGCGTGTACACATAAGCAACACTGAGCAGATTCAGCAGGCTCTATCTATGCATTTATTCATATACACATAAGTAACAATAATAATTAAAAAACGAGGTCACGAATTTGAGAGGGGTTGTGTGGGGGAGGGGATGGATGGAGAAAAGCAACAGCAGGAATGATGTGATTATATTTCAATTTAAAAAGAAGACGAAGAAAGACAGAGCCAGCAGAAGTGGGGAGAGGAGCATGAGAAGAGATCTGCTCAAGTGCATCGTATGAAGACATGAAAGTGCCATAATGAAGCCCATTGCTTTATGTAATTAATATATTTCATAAAATCTCTAAGACTTTAGTGTAAGACGTTTCCTTGAGAGGCAATCCTGGGATCTTGGGAAGGCTGGTGAAGAAGTTAGCCTCCTGGTAGTCACAGGTAAGAAGCCAATCAAAGGACTTGTGTAGCACGGTGAGGTCTGGGTCCACACTGCTCAATCAGGCATCAGGGTGAAGGAAGCTAGTCATCCTACAATTTCCTCTGTCACTAACTGAGTTGGCCACTTTTTCCAACTCATTTTGCATTTCATACATGAACTGCACAGGAAACTGGCCCTCAAAAGAGTCTGAGATGTCAGCTAAGCTCAGGGAGCTTAACCATGCTTCCAAAAGCTAGATGAGACTGGGCATGGTGATGTGTACCTTCAATCCCAGCAGTCAAGAGGCAGAGGCAGGGGGATCTCTGTGAGTTTGAGGCCAACCTCAGCAGTTCTAGGCCAGCCAGGGATACATGGTGAGACCCTATATTAAAACCAACCAACTAACCAACTAACCAGTCAACCAGGCAACCAATCAACTAACCAGCCAATTAACCAACCAACCAACCAAACAACCAACAAACCAGCCAGCCAGTCAACTAACCAACTAACGGGCCAACTAACTAATCAACTAACCAACCAGCCAACCAGCTAACCAATCAGCTAACCAATCAAATAAACTATGACGAAAACTTAAAAATCAGAAAGTGAGCTGAACTTCCTCAGATGTCTGAGTTAGACTTAAGCACCAGCAACATACAGGGCTCGACTCTTGCATTAAATAAGGAAGCACAAGCGAGAACAGCACAAAACATCTTTACCTCACGAGGTGGCCATCACCACCTGGCCAGGCTGGTGTCTCTGTGGGAGAGTTACAGAAACCTCTGTAAGTCTTCTCTCGGCACCGACCAGCATGGACCTGAGCGGGTGGCAGATGTCCAGCGAAGTATGGTCCATTTATAAGTAGTGGAAGTGACTTGATTCACATTGGTCTCCGGCAGTCATGGTCCATGGCACCACGGGGCTGAGCTCTCTGTGCTTTAGACATAATAGAAAGAAAACATGAAAATGGAAACAGCACCCGTGACTCAGGCATTCTTGCCAGGTGCAACCAGAAAAATCCGAGAAATAAGACGTAATAAGAGCTTTTGAAAGAAACCATTTCTGAAGAGGAAATACATAATTAACATCAGTAATAATTCTTTGCATCACTAACTTGAAGTGGCTGCCTCCTGAAAGAGGTGATAGTCACATCTGAGGCTTCCTGTCAAATTTCAGAATTTTAGATTATGGGAAAACACTGTGAGACTTTTTTTTTTTTAAGAGCTCACCAGAAGTACATTTAAAGGAAAGAATAAAACAATAGCTCCTGATAGTCTAAGCCTTAGTTATCCAGAAATCAGGGCCAGAGACACAGGCTTGTCGCTGAAGGTTGCAGGAATGCAGCCCTAGAGAGCCGGGGTTCAGGAGGGCAGTCAAGCCAAGCTGGGTTATTGAACTGTCAACTGCTACAGCTGCTTTACTCTGCTTGGGGTCCTGATGCAGTCTACGGAGTGTCTGCCCAAAAAAACAAAGACAGAAGCAGGAATCCACTAGCTTCCTGGCCTCCCACTGCATCAAGATGGCCTCAGGGGAATTAACTCCATTGTATTTCCTGGTCACGTGTGCTGAGGAAAGAGTAGATTTGAGTGGCTGTCCCAAGCTGAGGCAGCAGAGACACCCTGGTGGGCAGGAAGTCAGACTAGACCACGAGAACCGAGGTGAGACATATGATCTGGCTTTCCCGTGCACAGAGGGGACCGACACAGAAGACACACTTCTGCAGTGGCGATTTGGAGACGGAAGTGAACAGGGTCCAGGGATGGCAGGTACAGCACCTCATGATGCCTGGGCATGGGGCTGCTGGGCTCTTTCTCTCCACAGATGTCCACACCTCCTACGATATGAGAGTATCGTCTTCTCCCCCACCCCTGTCTTGTGTTGAACCCAACACCTTGCACATGCCAGACCAGTCACTGGGCTGCATCCCAAACCCTGAAAATACCTTGTCTGTATTAAAAGATTGTTTTCATAAAAATTAAACCACAGTGACCTCAGAGAGCTATGTGTTGAAATTTAAATTTGCACCCAGAGAAGAATGATAGATGTATTTATTCCCTCCCAAAGCAGACTTCGAAAGAGGAAGAAGGATGTGTGCAATTGTCAGAGTCTAATGTGATTGGGAATCATATTTTCCAGTGTTTAGGCTTTTTCTTTATTGGCTTTGCTTTGAATAGTACCTATCATCTTCGAGGCCACCCTAAAGTGTCCCCACCACCACCGAGGTAGCTTTTCCCCTAGTCATTCTCCATTGGCTTTTGCCACGAGGCATCTGATATGAGGAGAGAACTCAGCAAATATTCAAGTAAATATTTATGGAATGATATGAATAAATAGAGTTAAAAATAGAACATTTTCTTATTCTACTCTTGGAGTAGACGCACAAACAAAGCAGAATGGATTTTGCATAGATTGAATGTCACCCTTCTGACCTCACCTATCAAGTTCAGCACCGGCTTCTGTGTTTTTCCGGACCACCCCAGGCATTCAGCGGTGGTAGCTTTTCTTCTTGGGTTTTATTAATTCCAAGCTTGCTAGAGCGTGGGCTTCTCAAGGGCAGGGGCCATTTCTTATTCATCTTTCTGGGGTACCGGGGAAAGCTCTGTGCCCAGAAACATCGAATCAGTTAAACTGCACTGTAGACTCTGCCTTGACATCCTCAATCATGCCACCACAGAGAAGAGAATCAACCGCAGAGTGAGCAGCTAAGAGCACACTTCCAACATCTACCATCCCTGAGTGGCTGTGGGCGAGTCACAGAGTTCATCCCTGCTTCAGTTTCTCTAGGTCAAGAATGAGAGCTGAATTAAGGTTACAATGGGTCACCACCCTGCTTTCTGTGTCTTGACACTTCTAATGGGTAGAGATATGTTTTCCCACCCGGGCCCTGCATGGGTTTAGGATTCTTCACTTACTTTAGTCAGGTCCTACGAATCGATTGGGAGGATTTCTAAAAGCATACATCTTCAAGGTCATGACTTTCTCAAAACTCTCAGAAGTACTCTGATTCCAGTCCAAATGGCAAGGTGAGATCACTTGAAGAACTTGGATCATTTGTCTTTATGAATGTGAGCTGTGTTACACCAACAAGGTCAACTGGGGAACACAGCAGGGAGAAGGAAGGTGCCCAGTGCCAGAGCCTCACAAGCAGAAACGCACGGGTGAGCTGATGCCCCCTCTAGTCCCCAGAGAAAGAGGGCACTGAGGGGTCCAGTGCAGTAGTCGCCTGGTAATTAAGGGTTTAGTCAAATGAGAGGGTGGGAGATGCTGTCTTGAGTATGAATGAGGCAGAAAGTTGGAACTGAACCCTGCTTGAGACAGGCTCTTTGAAGAACATCTGTATGACAGCAAGGAAGTAGAACTTGCCTGCGTTCCATCTACACCTTCGTCAGCAGATGAATGCATGGATAGTGGAAGAATGGTAATGTGCATAACTGAATTTCATTCAGCCATAAAGAAAAACAAAATCAAGAACTTTGCAGGAAGGTGGGCATGGCGGTACATACCTTTAACCCCAGAAGTTGGGAGGCAGAGGCTAGTAGATCTCCATGAATTCAAGGAGCTATGCAGTATGACCCTATCTTAATACAAACAAAACAAAAAACCCAAACTGCTGGAAAATGAGTGGAAGTTGAAAATATTATATTGTGAATTAACCTTGGCACAGAAAGATAAAAGAATGCTTCATGTTCCTTTTCATATGCAGCTCCTAGCTTTTACTATTTATGTATGTGCAGTTACGTGGGCGTGGGTATAGGTGTAGGTCATGGCACCAGAGAGGACTGTGAGAGGGGAAAGAGAGGGGAAAGGGACCGGGCTGGGAAACAGAACACATGTGACCTGAAAGGAAAAAGTGGGTACTGGCTGGGGCAGAAGGGAACAAGCAGAAGGGGGAGACAGGGTTGGGGAAGGAGGGAGAGCCCCAACACAACATATAAAAGAGCAAGGAGGAAACCTGCTACTTTGTATCCTAATTTAAAAAAAAAACCTAAAAAGGCAAACTAAACAAATGATAAATCAGTGTGTAAATCAGTACAACACAGCAGTGAAATGAACCCACTATAGATATGGTTTATTCAGCTGAGTTTCAGCTGCTTAATGTTGACTAAAATAAAGGCTTATTTTAGAAGGATGTGGAGTGTGAGTCTATTAATAGTAGCTTCATTTTTTTATTCTTTAAAATATATAAACTTTGTATTATAAAAGTTAATATTAATTAAAATTGTCCTTTGATAATTTCATGCATAGATGTAACATATTCTAATGGCTCCTGCCCCAGTCTCTGCCTCCCTCCCACCCTGCCACCCCCCTTCCTTCCTAAAAGTTTCTTTGCTGCAATTTAGGCTCACATCAGCACTGCGGCCACAGAGGCCATCATTTTGCATTGCATTTATTCTAAGATATAAAAACAAGAACTGTTAATAATCTTGGCAATTCATGCAGAGGTGAGAGTAGTTGTAGTCTCTAAAGCAGTCGGTCAAATACTTTGAGTTACTAAGTGATGTCAAGACTACCTTTAGAACAGAGTTTTCAAAATCACACTGCTTCTTGAACCTATAGCTCTGTTCTTCTCAGGGTGCCCCTAAGACCTCTATGCTCAAAGGAATAATAGTCCTAGGTTTTTCTTTACAGCAAGTTTTGTATTTTCATATTTATCTTGAGATAGTCTTACTATATGTTTCTGGCTGTCCTGGAACTCTCTGTGTAGACTAGGCTGGTCTTGAACTCAGAGATCCACCTGCCTCTGTGTTCTGAGTGCTGGGATTAAAGGTGTGCGCCATCACGCTCAGCTAATATCTTCATACTGTTTTTTGCTTCAGTTTGGACACTTCTCTTTAGCATTTCCAAATGGCAGGTTTTATGATTGACAATGAATTCCTGAAGATTTTAGTTGCCAAAGTCTTTATTCATTTCTGCATCAGTCAGGGTTTTCTAGAGGAACAGAATTTACAGACTGAATCTCTCTATAGAAAGGGTTCGCTAGACTGGCTTAAAGGCTGTGGTCCGGCTAACCCAACAATGCTGCCTTGAACTAAAGGCCCAAGAATCCAGCAGCTGTTCAGTCCACAGGGCTGAATGTCTCAGCTGGTCTTTAGGGTATGCTGGAGTCCTGAAGAAATCAGCTCGGATGCCAGTGAAGGAGTGGACTTGCTATCAAGAGCGAGAACAAGCAGGCAGAGAGAGCAAGCTTCCTTCTTCCGTGTCCTTACATAGGCTGCCAGCAGAAGCTGCGGCCCAGACTGAGGTGGCTCTTCCCATCTCAAAAGATCTGGATTAAAGGGTGATCTCTCACTTCGAAGATTTGGATTAGAAATGGGTCTTCCCACTTCAAATGATTTAATTAAGACAAAAGTCTTCACAGGTGTGCCTCATCATTTGAGTTTTAGTTAATTTCAGAAATAGTCAAGTTGACAACCAAGAATAGCTATCACAGTTTCTGAAGGACACAATTTTGTAAGATAGTTTTATTCTTGACTGGTAGTTTTCTTTGCAGAACCTTGAACGTAGCATCCCTGACTCTTGGCCTATAACATATCTGCTGAGAAATTTCTAGAGAGCCTCATGAGGGTCCCCTCGTATGTAACAAGTCTCATTTCTCTTGTTTTCAAAATTCTCTTTTTTGAAAATTTGACTATGCTGTGTCTTGGTGAGGATGTCTTTATATTTAATATTTGACATTCTCTGTCTCCATGGATCTGTGTGTTCATTTCCCTTTATGGGGCTGGGGAGTTTTCTGTCATTGCTTATTTAAATAACCTTTGTATTTTTCTGCTTCCTTTGGATGCCACAATATGATGTTTGGTTTGTTTGATTGGTTTCCTGTAATTTCTGAAGGTTCTATTTCACTTGTTTCCATATTTTCTATGTTCAGAGTAATTTCAGAATGATTTGTCTTCACAGCCATCGACCCCGTCCTTGACAGAATATGTCCCTGGAACTAAATATGGAGCTTTTGTTTTCAGCTGTTCTATTCTTTTATCCTAGGGTTTTGAATTTTATTCTTTTCAATGGTTTGTATCTGTTTCTTGAGCTTCTCTTTTTGTTCTTGTGTTGTTTCTCTGATTTCATTTGATTGCCTGTGGGCCCTAGTAGCCCACTGAGATTTTTAGAAGACTATTGTTTTCTATTTTTTTTTGTAGGAAGCTCATAAATTTCTGTCTGGCCTCAGCTACTGGGGTCTTGTGTTTATTTTACCCGTGTAGTGGTGATGTTTTCTTTTCTTTCCCCCCACAAGTTGCTGTGTATTCATTGGACCAAACGTCACTCAGCACTGACAAGGAACAAATGACACGTGGAGAGGGTAGTAAGGAGATAACTTGGAGGTGAAAATGCTCAAAATACTTTGTATGAAATTCTTATTTTGTTTTAATTCTTCTAACTTTTATCCATTCTTTGTGGATTTTATATGATGCATTCCGATTCCACTCATCTCCCTGTCCCCTGGCATCCACCCTCTACCTTGCTATCTTCCCACTCCATACAAACAAAAACCAAAAACCAGCCAACCAAAACAAACAAACGAGAAAAAGAGAGGAATTTCGTGGAAGCTATAGTGTGGCTCATTGAGCTGCACAGTTTACCCTTTAGTCCATTGGTCTGTCTCGGGGCCTCTGGCTTCTGCTGCACCACTGTTAATGGGTTCTCACTGGGCTCCTCTCGGATGTTCCGTTGCCCTGTGTCATGGAGATCCTGCTGTTTTTGATCTGTAGGTTTGCTCCCTTTACAAGCGCCAACAGTTCATAGATAAGGTGGGTGTTGGGGTGGGCTAACTCATAGCCCTGGTTCTGGGCCTTGGTTGGCCAGCCCAGCTTTCCCTCATTGTCACTACCTGGACGAGCTCCCCAGCACTGCCTTGGCTGGTCACCCAGTGCAGCCTTCAGCAAGGATGGGGCCAGCTATCCTCAGACGTGGCTCGCCCACATTCACATCACCAGGAGCCAGCTCTGCTGTTTTGCTCAGATGAGGTGCAGGGCCCTCTCTCCCGATTGTGGGTATATGTGTGACTGTGTGTGTGTGTGGGGGGGGCAGGGTCAACTCTGCTGTTCTCACACCTTCAGGGCTGGTTCATCTGTGCACCTGAAAACAGGGTTTTCAGGACCCAGAAGGGTCCAGAGCCCACTCTCCTGTATGCTGCAGCTGGTGAGTGTCAGGTCAGGGCTAATTCTCCCACTCTCATGACCCTGGGGCCAGCTGTCTCACCTGCCACAGGGGGTTATGGGTAAGGGGAGGAGGGCATCTTTCACCGATGCCACCACATGGCAGACAAGGTGTGGTGGGCTCAGAGCTCCTGCTCTCATGCCCTCAGGGTCAGTTCTAGTGTTGCTGTCCAGGTGAGGTGCTTGCCTCTGGTGATGGTGGGGGCCATCTTTCTTGGGTGTGGGGGACCAGCTCTCCTGCTTCAGTATCCAGCAAAGGGCAGGGCCAGCTATCCCAGGGGCATTGGAGGGCATGGCTGGTTCAGTACAATATGGATCCATTGCTCCCCCCCACACCATGTTAATATGAGCCATGGATATCATCACAGACCCCAGCTATATTAGGACTATGGGCCAAAACATGGCTCTTGCCAGCAGCTTGGGCCCAGACATCACCATGGCCCCAGTAGCAGTAGGTACCACCCATATCAGTATGGTCCCAGTGGCAGAATGGTCCTCAGACACCAACACGGTCTCAGGTAGCTGACCAGACAGACCCTGATCATCCACATGGTCCTTGGTGGTAACAGAAGCCACAGGCACCAACTCAGACACTGGCTGTTATATGGCACTGGTCCTGGCCTGGACAGCACCATGGCCCCAGGTGACAGCACAGGTCACTCAGATCAGCATGGCCCCGGTGGTGGCACTGCAGTCAAACACCCTCATGGACATAGGTTGCAGCCTTGACCCTGGGTATCTGTGTGGTCTTTGGTGGAAACATGGGTCTTGAACAGCAATACAGACCCAGGCCGTAATAGGACCATGGGACCCAGACATGGACCTAGGCAGCAGCTCAGGTTCAGATGCCACCACGGTCCCAGATGGCAGTGCAGGCTGCTCAGATTGGCATGGTTCCAGTGGTAGCATGGCCCTCAGACATCAACATGGCTCCAGGTAGTGGCCCAGAACCCTGGCATCAGCATGGGCTTTGATGGTTTCAAGAGCTATAGACAACAACATAGATCCTGACTGGCCTGGATGATACCGCGGCCCTAGGTGACAGTGCTGGCCACTCAGATTAGCATGGCCCTTGTGATGACACAATCCTTGGATACCAACATGGTTACAGGTGGTGACCCAGACTACAGGCCTCTACACAGCCCTCAATAGTGACCGGAGCCACAGACACCAACACAGGTTCCCTTGGCTGCTTCGGGTCTTGGACCAAGACCTGGCCCCCGGTGACAGCCCAGGTCCAGACATCACCTTGAACTTGGGTGGTTAGAAGGCTATTCACCTTCACCTCTTCAGATCAGTGTCTCTCCACAGTCCATGAGCCATTCTGGCTCTTTCTATCTTCCATTCCCCACCCTGTAATTGCTCAACATAATGGTACCTGACTGTCCAGTGCCAGGGTTCCTGGTTGAGTATCAGGTGGCGCTTGTTTGAGTCCTGCCTGCTCCAGCTGCAGGGCATGGCACGGAGCTATTGCTTTTCTTCTCTTGCACGCCTGGGCCTAGAAACCATGTGTAGCGCGCTTGGTATGAGGGCGCTCCTGGTGGACTGTTCACCTCCCCCAAGAGGTCTGGATGGGGGAGCCATCTCTTTCCTCTGCCAGCTCAGGCCTTGTGTGTGTGTGTGTGTGCTCACGTGCACACTTGGATGAGAGAGAGAGAGAGAGAGAGAGAGAGAGAGAGAGAGAGAGAGAGAGAGAGGGAGGGAGGGAGGGAGGGGGGGGGAGGGAGGGAGGGAGGGAGAGAGAGAGAGAGAGAGAGAGAGAGAGAGAGAGAGAGAGAGAGAGAGAGAGAAACCTAAATGCTAGGCATTTGAGAGGCTGTGGGAATTCTGATTAAATAAAAACAGAGTAAGTGAAAAGTCTTCTGGAGAAGGGGAAGGGTGAAAAGGCAAAGCACGAGAATGAGCAACACTTACACCTTTGAAAATATACATAGAGTAGACGTCACAGGCACAGACTTAAGGTCAAATAGAGAAACCTGGGTAGACATAACCTTTAGAGATCAAAATAAGTTGTAGAAGTCACTTAAAATGTTTTGGAGTTCAATTGTATTTACATTTTAATTTTGTACAGTTTTTTTGGTTTGTGTTTGTGTTTTTTGAGACAAGTTTTCTCTGTGTAACAGTCTGTGTAACAGCTGTCCTGGCACTAGCTCTTGTAGACCAGACTGGCCTAAAACTCACAGAGATCCTCCTGCCTCTGCCTCCCAAGTACTGGGATTAAAGATATGTACCCCCACCACCTGGCTCAATTTTGTACAGTTTTAAGGAATACCTGGCCCCAATTTTTGTCTGATGTAATGAGATGAAAATCTATCCTTGTTGCTTTGATATCCGCCAGAACAGAGTCAAACTTTACAAGCAGGAAAATGAATAGAAACTTAACCACAAACTCTGTTTATTTAGAACTTACAAATTATTAGCAATTCAACTGAGATGAGGCAATAAGCATGTAGCCAAATGAACTAGACATTATTTCAGGAATTTAATGAAGATTTAAAATTAGGAAATCTTTAACTTAATCTAGCACATTGGCAGAGTAAATGGGAAAATTTTCCTGAGAATCTCAATAGGTAGAGAAAAAGCACTTAATAAAAACTCAGTAGCTGCTGTAACAGAATTAAAATGAATCTGCTGAGCCCTGAATTCGAAGTGGTGGTATTTATTCATGGAGCTTTGGGGAGGTTATTAGAATTGGAAGAATCATGGGAAGGGGGTGCTCATGTTAGTATTAGGGACTTTATGATCGCTCTGTCTGTCTGTCTGTCTGTCTGTCTGTCTGTCTGTCTTTCATGAGTGAATATGAAGAAGGCATATAAGCTAGGAGGAGAGCTATCACCAGGAATTAAATCACATGATGCCTTGATGTGGGGTTTCCCACTTCCCAAACTTTGAGAAAATTAATTTCTATTGTTTAAGATGCTTACTGTATTGTCTTGTTTTCTCCCTTCTAGTAGCTGTTGTTATGGTAACCCAACATGACTAATACATTCATTTATAATAAAAGTTGGAATTAAGCTGCATGTGGTGGCTTACACTGGTAATTCTGGTGTTTGGAGTCTGAGGCAAGAGTATTACTATGAATCTGGAGTTAGCCTGAATTACATAGGGAGTTCCGGGCCAACCTGGGCAAAGGAGTGTGGCCCGGTCTCAGAAAAAGGTGATATTAAACCTGTAAGACCCAGTAAGACAACAAACAAACAAACAAACAAAAAACCTCTTAGTGATATGTGTAAGTATACATATCTTTTTTGTGTGTGGGGCACATGAATATGTGGGATCATATGGTGTTAGAATGTCTTATTTCACAAGAAACTGTCAAGTTATTTTCTAAAATGATTCTATCTTGTATCCCTACCAACATTGTATGGGAAATCTGGCTGCTCCTCACCTTTGTTAAGCACCTTATACTGTCAGGGTGTTTTTTTTTTTTTTGGTTTTTCGAGACAGGGTTTCTCTGTAGCTTTGGAGCCTGTCCTGGAACTCCCTTTGTAGACCAGGCTGACCTCGAACTCACAGAGATCCGCCTGCCTCTGCCTCCCAAGTGCTGGGATTAAAGGCGTGCGCCACCACCGCCCGGCTTGTCAGGGTGGTTTTAAAGAATTTAAATTTAATTTTTGATTAGTTTTAGGTTCAAAGCAAAATCAAGACAAGTGCATAGAGATCCTCCAAGTAGTAGCCCCCACAATACACACATATGTGTTACCTCCTACATATCTGTGTTCCCCACCAGCGTGGTACATTTGCTACAACTCATGGTTACCATTCAATATCAAAACCATGTGTTGGAGGTTATTTTTTGGTGTGTACACACTATGAGTTTGAACACATTTCAAATGACAGGCATCTGCCTGTAGAATTCAGTTCACCTAGCTTTCCCTTCTGCTTCCTACTCCCAGCCCTGGAAACCTTCAATGTTTTATTGTCTACCCCATTGCCTTCTGCAGGATGCCTGTGTGATTGTTAGCTGAAGTGACAAGCTGTGTGGACTTGCAATTGCACAGCCCATGATCCTGCATCAGCTCCTGTGCTAGCCAGGCTTTCATCACTGTGGCAAACACCTGACAGGAACAACTTAAGAGAAGGATTTATTTGGCTCATGGTTTCAGAGGGCTCAGTCCTTAGTGTTTGGCTCTGTTAGTCTGAGATGGAACATTATGGTGTCAGGAGTATCTGACACAGGCTCGTTACCTCGTGGCAGACAAGAGAGAAAAGGTCTTCCCAAAGTCGCTCCCCAACAGTCTACAGTCTCCAGTGAGGCCCTACCTCCTGAGGTTTCTCTCACCTGCTCCAAATGCTTCACCTACTAGATTGTAGCACAGGAGTCTGAAGGGAACAGCTCCTATAAAAGTGGCAATTTCTAGAATTCATCACTACATATTTGAGGTTTTCCTGTGTCTTTCTTGGCCACACCTATTTATTTTTTTATTGCTGGGTAATATTCCACTTGTGAGATGTTACTTTATTTACACATTCACCTAGTAGAATTCCCTGTGACAATTTTGAATAGATATATGTTGAACATTCTTGTGCAGGATTTGCCATGGATGATAGAAACTTAAACTCATTTTCAGGAAAACTCAGGAATGTGGGTGCTGAATCACGTGGGAAGAATATATGAGGACATACTCAGTGTTGTGTCAGCCCATTGGCGTTTGTGTAACCAAGTACACTGGGAAGTTGAAAGACAAACTCACCCACAGTTCTAGGCCAGTGAGGATACGGTGAAGGCACAAGCAGACTGCTCATGGCTGTTATTTGAACCCCTGCTTTAACTAGGGTTGCATGTTTCCCCTTAATTAAGTTTAATTAAGGTTACATGTGTGAGCACGGATAGAGGGTTGTGTACTTTGGAGAGAACAACTTACCAGTGACTACACCACTGAGGAGTATGTCTCCCTGTCTCCTAGCAACCATTCACTGCCTCCAGTTCCTCACAGAGGTTGGCCCTCAAAAGTCTCACAAGTCCTTCCTGTATTATGATACACACACACACACACACACACACACACACACACACACTATTTATCTCTTTTTCTGTGTGTTTTTGTCTGTTGCATATCTTAAGTATTGGATGTGAAATTAACTTTTTCGGAGTCATCTGTTGTTGGGCATCTCAATTTCTCGATGTCATATTTTCATGAATAATCTCACAGTAGCTTTCGACTTTCAGGCAGCTCCTCAGCATCCATTGTTTGAATTTTCTTGGTGTGCTCAGAAAAGTGGGACAGGTGACTCATATGGTGCTTCTCCCTTGCTATGTAGATCAGGCATGCCTTGAACTCACAGAGACCACCTGCCTATGCTGGGATTAAAGCTGTGGACCAAGATGTTCATCTTAGAGCAGTTTTCTGAGGAACCTCTATACTGTTGCCCATAATGACTGACTGACACACGCCTATAGGCATGGGTTACATTTTTTCACATCATCGCCAGCTGTTATTCAGATTACCCTCCTTTTTTTTTTGCTCTTCAAAAGACTTAAAAGTCTTTTTTATTTTTTATCGAATTGCAGGTTTTCTTTCTGTATTCTGAGTAAAACTCCTTCACCTGATATACTCGAGCATTTCTCTGTGTATGTGGCATGTGATTGCATTTTGTCATCACTGTGTCTTTTGAGGAACAGAGATTTATATTTTGTTGTAGTTCAATTTGTCAAATTATTCATGAATTATGGTGTCATATATATGAAGAGCTTGCATAGCCTAACAACCCAAGGCTCTAGTATTTTCTTTTGGAAGTTTAGCGGTTATGTTTCTATCTATGATCCATTTTGAATTTTTTTCTAATATACTGCAAGGTGCGGATTGAGGTTCATGTATTTCTCTTGAAGTCCAGTACCATTTGTTGTTAAGACAAATCTTTCTCTGCTGAATTATTTTAGCATCTTTGTCAACGAACTATATGAGGCTCTCCCTGGAACGCTTCTCCTTTGGTGGTTTTCTATCCTCACCTGAGCAACCTTGAGCCAGCAATGCACCTTCAGTCTTCCGTGAGACAGTTCAGGTGTGTGTGTTCTGTCAGCAAGTATGAATGTGTATGCGCATGTCTGCTGCCATTGGAGGACAGGAGGGGGCATCAGATTCTCTGCGCAATTGTTACAGATGATGGTGAGCCCACATGTGGGTGCCGGAACACCCCCATAAGAACAGCTGGTATTCTTAACCACCGGGCCAACTCTACGGCCCCACATTCAGCCTATCAGACAGTTGAGTCTTCCAATATTACTCTTCTTTTTTAAGGTTATTTTGATCTCACCAGGTTCTTCGCTTTTCTATATAAATTTTAGAGCCAGTCTGCCAATGTCTGTAGAAAGATGGGCTGGGATTGTTTTTGAATATGTACACCACACCTTCCAGGGAACTGACTTGTTCACAATTTTGAGTCTCTCAATCTTTGAAAACATTTCCATTTTTTAAATGTTATTAATTATTCTCCAATAAGCTGAAAAATTTTAGGGAGAGGAAGGAATCATTACCCAGAAGCAATAATGATGCAAAGAAGCAATAAGGATATACATACATATGCATGCTTCATACCCAGAGGTTGGGCAGAGCGTGGGACATTTTCTTGAATTCAGCTGACACTCTAGGGATACTCTCTGAAGAATGAGTTGGCACACAAGCAAAAATTTTTATTCAGTGAACACACTACTATGCACTCTACATGACTGTTGTACAAAATAAATGATTAGCAAAAGAAATACTTCTTGGTATTTGGAGCACATGTTACCCAATAGCTATTAATCATTTTCCAGAGGGAATAAAAGATTAACAATCGTCTGAGGCAAACAAATGAGGAAATTAACCTAGAAAAATACTTTGTTAGTCAGGCTGTTGTGGAGCACACCTTTAATCCCAGCAAAGGCAGAGGCAGGCAAATCTCTCAGAGTTGAAGGCCAGCCTGGTCTACAGAGTGAGTTCTAGGACAGCCAGGGATACATAGAAAAAACCCTACCTTAAAAAAACCAAAAGAAAAGAAAAAAGAAAAATACTTTGTTACAAATTGGACAAATGTGTTAGTTCTCGCTGATTCCTTGCTGTATGAGGAGACTGGTCTATAATGCAGTGTGGAACCAGTATCTCTACGGTCAACAGTTGGCAACTGTGTGTGTCTGCTGTGGAAAGACCCTTGTAGGAGCTCCAGACCCTCCTCATAGATCATTCTCCTCGGCATTCTTCCTCAGAGACCCTTCGAAACTCCCCAGACAGCTCAGCTAGCACAGTTGAGAAAGCAGGGGATTCAGAGAAAGAACACAGGTTCTGAGCTATGAAGACTTGCTTCCGAGTCCTGGCCCACACCACTTGTCATGATAAGTACCACGGAGAAGTTACTTAACAAATTACAGTTATTTATTTATTCATTGTGTGTGTGTGTGCACGCACACACACACACACACATGCACACACATACCACAGTGCACACGTGGAAATCAGAGGACAACTTGGAGAAACTGCTGCTCTCTTTCCACCGTATGGATCCTGGGGATGGAACTCGGGTCATCAGGCTTGGCAGCAAGTACCTTTAACCACTGAGCCATATTGCTGCTCCTGAGACGCCACTTCTTATTTCCGATTCTCAACTTCCTTATATGGAAAGCGGGGAAACTGATGGTTTCTTTGAGGACTGCTCCAAGTCATAAATGAAACAAGATACGAAAAATGCTCAGAAGAGAGCAGCCACCCCGTAGTGACACTTGAACAACACTGACACGCATGGTTCCAGAAGTCTGACGACAGTGTTTTCTGAAATCCATGTCTAAAGCTTTAAGAATGTTCTGTCGGATTAGTTTGTATTGTTACGCTTTCTTGCGTTGTTAAATGGCCTGCTTTCTGTAAATAAACCTTGACTCAAACAATCTTCTGCACGTCACCGGCAACGAGCAACTGCTCAACCTAGACAAAGAGCCTCGGCGGCTTCCCAACCCTGCTGAAAGTCCCAAAGAACAGCCGCGTGGGTCTCTAGATGCAGTCTTCAGTGAGGTCCATAAACAAGTTTTACTCCACTCTTAAATTTTAGTGTCTTTGTTTTTCTGCTGTGCCGGGTGGCACGTTTTACTTCATCCTTGGAAACATTGTCGTTAAATGCTGAAGATGGATAGGTGCTGGGCACTTGCATCTGGTGTGCCACGTCTGCCCATTTTGCTTATTTCTTAAGGGTCAGGGGCTACTGAGGGGGAGAGTTAAGGTGGAGCAGGTCTGGGGAGAGTTAGTGAACTCTTCGGAATGAATCCTTCCCGCTAGAGGGCAAAGGTGTTCTGGTACATTTAAGACTCTTTTCTGAATTACTCTTTGCAGTCCTCAGAGGAGGTTTATGAAGAGACATATGTTCTCAGTATTTGACTAAACACACAGACACTAAAATATGGTGTGCTCACAAGCTGTGCACAGGTACAGAATGTTAAACAGCCCGCACTCTTGGGCATCTGCTCAAGGAGAAATCTCTGCCCTCAATACCATAATTTTCGTCTTGTAACACAGGAGAGTAGAAAAGAGAGTCTCAGTAGATAGAAGATGGGCAGGGAGAAGTGAGGGCAGAATAAGAGGATTGAGGGAAAGGGGAGAAAAGGTAGAGAGAGATAAAGGAGAGAGAGAGGAGAGAGAGAGAGAGAGAGAGAGAGAGAGAGAGAGAGAGAGAGAGAAAGGAGATAGCACAGTAGGCTGCTCACGGTATCTGGTTGTGTTAAATGAAAACCACAACAAAATGGCAAAAGGCTCCAGCCTGGGCACATGCCCTCCAGGACTGGCCTAGACCTACCCTTTGCCAGATTTGTATTCTTCATCTTCCCTTGAAGGGGGTCCACCGTGGACTTGGGCTCCTCCTGCAGTCTTTTGTTGCTGCCGACCCCTCAGACCTGACTGTCTCAGACATGTGCTTGAATTACCGTGAGGCTCGGAACCTCGGCTTTCCTGTGTAGTCCGCAGGTGCTTGGCCAGGAGACCCAGGTTCAGCTTCAGGCTCATTTCTTCCTTGAGTGAGTGATGTGGCTGGCACACTAAACCCAGATGGGTCACACTGAGCTCCACAGCTGAGGCAGGCCACTGTGGCCAACTGAGGTGTGGTATTGAGGTAGATTTTTATCACTTAGCTGAGGACATGGCAAATTGTCTTAATCACAAAAACCCAATATGGTAAATTCAACAACCAGGCTAAACAGAATCAAGGGGGGTGACCATTGGTGTCTAAGGGTTGAATTGTGTGGTGTCTAAGAATGTATTTGTGCATCACTGTACCAGAGAAGCACTCCTGCGCGTAGGCGCAGATTTTCCTCTGCATAAAGCTTGTACTCTCTCTATTGGTGCAACCACAAAAGACATGTGCCTGCCGCTCAAGATTCTTAACTGAACATTCACCAAGAGTTGCTCTGCTGGGCAGTGGTGGTGCACACCTTTAATCCCAGCACTCGGGAGGCAGAGGCAGAGGCAGAGGCAGAGGCAGAGGCAGAGGCAGAGGCAGAGGCAGAGGCAGGCAGAACTCTGTGAGTTTGAGACCAGCCTGGTCTATAGAACTAGTTCCAGGTAGGATTGTTATGCCACTGGGTCCTGAGTCAGATGAACAAAAAGGTATCATCCGGATGTGGTGGTGCGCACCTTTGACTCCGGTACCTGGGAAGTAGTGGTATGTGGGTCTCTGAGAGTTTGAGCTCAACCTGGTTTACGTAGTGAGCTCAATGCCAGCCAGGGCTACACAGTTGAGACCCTGTCCGTGAAATAATTTGTGTGCAAGGGAGCATGAAACCCCGTCTTCAACATTTCTATTAGTTAAAGAACATCTTATCCTGTGGAGGTAGTATTGACTAAAATTTCTACTTTACTGGCATCTGCTTCACTGCTCTGTCCCTTGTCTTCAGCCAAGCAGTCATGGTGGGGCTGTTCTCCTCAGGCACCTCTACACGCGCAGCCCAGCTTAGAGGCTTTGCTGGGAAAGCTTCAATGGGAGAGACACAAGCTCCCTTTTCCTTGACTGTGAAGCTAGGGAGCCTTTGTCGCAGGCTGTTTGAGAAAGCCATGCAGAGGGTAAGCTAAGTGGACAGGCAGGTGGACCGTCTTCAGAGACAGATAGTCCAGTTCATTGATTGGCTAGAGATACAAGGAGACACAGAGGCCCGCTGTGTCCTTGCCTGCTACAAATGAAGACACTGTAGCGCTTTAGAGCACTGTTCTCCATCTTTGGTTCTTTCAGTCTTTTCACCCCTCTTCCTCGATGGTCCCTGAGCTGTTGGGAGGATGGAGATACAGATGTCTCAAATGGGGGCTAGCCCTCCACTGACACTTACTCTGTGTACCAGACATGAGTTTCCCACTTGGGGGAGCAAGCATTCACACAGAAAACACAACAACAACAACAACAACAAAACCCTACCGCCTATAGTGTAGTGACGTGAGCACAAGAGTACTCCACAGGCACAGTGGGACACAGCTCATTCTTATAGACACCGTATCGCTTAACACTTGGAAATCAGTGAACCAGTAAAGGTCAGCCTGGCTGTTGAATTTGTCATAGCGGGTTTTGTTTATATCGTTTAATTACTATGGTCTCGGTGTGTACGTGTATATATGTGAGTGGCTGTGTATGTGCCGAGATGAGCCTGTCTCAAAAAAAAAAAGCCTTTCAATTCATTAATGTGCAAGGGGGCATCTTGGATGTGTCAAAGCAGTCAGAGGACAACCTCCAGGAGAAGGTTCTCACCTTCCACCTTCAACCCAATCAGAAGCCAGCTGGTTACTCCCACCACATCTGTGATACCACGGCAGTCATGAGTGTATCTTACCATTCTGGTTGTTACTTGTAGTTCACAGGGCTCCTAGCTGGGTCAGATTGCTGATGAAGTCACCCCTAGTGGCTTACATAGCACCTGGTACTGGCTAGCCAGAAAGGAGCTTCCTTAATTTGAAGTGAAATCTATGCCCTGGCAATGCTGAAGCATGCATGGGCAGCCCGTATATGGCAGTTCTGCTGAACCTGTCCATATTGGGTTTCATGGTCTAAGCTGATGAGGATGACTGACCAGGTCTCTTCCTCAAGAGGGCACCAGATCTCATTGCAGATGGTTGTGAGCCACCATGTGGTTGCTGGGAATTGAACTCAGGACCCTTGGAAGAGCAGCCAGTACTCTTAACGGATGAGCCATCTCTCCAGCTTCGTGTCCTGTGACCAAAATGTGTGATGTCTTCAGCAATAGGGTCTCACCATTAAGTTCTGCAATAGCCTGCATTCTTTTGGAGGAATTTCTTTGTCTTTTCCGGCTTCTACACGATGTGTACGTTTTCTGGTCCGTGACCCCTTTCACCTTCAAGGTGTCATTCCAATTTCTACTTCCTCCATCCCATTTCTCCGAAATCCCTCCCCTTCCCCTTTGTGATCACTACCCAAGTGATTTCTGTCAGGGTCAATCCAAGCTCGATTAACAATTCGCCTTCCATCACCTTCACCTGCCCTTGCTGTGTGACACACACTTTCAGATCCTGGGGATAGTGCTGTGACTGTCATGGGATCATCGTTCTCTCAGTCACACCAGCAGATAATAAGGAGTAGCCTGAGTTAATACCCCAGACTGCAGAAGTACGGAGTTGTGGAGGCTGAAGTGGGTTTAACTAGAAGGATTCCAGGCTGAAGGCACAGTGGACTCAAAGTTCACCGATGCTGGCTGGAGAATGTGCTGTGTGCCTTCCACAGGGCTCAGGTCCTCACTCTTCAGTTCCCCCGACTTCAGAGCCTTTCACACACCCACTCATTTTAATGGATAAGACCAGTCTGCGTCTTCTATCTATGCTCCTCAAACCCTCATGAGTCCACTATCTACTGGTTGCTTTGGCAGCCAGGACTGATATTCCGGTGGACCACTTATCTTTGGGGCTGGTCCTCATCTTGTTTGTGGCTACTTAGGCTTCACCTCTATCTAACAGTGCTTCTTCCATGTGCTCTAAGGAGCCAGGTTGGTCCAGCCCAGGCTCCTGCAATGCTTGCTTTCCCGGCTCTATGCTGGCAGGGCAGCATCAGCTCTGCCTGCTCTGTGCTCATGACAAGTTTGTCTCGATCCAGATGGATTTAAAAATCTCCTGCTCCCTCTCCGCACGCATTTCAGTCATAAGAAGAGCTCTTTGCGACAGTGTTTGTATTTGTTCCCTGTTCCCCATCCTTCCTCTTTATCCTATGTGCGTCCTTTTGTAGTGTTGTTTTCTTGCTAAGTACCTGGATGTGCTGGGGGCGGGGAAGCAGCTCAGCTCCCTCTCCCAGTCCATCCACAGACTAGAAAGCACTCGATGCAGCATTCAGAAGCAAGGAGAGACCCTACTTATGGCGTGCAGGGGTGTTCTGCACACAATAGCCACCGTTCTTTCTATGCTTAGCCAGACTTCACACTGGGTGCTGCATAGATTACTTACTAAAACTTCCAGCAACAGGAAGCACTGTTGACCTCATTATACAGACCAGGAGACTGAGGCATAAGGACATTTAATTTATCTAATGTCTTAAGTACAAAATGACACAACAGGGACGAAATACTCAGCCAGCTTCTCATACACGTAACCAATCCCCTTGTCTTAATTACTTCCTATTGCTGTGATAAGCTAGTATGTCCAATGCAGCTTATAGAAGAAAGCTTTTCTTGGGGAATTACAGTTCCAGAGGGTTAGGATCCATGACACTTATGGCATGGAGCATGGAATCCAGGCATGGCACTGGAGCAGTGGCTTAGAGCTCACATCTTGAAATGCAAACCACGAAACAGAGAACTAACTGGGAATGGCACAGCTTTTGAAACCTGCCGAGGTCTGCTCCAGTGATACATCTCCTATAGTAATCCTTCCCAAACACTTCTACCAACTGGGGACCAAGTATTCAAGCATGTGAACCCATGGTGTCTATTCTTATTCCAACCACCACACCCCCTGCTGCCTCTAAAGGGGTGACAGATCCTACTTACCATGCACACATAATGCGTGTGTTCTTAGCAGAGGTTCCCTAGCATTCAGATCTTCCCTGGAGTGAGGTTGGCATATTTGAGGACTGAGTAGAGAATCTCATTAACTATCCCAGTCTGACTTGGAACTCACGGTCCTCCAGTCTCAGCCTCCTGAGTTCTGGAGTGGTAGTGTGTGCCCTCACATCTGGGTTCAGATTGGGATGTCTGCAGTGTAGCTGGAGACTTTTCTCTGTCCTGTCCAGTCCCGCAGTACCAGTTTCTCTCCCACCCGCTGGTCCTCATAATCGCTTATGAAGTAGTCATTTGGAGGCTTTAATATTAATTATAATTATTTGATTGATGGCTCAAGCTTCTTACTGGCTAGCTCTACATATCAATTAACCAATTTCTAATAATCTATATATTTCCACATGTCCTGTAGCTTACCAGTAATGTTCTGGCATCTTATTCCTCTGGTGGCTTCTGGTGGCTTCTGGCGTCTTCCAACTCTGCCTTCTTTCTTCTTGTATCTATGTTCGGATTCCCTGCCTAAATACACACTGCCCTGCCATAGGCCAAAGCAGCTTCTTTATTAACCAGTGGTAATGAAATATATAGTGTATATATATATAGTAGTATAGAGGGGCATCCCACATCATCGCAACATTATCTCCCCGCTTATGGTCTGCTTGAACTGGATCCTTCCAATAATACTTATCTAGGGTGAAGACAAGACGCAGGCAGGTCTTGAGCATCATCTTTATGCACAGAGCAGGACGGAACTTGAAGCTGCAGCCCTTGCAGTCTGTTGAAAGTGGGGGAAGCAGGCAGGTCCAGCCTTCGCCAAGGTAGCGGCAAGGTGGAAGCTTGACTTCCGTCACCTTCACCTATTCTTGCCTATTTTTTTGCAGACTTATTAATTTATCATACCTTATTTGTTTAAAGACTCACTCAGTAGAAACAAATAGAAGCTACCAATTCCCCTTCCATTTATCTTGTTTAGGGGCCAGAATTTATTAACAACTGTATTTGTTTCCTGAGGCTACCATGAGAAACACAAACTGAGTGACATAAACAAAAGAATCTCTTGTCTTTGGTGTTTTGGAGGCTGAAGTCCTGAGCATTGGCAGTGCTGTTCCTTTGTCACATAACCTTTCCACTATGCTTCTGTGACTTTCCACAGCTCTCTCCTCATCCTCTGGGGTCACTATTGTAGCCCAAGCTGCCCTTGAGGCGCAGGTTAGTCTCAGAATCACCAGCCTCTGAGTGCTGGGATTACCAGGCATGGGGCCAACCTACCTAGCTCTTTCATGGTTTTCTTATAAGGATAAAAAAAAATCACTGGATTTAGTTAGGGCCCATCCAATCTAGCATGACCTCATCTGAACTAACAATACTCACAAAGGACAACTTTGAATCAGCTTGGGAGGGGTGGTTGAAGGTGTAATCTGTCAAGCAAGCTAAAACAGCCTCTTGGAAGCCTGCCATGATAGGTAAGTTTGAGTGTACATTTGATTGCATTAAGACATGGCAGAGGCAGGCAGATCTCTATGAGTTCAAGGGCAGCCTGGTCTAGCAAGATCTAGTTCCAGGACAGGCACCAAAGCACACTTTTAGGGATGTCTCTGAGGGTATTTCCAGAGACAATCAGATTATAAACATCTGAACTGATCCCTTGATGTCAGTATTGGGAATAGGTGAAAGTTGGAGGCAGAGCCTAGTTAGAGAATGCTGTGGGATGATGTTTTAGTACACTGTAAAGATTTGTCACTCATATTGGTTTAATAAATCACTGATTGGCTAGTAGCCAGGCAGAAAGTATAGGTGGGGTGACCATACTAGGAGAATTCTGGGAAGAGAAAAGACAGACGCAGTCACCAGCCAGATGCAGAGGAGACAAGGTGAGAATGTCTTACTGAAAAAAGTACCATGCCACATGGGTAAACATAGATAAGAATTATGGGTTAATTTAAGTTGTAAGAGCTAGTTAACAATAAGCCTTAGCTAATAGGCCAGGTTTATAATTAACATAAGCTTCTCTATGTCTCCTTGGGACTGAAGGGCTGCAGGACCAAGTGGGACAGAAACTTCTGTCTACAAGAGGAAATAGGTACCTGAGTCTGTCCTCCGGCTCCGTGCTGTATTCCCTTCCTGGTTGGCTATGAAGTGAGTGGTTCTTTCCCCAGCACATGGCCACCACTATGATGTTAGAGCGTATGGGGCCAAGCAACCATGGACTAAATCCTGTGAAACCGTGAGCCACAATAACTGCTTCTCCCTTAGGCTGTCACTGTCAGGTAGTTTTGGCCACCGTGATGAAAAGTTCCTTTGCTACTTTCTCACTCTCCAGCTCCTCAGATGTCTCTGCCATTGGCAGAATCATTCCGCCTTGGGTCTTAACTAGGGTCTTCAGATGCTAACTGCTGAGTGAGCTGCCTCATTTGAATCTTAGCCCTATTTGCTATGTGACCCTGAACAGATCTATCTGCCTCAGTTTCCCCATCAGTAAAACGAGGGTGACAGCACCTTGTGCAAGAATGAAAGAAAACCAGTTATGTGAAGTGCTGAGAACAGCGCCTTTCTCACAGCCAGCCCTGGCAGATGCCAGCCTTCACAAGGCTTGCTGCCCCCTCAAGACCCCACCAGCTCACATGCAGATGACAATTCTCTTTGTCTCTGCAGTTTCCAAAGTTTGGCATAGTCGTTTCCCATGACCTCTGTAACACTTCCCAAGTGTGCTTGTTGGTTTTTGTTAATTTGACACAAGCCAGGGATATCTGAGAAAGGGGAACTTCAGTTGAAAAAATGTCTCCATCAGATTGGCTTGGAGGCAAGTCTGTGGTGCATTTTCTCGACCAATGATTGATGTGGGAGAGCCCAGCCCACTGTGGGTGGTGCCACCCCTGGGTTGTATAAGAAAGCATCCTGAGCAAGTCACGGAGAGCAAGCCAGTAAGCGGCACTCCTCCATGGCTTCTGCTTACGTTCATGCCTCCAGGTTCTTGCTTGAGTTCCTGCTTTGGCTTCCCTCAATGACAGGCTGTGATTGGGACATGGAAGCCAAATATATATTTCCCTTCCAAGTTTCTATTAGTCGTGGTCTTTATCTGAAATGGGCTCACAGGGCTGTGATACTTCTGGAAGTCTCAAAGGAGAATTCCATGTCTTTTGGCTACCTGCTGCTTTGACACAGAGCTCTGCCCTCTCTTGAAGCCAGCTATGCAGCATTTCCCCGCCTCTCTTTAGTCGACACATCATCTTCTTAACTCTGCTGGCCACACTGGGCCCAATAGACAATCTGAACTTGTCTCCGCATCGTCTCTGGGTCCTTCATCACACCAACTGCATTCATCCAGCACTGCAAGAGAACACACTGTTGGCGTGGGGTGTTGGGTGGGGCACATAGTTATAGTTGGCTTTGGAGGGTGCGGCTGGAGATCAGCTTAAGGCTGGAATCTGAGTCTGAGGAGAGGTATGGTCTAGACCAAAGGAGAAGACTATGTCCCACTCCTTCCAGTCGGTGGTGGGGCGGGGAAAGAGTACTTGGTTGTTGGTCTTTTGGAGTGTCCCAGTGATGTGACCATACACCAACAGTGCTCATTTTCCTTCATTTTCTCTATTTTTTGACATCACTCTGGAAGAACTGGAAATTTTACCTAACAAGTACCAAAGATGTTCTTGGTGATGGCTTCTACTACGAGACTGAAAAACACAAGAGATCTAATGTATCTGCCTGATGATCCTGAGATATAAGAAAATGAATCAGAGCTCAGTGAGAGACTCAGGAGTCCACAGAGGAGGAGAAAAGGAAACCGGCCTCTGGCTCCTTACTCTCAGCTCCAGTTCAATGGATAAACAGGTTGCATCAGGAGATTAGGGCTCCTGGCCTCATCACTGGGCCAGAAGCCCCCAAAGACAAGAAAGGACTCCTTCACTCCCCGTCTTTCGAGTTGGTGCCTGGCCCACTTGACCTAAGGAGAGTCTCTTTGGAGATGATGAAAGCCGTGTGCCTTTGGGAGATAGAAGCCAAGTCTATTTTAAGCTCCCTCCTCTGGCAATGTCAAAACTGCCTAGCTTTTGTACCTGGAAGTCACTAAGCAAAGCAATGCAGACTGCTATCCCTCGCAGCACGCAGTGACTGAAGGAGCTTTCTCTGTGGACCAAGGTTATGTGGGCTTCAGAACCCTGATGTGTGTGACCCTAGCTGCTGACCTTAGTTTCTGAGGTCTGTTTTTGCCAGAAATAGACATGGGGAGGGGCTGAGTGACCCATCCTGGCTTGAATGAATCCTTGAGTTCATCTATGCGATAAACCAAGATATTCGCGCATCTACACTTCCTGTCTGCTGTCTCCACTGGGGAGCATGCTCTTGGGAGCTCCGCAAGCTGGACTGTTAGTGGGAAAGGCTGTGGTCAGAAGTCAGACCAACAAGGGGTTGACCTTTCACTAGCCAACTAATACTTCTGTGACCTTGGGCAAGTTCCCACCTGATAGAACCTCAGCTCTCTCTACTGTTAGCTCGAGGTGATAGGGGAACCTGCAGCGGCATTTGATACAATGCCACCAGTCAGTAGGACCCAAAGTGTAACTGCTACTGCCCTCATGGAAACATGGCCTAAACTAGAGGGAACAAGTTCAGGACAGCTGCAAAACGTTTAGTCAGCGTGCATAACAGGAATACAGAAGGGGATGGAGACGTGAACAAAGCAAAGACTTTGAAACCATACTGATGGAATTCCCCAAATTAATGTCAGACTCTAGGAAGCTCAGAGGAGATCAAGTCAGAGGAACTGTCCACTGATGCTATGTAGCATATTGCCTTCAAACTGTAGAAGAAACAATAATTTTTTAAAAAAATCTTTGATTTAAGTATTAAAAGATGAAATCACAGCTTTTGCTCTCATACACATCACAGTGAAATCAGTGTCCATGGATGAAAAGAGCTCTGGCTGCTGGAGGAAGTACAGGCAGCAATCTGTCTGCATTGTCATTTCTGTGTCTAGGGTAACCCAGGATAGAGCTCCCCCATCCTTGCACATCCTCAGGTGGCAGAGGAAGGTGCAGACCTCGGCAGCCTCCCCCCCCCCTCGAAGATCCTCACAGCCCTAGTGACCACTGCAGGGGACTTCCTGGTTTTCACTGACCGGGTGCCAGAGCCATTGCACCATCTGTCCCTTGCTGCCACTGAGCACTCCTCCCTAGGCTGGAGCAGGAGCCATTGCTCTTCCGTTAACTCCAGTCAGTTTATGCACTCCTGGGTGCCTTTCCTAGTGTCTGCTGATGACATTGCATGTGAGTCACTGCTGTGTGCAAGCCGGTG
Organism: Microtus pennsylvanicus; assembly: GCF_037038515.1. Classification (NCBI taxonomy): domain Eukaryota; kingdom Metazoa; phylum Chordata; class Mammalia; order Rodentia; family Cricetidae; genus Microtus; species Microtus pennsylvanicus. Next base: position 89,146,590 of record NC_134584.1, read on the forward strand.
GGATGGGTGCCCAATGCAGCTTCACATGCATGCGCACGAGACTGGATATTCACCATAGCTGTGCCCGCCATATCTACCACACCTAGCTCCTGAGGAGTCTTTTGCTCTGTATGTATCTGTGTGTCAGCAGATGCAGCCTCTGCTTGCACCTCTGAGATGGCCCCATGCCTTCCAGAATAAGCATCCCTGCATTTACCCATCTAGGTTTGGACCTGAAGGCGTGCATTCCTCACTCTGTGTCCTGGGAGAAGGGCTTTTCCCACCCAGGCCAGATTGTGACATTTGGAAGCAGAGAGTAAAGGACGTAAGGCAGGGCAACAAGAAATGTGGAAAAGCAGAGGAGCACAGCACCAGGGAGCACGGGCTCTTTAGTTACTGAGCAGAGAGAAAGCAAGGGTCTGCAAGCCACCACACAGCGACTGCAAAGTAATTGTTCCAGAGAAGTCCAGTGACCTCAGAGAGACCACAGACAGGCAAGCGAGTGACATGGAAAGACATGACAATAAAACTGAAAGATCAACAGAGAAGAAAAAAAAAGTCAAACAAGCAGAGATTCTGGAACCGAATAACATAATTATTTGAAATTAAAAAGCAAACAGACAATCAAGAAGCCCAGAGAATGTCAACAGCAGAGCTGATCTGGCAGAAGAACCTGAATTCAAAGACAGATTGGGCCGAACGATGCAGACCAGGGAAAAACAGAAGAGCAAGGAAAACAGTGGAGAGGCAACATATGCCCTGTGGGGATTTAGGGAGAAGAGAACAGTGACTGAGAAGTCCTCAGTGCGGGTGGAAACTCAGCATGCATGCCCACAAAGCCCAAATGTCTCCCATCGGGCCACCGCAGGATCAATAGGACCTCCGAGGGAAAGCCCATCGCCATTCATTGGCAGAAGTCAAGAACGGGAAAATTTGAAAGCAACAAGAGAAAGCGACCCGTAAGAGAAGGCCTGAGTGAGACCATCAGTGGCCCGCTCATGCCCAACAGGGTGGATGTCGTATTCAAACTGCTGAAAGGATCTGGGTGTAGTTACATACCTGTAACCCAGTGCTTGGGAGGCTGAGGCAGGAGGATTGTGAGTTGGAGACCATTGTGGGATCCGCAGAGAGACCTCGTCTCAAAAATAACGTCCCCAAGCCCTCCTCACTAAGTCCAGACAACCAGGAATTCTATGCTGGACAAAGTTCTGTTTTCTAAAAGAAATAATGACAACTCCTGCCCCAGGCAACATCTGAGAACGGCCGCCACCAGATCTGCCTCCTAAGAAATGCTTCTGAGACATTCTTCAGACGGAAACAAAGCACCAGGGCAGCAATGTGAATGAAGATGCAAATCTCATGGGCAAAGGTCAGTGTGTGGCCACCACAGAGTGCAGCCACCTCACAGGGCTGCTAGTTACAAAGAGAGCAATTTTAGTAAGTGTTGGTGTAATTGAAAATATTCTTCAATATAAATATAAATAATATAATACATTTCAATATTATCACTGAAAATAAAAATTGGAGTAGCTACTATGGGAAACAATATGGAATTTCCACCGGAAGTTATGGATAGTGTTACCAGATGAGGACTAGGGAGAAGGCTCAGTGAGTAAAACACTTACCAAGCAAGTGTGAAGACCTGAGTTTGAATCTCCGTAACCCACATAACACCAGAAATGGAAGTGGTTGAGGGATGGAGACAGGAGAATTCCTGTAAGCTCGTGTGTTAGCTATCTGGTATAGGCAGTGGATGGCATTAAGAGACTTCATCTTAGAAAGGTGGAAAGAAACCCAAATGTGTCCTTTGATTTCCACATTCATGTTTGTCATGCCTCATGCACGCCCACATTGGCAGAATTAAATGTGCACACACACATATATACACAATCACACACCAAACATACACACAAAGACTATAAAAATTACCATATGAGCTAGCAAACACTACACTGGATATGTTCCCAAAGGGAATGAAATCAGCATTCAGAAGACGGATAGCGTGCTCCTGCCCAGTTCAGCATTGTGACAGCTGCCACGATGGGAAACAGCCTACATTCTTACAAGCAGATAAGAAATATGGTGTGTGTGCAGTAGAATACTATCCAGCCCTTACAAAGAAGAGAAACATTCAGGCTTAGCTAGCTTTCCAGCACTGTGAAAACTCTCAGAATGAATCATAAAGAAGAAATGTTTGTTTTGGTTCAAAGCTCCAGAGGTTTCAGTCCACAGTCTTCTGTCTCTTGCCTTTGAGCTTGTCATAAGGCAGAGCATGACAGAGCATGCAAAGACAGATATGATCATGGAGAATATTAGGCTAAGTAGATAAAGCTGGAAACAGCAGAACAGCATCACATGACCTCACTTATTTATGCACAGCATCTAAAACAGTCAATGTAATAGAAGCAGAGAGTAGAATGGCAGCTGCCAGCCCTGGGAGTAGAGGGAAGGAGGGCACTGGTCACAGCGTGTGGTCTCCACTTTGTAGGATAAGTAGACTCAGATGTTTTTCTATATGGCATGGTGTCTATAAGCTGTTGCTTGGATCTTGAATGACTTCCAAAGTCCACGGTGCTACTGGAATGTGGTAGCATCTTTAAGAGGTGGCACCTAGTGCCCATTGAGACCCCAGACCTGTCTCTTTCTTTGCTTCCTCAATTCCATTAAGTGGCCATATTTCTGGTCCATACCCTCCACCATGCTTAGATTTATCACATGCCGAAAAGCAAGACACAGGAGGTTCATGAGCTAAACCATCTTATCTTTATAACGGTCCACAGCATGAATTGTCACAGTGGTGGAAACTTGACTAAAACTAAGTCAGGGACTCTGCAGCATGTATTGCGTACTTGAAACTCACTGAGGGTAGATATGTAGTCTGACTACACAAAAGTTAATTGTGAGGTGACATATCTGTAAGGATAATTGATATAGCCTCATAGCATGCATGCATATCTAAATATTATGTCATATACTTTATATAATTTTGTGTTAAAAAAATCACCAAAGATAACATAAAAAAACCTACCTTTTCTACAGAAGAGCAAAGATAAGAATCATAGCCTACTTCTCATAAATCATGGAAGTGAGAAAAAATTGAATTCTATACTTGGTATAATTATATTTCAGAAGCAAAGGGGGAATGAAGAGTATTTTTATTTTTCAGAAAAAATGTTTCAGGAAATTTGTGGCCTGTAGAAATGTCTTACAAGAAATGCCAAAAGAAGTTCTTTAGAGAAAAGGGGAACGATGTGGTGCAGGTTGTGAACTCAGCTTGCGCAAGGAAAGTCGGGTGAGTGAAGGTTAGGTCAGAAGAGGAGAGGAAAGTCAATTAGGACAATTTCATTTTCTTTTAAAAGTTTTTATTGCATTTACTATGTGTGTGTGGCACATGTAGAGGTTGGAATTTTTCCTACCATGTGGGTTTCAAGGACCAAACCCAGGTTATTAGACTTGTTGGCAAGTGCCTTAATCCTCTGAATCATCTTGCCAACCCCCACTTGAGTTCCTTATTCTTAATTGATTTAGTAATTTGTTTAAATTAATGATAGTAACTCACAGTCATTTATGCACATGTATTTATGCATTCCTTCATGTTTATGTATGCATGTGTAATTATTTAAACTTAGATTGGAGGGAAGTCAGTGCAGCAGTGCTTTTAAAGATGAGAAAGAAGAATTAGGTTTATTTTGTCACTCCAAGGTTCTCATCCTACCCATGAGGTGGTAGAAGGTTATTTCAAAGCAGAGTCTGGTTAGCCAGAGTGTATCCTGAAAACTCTAGGGTTGCCATGGAATAAAGCAAAAACAAAAAAGATCATGTACATAATTGAATTAATTGAGAGCATTGACTTACACAAATGCAGAAAACCACAAAATGTAGAAGACTAGCAGAAGACAGAAACAAGAGAGACGTAAGGCCACAGCAGAAAACAGGGCACACTTGCTGGACAAAACCAGCTCTGCCCAAACCACTTTCAAAATCAACATAAATGTGGTCACTGAAAGACAACCTCTGGAATCAAATCAGAAACCAGGACTCAGCTACGGGTTGAACATAAGAAAATCTAAATGTGCCTTACATCTGTGCATATATTTGAACATAGGTCAAAAGCAAATGGATGGACAAAGCGATACTAAAACTAATGGAAAGAAAGTGGGCCTGGGGCTGCAGTTCAGTTGCTAGAGTGCTTGCCTAGCATGTGCTTAAAGCCCTTGAAATCAGTCCCCTGTATTGCGTAGAACCACACATAAGGGTGCACCTTTGTAACCCTGGCACTCAGAGGTAGACACTGGAGGACCAGAAAATCAAAGTCATCCTTAGTTTGAAATAGCCTGGGCTACATGAGGAAACTTCAGAACAAAGAAAGTTATAAGGATAAAGAGGGTTATAACTTTAAAATGATGTGGGATTCCCCTCTGTATGTTGTTTTATTGCCATTGGTAATAATGAATATGCTTCATTACCATTGATTAATAAAGAAGCTATTCTGACCTATAAATAAAGTCAGGCAGGAAATTTGAACAGAGATATATAAAGGAAGTAGGGGGAGTCAAGAAGATGCCATGTAGCTGCCAAAAGAGAAAGATACCAGAACCTTACCAATAAACCATGAACTTTGTGGTAAAATATAACATAATAGAAATGGGTTAAGATAAAAGAGCTATCCAGAAACATGCCTAAGCCATTGGCCAAGTAGGGTCATAATACAGTTTCTGTGTGATTATTTGGGTCTGGGTGACTGGGAATGAAAGAACAGTCTCCAATTAAATAATGACTCCCAACCAATATTTGGCAACATACATCCACAGAAAGCAAAAAGAAGGAAAAAAAAGCTTCTAGACCCAAAAAGGGGAATCAAGTAGAGTCTTTCAGTAGCTACATTTTTTTTCCAGATAGGCTATGTTTACTGGCAGTGAGCAGAGGCACGGCTTCTTTAAGAGTGGGCTTCCTGGTTCATTCTGGTAGCACGAATGGCTCTGGCTCTTTTGGGAGATCTTGATACAGAACATTTAAATGGTGTTTGTGGGAAGAGTGCTATAAGTTGCTTAATGGTGACATAGACCCACTTGTATCCCTGGATCTGGGATGGTGAGCATGGCTAGAAAGGTGGTGAACTTACTTCCACTGTGTTGGACTGGGTGGAGCCAACAGGCAAAGCTGCAGCATTAAAAAACAAAACAAACAACAACAACAACAAAAAAACCCTCTTCTGGTCAGAAAATGATTACAAATACACAGTAAGACAGATTCAGACAAAAAATACCTCTGAATGGGTCACAGTGTTAGATAAATGTACATGGGCTGAGGAGAGAGAGAAGAAAGAGTATAGTTAAAAATTAAAGGAGTAAAGACAGTAAAATAAATATTGAAAAGTAATAGAGTAAAAAAATAAGCCACATAAAGATGTAATATACACAGAAAGTCTGGATTATCTATATTATTATCTTTTCTTTGGATTTTTGACTGTTAATGAGTTAACTACCAAAAAACATTTTAGTCTTGGGACTGCTAAGCTAAACCAACATATATATTTTAAAGGTATCTTGACTTCAACATCTGAATCTAAGGATATGTTACTTTGGAAAAGAGGTTTTGCTTTTGTTTCCACAGAAGATGAGAACCTGTGGATTCCCTCAGGCTAAAGTGATTTGATGGAACAAGACCCCCTTAAAAGTCTCTGTGGACCATAAATTAAAGGGACAATTCTCCAAGAAAATATAATTCTGCATGTATATACATGTAACAGCAGAACATCAAAGATTATGAGGCAAAAGCTAACTGAGTTTCAAGGAGAAATGGATGGATACACTCAGACAATTGACAACTTTAGCAATTCCATCAGAAATGCACAAATCTAGCAGGCAAAAGTCAATAAGGATGTACTGAAGTCAACAACAACATCAGGAAAGCAAATACAGTGATCACTGGAGCGCAATTAAGTCACAAATAGTAGAGTAGCCATTCTTTTCCAGCTCACATAGCACATTCCCATTCTCAGCCATACTAACATATCTAAGAGATAGAAGTCATGTAATTCCTATTCTCAAGCCATAGTAGATTAACTAGAAATCAGTTATTCAATGATAGCTGGGAATTTACTGTATGCATGAAGACTAGAAACACGCATTTAAGCAACATATGAGTTAGAAAGCAAATATCAAGAGAAATTTCAAAATATTTCTAACTAAATAAAAAGAAACACAAAACTTAACAGGTTGCTGCAAAGTAGTGTTTAGAGGGAAATTTACAACACCAAATGAATGTATCAGGAAAGGAGACAGAGCTGAAATAATCTATTTTAGTTTTTTCCTTAGATATCTTAAAAAGGAACAGCAAATTAAGACCAAAGGAAGAAGAATAAAAAAGAGATCAATGTAATTGAAAACAAAAAATAAATACAGAAAAATCTGTAAAATCAAAAGTTAGTTTTAGAATATATAAATTAAATCAGCAAAGCTGTAGCCAAGCTAACTAAAAGAGGACATTTATAAGAGAGAAGCCATTTCTGTAGACATTATGAGTATAAAAATGAAAGAACGATATAAATAATTCTGTCTACAAATTTAATAACCTAGATCAATTTCTAGACATATTTGCATTTAGCAAAACACATGCAATGCAAAAGTAGCAATCTGAATGAATCTGTGTCATTTACAGAAACATAATCATTAATCGATAACCTTCTAAGCAGCATTAGGCTCAGAGAGTCACTGGAAAATTCTACCAAACATAATTGGCAAAAGGGAATAAATTTCTGCTAATTTTTCAGAAGGTAGAAACAGAAGGAATATTCTCTAGCTCATCCTATGAGACCAGCATCATCCTGACACCAAGGCTAGACAAAGATATAATGAGAAAGAAACAGATGATGGGCATTTCTCACGGTCACACAAAAATCTGCAGCCAATATTGACAAATTGAATACAATGATGTTTACCAAGATTTCTACATCACAACCAAGAGGAATTTATTCTAGACATGCAAGATCGATCTAACATTTTAATATTAGCCAATGTAATTCATACCATGTGCAAGCTAAGGAGAAACACCATATTATCGGATAATAGATAAAGAAAAGTTATTTGGCCAAATCCAGCACTAATTCATGATTTTCAAAGCCATAGAAAAGGAGAATAGCTGAGAATGTCATGTAGTTCATAAGTAATAGCTTCTAAGCCTCTAGCTACCCCAGTAATGTTGACAAACTCTAATTTCCTTCCTCTTGACAGAATGATACAAGAATTTCCAGCCTCACCCACTCCTTGTCAAAATTATTTTCATAGACCTAATTCAGTAGGACAATAAAATAAAAGGTATGCTTATTGAGAAGAAATTAAACTGTAATCATTCACATATTACTAGATTATCTACTAAAAGTCTGAAAGAGCAGACAAAAATCTTCCAAGAAAGCAACATAGAGCAAGGTTATGGGGTACAAACTTAATGTGTTAAATCCATTGCTATATACTATTTGTTATTAATGAACAAATGTACCTTGACATTTAAAAACATATTAACACACAGGAATGAAATGATTATTCATAGTTCTAGCAGAATATAAATCTAGCAGAGGGGTCTCTGTGGGTTTGAGGCCAGACTGGTCTACATAGCAAATTCTAGGAAAGTCAGGGCCACCGTGAGACCATCTCAGAACTATATGAAGTGGCAAAAGGCTCAGAAAAGCTAACTCAATATCAAAGGTAAAAAAGTCAGAAGACTGATGCTATGTGATTTCAAAATGAATTATTAAACAACACTGGTCACAAGACAGTGAGGTATTGGGAATGAAGAGACAGGTAAATAGGACAGAATAGAGAGCTTTTAATAGCTACACAAAGAGCCAATTCCGTTTTGACAAAGGGCAAGAGATTTTTGTCTGTGGAGAAAAGATTCTCTTTTCAGCAAATGGCACCAAACAACTGGATATCCATGCACAAAATACACATCTGGGTACAAATCTTACATCTGTCATCTAAGTTAAATTCAGTGGGTCAAGATCACAAATATAAAGCCGCAAAATCCATAGGAGGAGATATATAGGAGAGTATTCATATGATGTTGAGTTTGGCAATCACCTTTTATAAAATGCAGGCTCTCATAGAGCCCAGGCTGGTCTCAGAGAGTCACTATGTAGCTAAGAATGGCCTCAAACCCCCTATCCTCTTGCCTCAGCCTCTCAAGTATTGGTATTAGAAGCATGTTGCCACCATGCCCAACCATGAATGCAAAGATCTTGGAAAGACAATACCAAGGGCATGGCTTAGGATGAGCAGGTCTTCATTACAGTTAAGTTTTTTCTGTTCCGTGGAAAGAAGAGAAGGAAAAGACAACCCACAGCCTGGAAGAAAGTATTTTTTACAAGATATATCGAATGAAGGACTATTATCTGCAATATACAAATAATTCTCAAAAACTCATCAACTAGAAGAGAAGCAACCCCATTAAAATCAGGTAAGATAACAATGAATATATAAAAAGATACTCCATGTCGTATGTCCCTGGGGAAATGTAAATTAATGAGACATTATTATACAACTGTTAGGATGACTCAGTCTAGAACAGAGACTGTATCAAATGCTGATGAGAGCATAAACCACAGAAATATTAGTGTGCACACTGAGCACCAGCTGGAACTTCTTCCAGAAGGAAGCATGTGTTCACCACATCCGAAAGGCAGTGTTAACAGAGTGAGCGAATCTAGACTCACTCAGGATGCAAGCCTGAGGGCACACCTGTGAGGGAGTATCTCAATTAAGCTAAGCCTCTGAGAAAGTCAGTCAAGGGGGGAAAGACATGTCTTTAAACAATGTACTTGGTTATTTTATGTGTGTGCATGTGTGCCTTGGTGAATGTATGTGCTCTGTGCAAATACAGTGCCCGAACAGGCATCAGATGTCCCGAAACTGGAGTTAGGCTGTGAGTCACCTTATGTGTGTACTGGGAGCTGAACTTGGGTCTTCTGAGAGCAGCAGCAAGTGCTCGTAATGACTGAGCCATCTCTCCACTCCCAGAAAACCCATCCTATGGTCAGGACCATACCCTAGGCCAGGAGCCAGGACTGCATACAGTGGAAAAAGTAAGCTGAATGCTAGCACCCACCACCCTGTTCTTCCTAACTACAGAGCAAATACAATTAGCTGCTTCAAGCTCCTGCTGCCTCAACTTCCTCACCACGATGGGCTGTGAGCCAAATAAAGCCTTCTTTGCCTAAGTTGCCCTTGTGAAGGTGTTTTTTTCCCACAACAACTGAGACATATAATATAACCCAGTAATCACTTCTCTTTGTATTCCCTCAAAGAGTACGGTTTAAGGTTACACAAAAACTAGCTTTATTTGTAATCGCCAATACTTAGACGGAATCAATTCCTTCTTTAGTAGGTGGATGGGTAATTCAACTGTGGTATGTCCAGACAATGGAATATTATTTAGCGCAAGAGAGACATGAGCTACTGAGCAACGCAAGGATATAAAGGGACCACCACACATCCCAGAGTAGAAGAAGGTAAGCTGAGTGTGTATCGCTATCCTACCCCAGTTATATGACATTCTGGAAAAGGTAAAGCAATGGCAACTGTGAAAATATTGGTGGTTTCTGTGAGTTAGAGGGGAGGGAGGGATAAACAGGAGGATCATGGGAAGTCTGGAGGGCAGTGACACTGCCCTGTGTGACCCGGTAGTGGTGGTTGCATACAGTACATTTATTTGGGCACATAGAATGCATGCCAAGAATAAACCTGACGTCCGTAGTCTACAGGCTTTGAGTGACAAGCGATGTGTCAATGTAGCATTGCCGTGTGAGTTTCTTCAGACAATTACTCGCTGACCCGACTATAGACATGTATTGTTCCAGAGCCTGGAAAGTCCGGAAGCAGTGCCCTCAGAAGATGCATTGTCTACAAGGGTGCATTCCTCACAGCTGGCATCTCCTATGTGCGGTCACGTGGCAGATGAGGCAAACATGCATCTCTCATGAATCTTTTATAAGAGTACTATGAAAGCCAGGAAGTGGAGCTCTCATGACCTTGGTCTTTCAAGGTCTCTACTTAATGCTATTTAATAGCATATATAATAGTAGCTATTATATTATAGAATAATTTCCAGCATGTAAATTTAGGAGAGGACCATGGAAACCATAGAAACGTAGTACTGTGGTAGGCGTTGGCTATGGGGGAGGCTATGCTTTTGTGCAAGCAGAAGGTATGTGAGGAGTCTTGGTGTGTTTTGCTTAATATCGAGAGTCAGAAACTGCTCTAAAAATGATAACACCTATTTCAGAGGAAGAAGAAAAAGGAGGAGGTGAAGGAAAGGCCAGTGCATCATATTTGAAAATGTCTATGTCCTTAAGCTAGGAAATGGGTTTATATTGAATCTGTAACTGAAATAATTCCAGAAGACAAAACAAAACAAAACAAACCCTCTCAACCCATGCATGCCACTTTCCAGCAGAAGATGGACTAGAAGGGACGAGGGGAGAAGGAGGCGCCAGGGTTCCATTCTCCTCTTTCTTCAGGATTAGGGCACCTCTCTGAAGTGCTAAATGGGAAAGGCATTTGGACATTGGCTATGGCTCTCTTCAGGTGACAGTGTTCACACAAAAGGGTGATGGCCACCTATCGCTCTGCTCCAGCCATACAATCCCTGCTTCTCCAGGCTCCAGTTTCCCCTCTGAGGAATGAGACTGGATTATAGATGGTCCTCAAACTACCTGTACCTTGACTTAAAACCTTCTCACACTTACGATGCTAGAAAGGGGATGCACATGCCAAAGACATTATTTCAGATTTTAAAGTCTGGCTTTTTCTAGGCCAGGGTAGTCAGTGAGATCATTAAAGAAAATGCCCAACGCTCTACAGGGCACTGTGCTGCCGGTCAGCAGGTTTTGGATGCTGTTTTTTTTTTCTTTTGCAGAGCTTGTTTATGAAACACTCATCTGAGTATGCACGAGCCCAGAGCTGTTATACAGTCAACATTCTGTAGGTTGGTTTTGTCCAGTTTTCCCAGGCTAATGTAGGCATTCTGAGCGTGTAGAAGCCACGCTAGGCTGGGATGTTTGGTAGGTAGGTAGCTATAGTAAATGTATTTCAGATTGACTGTGTTTTTAATTTACCAAAGCTATATCCAGGTAACCCTAAGGCAAATGCAATCTGCTTGTTGTCTCTTCTCCTTTAACCTGTTCTATTATCTATCTATCTATCTATCTATCTATCTATCTATCTATCTATCTATCTATCTATCTAGATTTTTCAAGACAGGGTTTCTCTGTAGCTTTGGGTCCTGTCCTGGAACTAGCTCTTGAAAACCAGGCTGACCTCGAACTCACAGAGATCCTCCTGCTTCTGCCTCCCGAGTGCTGGGATTAAAGGCGTGTGCCACTACTATCAGGCTGCTTTAACTTATTCTACATTTAGATCCAAAATAGTATCAACCATTCGCGCCTCTTGTGTGTAGCTTCTGCTCTCATCGAGGTTCTGGCCACTGCTGTGATCACCCCCCACCCCCCACCCCACCCCGCCCATCTGCTTCAGCGGGATCATCATTCCATCTCCTGAGGATGTTCGCAGGGGCAGGCAGACAAATTCACAGACTTCCCTCAAAAGGATTGTAGTGCCAACGGAGGAAAGGATAAAGGCAGCGGGAAATCTGAGTTTCCTGCAACCTCTCTCTATCCTAGGTACTCCATAGGACAGAAAACTTGGTTTTCTTCTAGGTCTGGTGAAAAGCTGAGCATGGTGTCAGGATCAGGAGAAGCGGAAGTCAGGGGTCCGGCCCAAGCCCTGCTACTCACTATTATTGTGAAAAGGTGTTTCCTCCACTATGAAATACGTATAACATCACTCGCGTGAGACTTGCGTACCCATGAACAAAACCGGGTTAGCATCGCTATTGGCTCCTATTCATTCACTCACGTGTGGACAGAGGACAGCACTGGAGCACACTTCTGATGACTTCCTGCTACAACAGGTACAAGGTCCCGGTGCTTCCAGGGAGCTGGCAGAATTTACTGCCCTGGAATTTCTGGGACCCAACAAACTCAGAAGGTAGTGTCCAGCCAGCGGCACAGAGGCGAGATCCTTTGACCTGGGAAGGGAAAGGGTGGATGCAGGAAGCGGAATGGGGGTGCGATGGCCTAGGCAGGGAGAAGCCGGAGCCAGGCGCTGTGCGTGGCCTCCCGGGGCCGGCGGGCTGCTCTCTGAGGGGCTGGCGGCAGTAAGGCCGGGACATGCTCGGCCGCGAGCCCGGCCGATTTAGACACTCAGCCCTAATTGCGCCGAGCTGCGCCCCGGCACCCGCGCCGAGAGGATGTGCCTCGTCGTCGCCGGGCCCAATTGCTCCCACTTATCGGGCCTCGCCGGCCCTGTGGGGAGTGTGCGGCAGCGCAGGCCATCGATCTGACGCCGGGATCGAAGCGACCGCCGAGGCCCCAGCCCCGCGGGACGCGGTCGATGCGTCTCCAGGCTCCGGTGCCGGAGACATATGTCTTTCAACTCGCCACACCTCGGGGGTCTCTGGTGACCCGAATGATGGGATGATCGGATGATCTTGGGGATGGGGACCCTCAACTCGGTTCCCTCTAGTCCCTCACTTCTCCCTGTCAGTTGTCTCCCTCTTCTGGTCCTCGGCTCCTTCCTCTCTGTCTTGGACTCTCCAGGTCCCTCTTCCCTCACTCTGCTTGTCACTCTCCAACAAGACTCCAGCTCTGCTCACTGCAGCCCCTCCCCTTTCCAGAGGCCTGATTCTGACACCTGCGGCTGTCAGGGTGGGGGCTTGCGGGAAGATGGGAAACCTTCCTCTCCCATTCCTAGAGAACCAGAGTAAGGGAAGCGGCTGTAAAATCTCAGAACATCCCGGGCTCTCAATTCCTCTTTCCGTGTGCTTGCTGAATAGGCCTGTCACAGAACCATCTCCACAGGAAGCTGCAAGAATGCAAGAAACAAGAGCAAGGAGACTATATTTTGTTTAGATTCCAAAATCCTTTGGCAAATTCCTTCCCACCCCCAATTCTTCTTCCCGCCCTCCACAAAGCTGCACAAAGCACAAGAAGATACCAGAACCGCCAGCTACTTGCGGATTCCACCTGAAAATCAACCCCCACCCCCTCCGCCCCAGGATCTGGGGCCCAAAACCTCTCTGTCTGAGCTTTTGAGGGCAAAGCCGTCTGTTACCAAGTGTTTCTCCTGGCAATTAATGCAAGGAGGTTTAGCTCTCCACCTCCTAATGTGGCCCATTGTGAGCCTTAAAGCACACCATTGAAGCTGCCACCTCTTCCTCTTGGAGTTGGAGCCGCCTTGGGCTCTCCCTGTGTTAGATCAATCTGTTTCATTATCTGCAAACCTTGTGGCTTCACTAGCTAGAAAGGCTGTCTCTGTCAATCTTCAGGGTCGCTGCTGTGTTCAGTCAGACATGATGGGCTTCTTCTTTATCTTGCCGTAGCTAATTTCCGACCTTGCTTTAAAGAAAAAAGTAATAGAAAAACAAGAGCCACAGTATTAGTGGCTAAAATAACACTTGACTAATAAGAACTCTGGGAAGACTCCCCCCTCCCTCCCTGCCTTTGTCAATTATTACCATCTGAAGCTGTTGTCATATCTGTGTGCGCGAAGAGGCACAAGAAGGCCATTTGGCTTCTGCCTCTTTAACAAGAGAGCCCCAAAGCCCTGTATGGTGATACTTACCTGTATCCTCCATATTCTGAGGGCTGAGATAGGACCACAAGCCCCCTGCCAGTGTGGCTTACACAGTGAAACTCTGTTTTTTGTTTTGTTTTGTTTTTAACAAAAGAAAGAAGAAAGGAAAAGCACAACATTACACTTTTTTTTTTTTGCAGGGGATACTGTCACCCCCCCATGTGTGTGGTCTTTTGAGACAGGGCTAGCCTAGAACTCAAGACCCTTCTTCCTTCACCATCTCCAAAGTGTTTGGATTACAGGCGTGTGTCACCACTCTGGCTCTGAAACTGTACTTGAATTTTTTTTTTTTCAAGACAGGGTTTCTCTGAAGCTTTTGGAGCATGTCCTGGAACTAGCTCTTGTAGACCAGGCTGGCCTCGAACTCACAGAGATCCGCCTGCCTCTGCCTCCCAAGTGCTGGGATTAAAGGCATGCACCACCACTGCCTGGCCCTTGAATTTTTAAAAAGTTATTTTGTTGTGTATATTGGTGTCTCACAGGAGTGCATGTCTGTGTGCCCTGTGTATGCAGTGCCCTTGGAGGCCAGAAGAGGGCAGTAGATCCCCCAGGGCTGGATTTACAGGTGGTTGTGAGCTACCATGCAGGTGCTGAGAATTGAATCTTAGTCTTCCAGATGAGATGTCAGGGCTTTTAAACACTAAGTCATCATTACAGCCCCTAAACTACTGCTTATACAGACTGGTGGGGCTATAGACATGCTATTATAAACTCAGAACAACATAGTATGCCTAAGGAAAGGCCTCATTTCTGCATGACAGTTTACATTTAATAGGCAGAAAGTTGCCATGAACCAGGCGTGGTGGCTCCTGCTGGTATCCCAAGATTCAAAAGGCTGAACCAAGAGGACAGCTGCAACTTCAATGCCAACCTGATCTACATAGTTCCAGGCTAACCTGGGCTACTGTGTGAGAACCTGCTTAAGGAAAAATAAAGCAAAGAAAACTGTCACAAAACTTGGAAGTCTCTACAACAGTTCTGACGGCAATGCTGTGCAACTCAGCTGCAGTTAGGGATTCATCTGCAGGACTGAGAAGATACGCTCCTCCCTCAAGTGTGAATGTGTACACACTGACGAAGCACACAGCTTGTAGAACTGTGTGAATCCAGGTTTCTGATCAATTCTGCATTCTATTTTGTGATTAGCGGCATTACACTATGTTGGTGTCTGGGTGGGAAATCATCACTTCATGGAGAGTTTGCGTCAAGACAACCTCAGCATTGGCTGCATAATAATCGATTTATAGAGCCGACTGAGGGGTCTGATGACAGGGAAATGGATAAAACATTAACACCCACGCGCGTGACGCGCACACGCACACACACACTCACACAAGCTCTCTAGCAATGAAGAGGAATGAAGCGACATTGTTTGCAGGAAAATGGAACCAGCTGGAGATGATCATATTAAGTGGATGGAACCTGCCTTCAGGAGACACACGTTTTCACTTATTTGTGGATCCTAGATTTTATAGCTACATACCACCATGCATGTATATTTGACACAAGACTAATAGCTGAATTGTCTAGGTGAACAAAGGAAACGAATGGGATGGAGAAGGGGGAGGGTGAAGGGAGAGGAGTATGGAGGATATTCAATACAGAATATACGCATATGAAAATGTTCTTATAAGATAGCATGTACAATGGATATACACATGGAAAAGGAATATACCATAGCTATAGTGGCTTGTGCCTATATTCCCAGCACTTAGAGGGACGAGGCAGAATTGTTTAGGTTTGAGGCCAGCCTAGGGACCTCCCTGGTGACAGAGTGAGAATATATTCCAAAAACCAAATGTGAAACAAGGGAACAACGCCCCCCCCCCCAACTTTTTGTAACTATCTTTTGGCCTTGTTTGTATATTTTAATATAACAGAACTCTCACAAAACCAATGTTACCTGATGCTTCTGAACTCTCAGGACCCTTTGTCTCAGGTGCCCAACATCCATCCCTTCCAGAATTGTCGTTAGAGAACTTCCTTTCTTCCCTCCACACTGTCTTTCTTTCTGGGAGTGTGGTAACCAAGACAGAGTTGGACTCTGTAGCCAAGGCTGGCCTTAAACGTCTAAAAATACTCCTGCCCCAGCCTTATGATCCACTGGAATTACAGTCAGCTTTCATGTCTTTTTAACATGGAGTCTTGACATATAGCTGAGGCTAGCCTCAGACTTGTGACAATTCTCGTCCCTTAGCCCTGAGTGCCAGGGTTACAAACATGAACCACCACACCTACCTTGGAGAACCATTTCTTCCCAGCTTTCAACATGTGAGGCCATGGTGTGGGTGGGTTTTGCCATTGCTGGACAAACGGAACGTTGGATTCCCCATAGCATGTGATTAAATTTTCTCTCAAAACCTGTCAATTCAACTGCATCAAGTGATAACTCCAGAGTATCAAAAAAATGTGCTGGTGTCATGTTAAGGAAAGAAATCAGGACACTTCTTCTAGGTGTAGTTTGACCAGGGGTGAGCCCAGATTTGAATTCTCTCCTCCCCATCTCTGGAGTTTATGGTTTCTGGCTTACCTACAATCTATTCATTGTGAGTCTGACTCTGTGTCCCTGTGCCTGGCTGAATAGTGTTTGTCTTTGCTCAGCTCAGGGAGGATCCACAGACATTGATGGAAATGGCACATGCTAGTGTGGGGCAGGGTGGAACAGCACGCGGCTCCGAGGGCTTAGGCCCAGCTTCTCTTGATCCTGAAACCTGGCTCCATGCTTCATGACGCAGAAGAGACAGGGACTGCCTGAGCTCTGGGGCTGTCTGCTGTGTCTCATCTGCATGCCGCTGCGGTCCCCTTGTGAGGCATACCTTCACAAGCTTGAGTTCCCTGACTTTAAAGTTGCCAGAGGTAGTGCCAGGGGCACGTGAAGTAAGCCGTGTTCCGCCTAATGCCAGGCTTTCTTAATCATTTCCAGTGAGCAGGAAGAGGGGGTGCTGCGAGGAGGAGCCGGAAGGGGCTGTGGAAGAGCTTTGCACAGTCAGTCAGCAGAAACATCACAGCCAGTGCTCCAGCTCGAGGGTTTCATTAAGCCGCCAAGATCTCTGACAGGTTTGGGTATAGGCAAGGGCAGCCGAGGTCCCTCTGCTTCCCATGCGTGGCCAGCCCTATGCCCCTGAGTGTGCAGGTCTACCTGTTTCAGGCCCCTGGAACCTCCTGGTGTGCCCCCTGGGGGGTCTTCCCCCCTGGAGTCTTTTCCAAATACCAAGTGGCTTCCGCATGCCCAGATTGCATTTTCCCCTTGAAAGTTTAATTGGAATGCTCAATGTTCAGTGGCCAAGGGCTGTGAACTAATTTTTCTTGTCATTGCCACTTGGGGAAAATGTCATCATTAGTAAAGTAGATATGCTAAAGAAGGGAGAAGGAAGAAGGAGTACGAGGGGGCATCGCAGCTTTCCCAAGGGCTCCAAAAGCCACCTGGTCTGCAGACCCCAGGATGGCAAAGGGAATGGTCTGTTAGGGGCGAGTATCACTGAAGATGTGTAGGTGAGGAGCTGACCACAGACCGGTGCTCCTGAGTGGAGTACGGCTTACACCATCAGTCACTGTGCCCTGGGGACAGGCAGCTAAAGCCCTGAGTGACCCCAGTAATGAGAAGAGTTCCTGAAGGATGGTTTCGCGTTTTGCTAAATCACGGTTCCCTCTGTGACCGGGCTTATGTAAGGGTCCTTGCAGCGGCGACTCTTTGCAACCAGGCTGCCGTTACTTTGTGGACAGGCAGCCTTGTGGCTTGTTACTGGTCAGTGAGAACTCATCCGGTTGCCGGGGTAGACTCCAAGTTTACTTCTACCTCTCAAAAATGTTTTCTGTCCGGTGGTGGCTAACTTGCTATTTTCCCATCCTCCTTAATTGTGCACCCTGCATTTCATTTCATGTGACTTTCCTTTGTTTAAAACCATGACAATTTAATAAGGCCAAATCAGTAGGAACATAACCGTTGGCACCTTCCTCCACTGACCTCTGTCCTTGACACACGGGGATGTGCGGGGCACTGCTAATCAGTGTAATAGAACTCATATTGGCTTTGAAAAAAATGGGTTATAACCAAACACAACCAGATTCTGCACACCTGTAAAAATGTACTAGACACTTCCATAATTATTCTTCCCAGGGTTCTAGCACTGAGCTCCCCGCCCAGTCTACAGACAACCCTGTAAGGTGAATTCCATGGTCTTCGTGTTTCATGTGAAGGTCAGAAGGGGTCTGTGATTTGTCTCATGGTCGGTAGTCTAGCTAATGGCTGTGTTGGGATTTGAACCTAAGACCAACTGACCAATTGTATTTTGTATATTATTTATGTGAGGCTTTCTGATAGCAATTATGAGATCTGGCTTCTTCTGAGGCTTGGTACATAGGCTGGCATGGGTGTCTGTCACTCTTTGGGTCTTGGTTCCCCCATCTGTGTCCTGACTCTCTTATTGCCTTTTCTGCAGACCAAACTGGACAATATATGAGAACATGGGCTTAGGTTCTATGATAGGGTTCCTGGAATGTCAGGAGTGTGGTGCTATCTCTCCCTAGCTAGGATGTCAGGAGTGTGGTGCTGTCTCTCCCTAGCTAGGATGTCAGGAGTGTGGTGCTGTCTCTCCCTAGCTAGGATGTCAGGAGTGTGGTGCTGTCTCTCCCTAGCTAGGATGTCAGGAGTGTGGTGCTGTCTCTCCCTAGCTAGGATGTCAGGAGTGTGGTGCTGTCTCTCCTTAGCTAGGATGTCAGGAGTGTGGTGCTGTCTCTCCCTAGCTAGGATGTTAGGAGTATGGCGCTGTCTCTTCCTAGCTAGGATGTCTGGAATATGCTGTTGTCTTTCCTTAGCTAATTTTGCAACAGAAAAAGTTGACGTCATCAACAAGGATAGTATCCTCTTTCTATTATGTCAGCTTTACAAAATTTGGTTTTTTTCATTACTATATTAAAACCTCTCAACAACCCTGTGAGTGACCAGGGATGAGAATTTCTCCTCATTTTAGATGATGGCAGCCCAGCAAGATCAAGTGACTTCTACAAGGTGACAGCCACTTTGGGAATCAAAGCCAGGGCTTAAATATATTTAAATGTATTTGTCTATCCCTGAGTTCATCCAGGGCTTGCCTCTAAGAATCAATTTTGCATTGGAGTATTTTAGAAGTGCTGATATATATATATATATATATATATATATATATATATGTATGGAGAGAGAGAGAGAGAGAGAGAGAGAGAGAGAGAGAGAGAGAGAGAGAGAGAGAGAGAGACAGTTCTTGAAGGAGGAAGTAACCCAGAATGGGCCTTGGACAAAGAAGAGAAGCCGGTAAGCGATGACCTGTGAAGGTCATTTCCTGCCCAAGGTCTCTCTGATTCTGCAGGGTCCAGATGTCAGCCTCAATCCTCTCTCCACCTCTCTCACCAGGGACCAAGGCTCCAAATTAAAAAGTCATCATTTGCCAGAGCAAGGCAGCTTTGGGCCCCCGGGCTCGGCCGATGGGGACCACACTTGACGCTGCCTGTTCACAGCCTGCCTGGCTGGGGGGATGGAGAAATCCTTGCCATCTGGCTGCTGAGCAACACTGGTCAGAGAGGACGCAGGACTTGGCTGGGGTTTTTGACAGTGGGGCGGAAGCTGCAAGTCGTTCCTGGATTTGTTTTATGTCTTGACTTCACGTCCCACCGCTTCTACTTATTTTAAAGACTTTAAAAGATTTTGAATTGTGCAGGCATGAGTTTGTGCTTCTGTTCATGGGAGTGCAGGTGTCCTTGGAAACCAGAGGCCTCAGAGCTAGAGTTACAGGGGTTGTGAGCTCCCTTCCCCCAATGTAGGTATTGTGTAAGTTGGTCCTCTGTAAGGGCAGTGCATATTCTTAATGGTTGAGCCATTTCTGAAACCATCTATTTATTTATTTATTTATTCTTTATTTTTAATGTATTCATTCATTCATTTACTGTGCATATATATGATGTGTGTAAAGGGGACACATTTGTGCAGAGGTCAGAAGACAACTTGGTGGGGTTGGTTATTTCTTGCCACCTTTATATGGGCTCACAGAAAGCACTGTAGCCCATGGAGCCATCTTGCTAGCTTTTGGTATATCTTTCTAATCTTAACTCGCATTCCAGTTCAGTCCTGAGCCTGGGCCAGGCCTGAAGAGAGACAGTGAATCCATAACAGGGAGCAGAGTGTGGGGCAGGGAGCAAGGAGGGCAGAATTGAAAAGGAAATGAAATGTGTTTTCAGCCACATGAGAACAATTCCTATTGCTTTCCCCCCAACATCACGGCTACCTGAGTGTCTGCCCTGGACCATGCCCGCTGAGGAGTTGAGGGGTGCAGAGAGAAGTCAAAAACTGCCTTTCTCTTTGTGTGAAGCCACTTCTGCTGTGTGTTACATGGTGAAGCCTTGACTGAGCTGTTTGCTGGCTTGCTGAAACCTGGGTTTAAGAGCTCAGACACGAAACAGGAGCCATGGGCAGACGAAGTCCATGCGGGGAAGGTGAGTGATGCAGTATGCCAAGCAGAGTTGTGGGGAGCGTGGCAAACGAGACCCATCCCAAAGAAGACACCATTCCTGATTTCCCAGGAGAAGCTAAAAACATGTATTTTAAAACACATAATTCTCTCAAGCAGTTGAAAGCTAATTCAAATAAGTATCTCAAAAACATGGCGAGGGAAAACATACATGTGACATTTGGGCTGAAGCGGCCTGGCCATCCCTATAGTAGGAAGCACTTAGTATGAAGGGGAAGATGAGAAGTGTAGATTGGTCAACAAAATAAAGGTCTAACTAGTACTGTAGAGAGCAGAAAACAACTCATTAGCTCTGAAGAGGGAGATCTGGGTACTGGTTGCAAGACATTTTGCAACAGGAGTTAGGAGCAAGCAATGTTTGAAATGAAGGTGTCTTAGTTACTTTTCTGCTTCTGTGACAAACACCATGACCAAGGCAACCTAGAGAAGAGTTTATTGGGAGTTGACAGTTTCATAGGGTGAGTCCATGACATCATGGTAGGGAGTGTGGCAGTGGGCAGGCAGGCAAACGTGTCATTAGAATAGTAGCCAGGAACTTGCATATTGATCTACAAGCATCAGACAGAAAGATAACTGGGAATGGTATGAGCTTCTGAAACATCAGAATCTACTCCTAGTGACACACCTAACTGTTTCCAACAGCTCTGAGGACCGAGAACCAAGTGTTCAAACACGTGAGCCCATGAAGCCATTCTCATTCACACCATCCCAAGAGGGAAGGGGATGCTGGTCTATCTTGGATAGATGCTATAAAATCCATTACTTTTAATATATGTGTGCTACTGGTACCGAGAGCCATGGTGGCTACAGAAGCCCAGCTCAGTAAGTTTTGGAAGGGAACAATTTTAGCAACTAGGCTAGAGATGAGACAATTCTTGTGATACTCTGGCAAGTGACTACTTTCTGCCCTTGTCCGAAAAGTCTGCCTGAGGCAAAATCAAAAGTTTTGGATTAATTTTATCGGCAGAGAAGATTTCAAGACAACCTATTATTGACTTTGTCATGTGGTTATTGGTAGTCACTCTTATGCAACTCTACAAGGTAAAAGAGCAAGCAGAGCAAAAAGAAATAACCAAGTGTACAGTTTGAGGAGAGAGGGGCACCAGAAAATTTCATGTTGGAGCCAAGGCTTGTGCCTAAAAAGATAAGGAAAAATGGAGGGGTGCCCTCAGGGCAAGACAGCATCAGGCTAAACCTGCCACTTGTGAAAAAGCCTGAGAAAATGTATGCTCCTAAAAAGCATCATCAAACCAAAGCTGTGGCAAACTTGATTCATCCCAAGTGGGCAGCTGAACTTGACAATATTGGCCACGTGGTTCTGAATTGGCAGCATTGGCTTTGTGGTTCTGAATTGGCAGCATTGGCTTTGTGGTTCTGATTGGCAGCATTGGCTTTGTGGTTCTGAATTGGCAGCATTGGCTTTGTGGTTCTGATTGGCAGCATTGGCTTTGTGGTTCTGAATTGGCAGCATTGGCTTTGTGGTTCTGATTGGCAGCATTGACTATGTGGTTCTGCATTGGCAGCAATGGCTATGCAGTTCTGCATTGGCAGCAATGGCTATGCGGTTCTGAATTGGCAGCATTGACTATGTGGTTCTGCATTGGCAGCAATGGCTATGCAGTTCTGCATTGGCAGCAATGGCTATGCGGTTCTGAATTGGCAGCATTGACTATGTGGTTCTGCATTGGCAGCAATGGCTATGCAGTTCTGAATTGGCAGCAATGGCTATGCAGTTCTGAATTGGCAGCATTGACTATGTGGTTCTGCATTGGCAGCATTGACTATGTGGTTCTGCATTGGCAGCAATGGCTATGTGGTTCTGCATTGGCAGCAATGGCTATGCAGTTCTGAATTAACTGCATTGTTTACATGGTTCTGAATTAGCAGCATTGGCTATGTGGTTCTGAACTGGCAGCGTTGACTATGTGGTTTTGAATTAACTGTGTTGTTTACGTGGTTCTGAATTGGCAGCATTGGCTATGTGGTTCTGAATTAACTGCCTTGTTTATGTGGTTCTGATTTTAGACTCAAGAAGGATAAACAAAGAAAGGGCACATGGAATCCTCCTCTGCCTTTAAGCTAAGCTTCTGAGGCCAGGTGTGTGGAAGGGAGTTCTTGCACAGAGGTCCTGAGAGGCCATTGCATGAAGCTGTGAAAGTGAATCCTGGATTGCAATGGAGACCTCGGGATTTGAGGATGTCAGTCATGGGACAACTGCCAAGGAGAACTGTGAACAGAGTATGGAACCAGCCCACGAGAGAGAAGTGTGTTGTAGTCCGCGAAGCCAGAAGGGCGAAGCTGATCAGACGTGGAGCTCCAGGATTTGGAGTCTGCTTTGCTAGGTTTTGATCTTGCTTTTATATTGTATTTCCCACAATGCCCCTTTCTCTCTTTTGGAATGATAGTGTATATTCTATGACATTGTATATTGGAAGTATGGAATTTGCATTTTGATTTTATAGAAGGTTTTTTAAGATATTGTCTTGAGTCTCAGAAGAGACTTTGACACTCTGTTGAGACTGTAAAAGACTATGAAGATTTACAAAGTTTAACTAAATAAATTTTGCTTTATGATATTATGATATGGTCATGAGTCTGTGGGGGCCAAGGAGTGGTGAAACTGTTTGGGAAGGAGCAGGAGATGTGGAGGAGGTGTGTCTCTAGAGGTAGACTTTGAGGTTCAAATGCCCATATCATTCCCAGTAATCTCTCTGCCTTGTGGATCAAGACACAAGCTCTTAGCTACTACTCCAGAGCCGTGCCTACAGCTTTCTGCTGCACTCTCTGTGATGATGGGCATGACTCCAACCCTCTGAAACTGTTAGGCCCAAAGAAACTCTTTCTTCTATAAGTTGCCTTGGCCATGGTGTCTTAGCACAACTCGAAAAGTACCTAAGACAGAATGACCTTAAAAGACATTCTTCTGGGGGAATTTCTATTTGGCTGCAGTCTCAGGTATTTTGTTTTAAAATTTAAAATGATATTGGTCTATTTACTATGTGTGTGTGTGTGTCTGCCACGGTACAGAGCATGATGTGTAGAAGCTGTTTCCCTCTTTCTACTGTGTGGTTCCTGGGGACTAGGCTCAGGTCATCAAGCTTGGAAGCAACCACCTTTGCCTGGGAGCCATCTCTCCAGCCCTGCTTGACATTTGCTTTAATGTAAATTCTGAGAAGCCCGGATCCCACAGAATCCTAGAGCTTATATTTAGGTTGAAGGCAGGTGTTTGATGTGTCAGGGTGCTATTTCTCCAGATTCACTGTCATAATGGTTGGTGAGGTAGGTGGGCCCTGACAACTGCTCCTTTGCTTTAGTTGGTAAGGCTGGTTTTGCCAGCCTTTCTACCCTGGAAGTCCATGGGAACATGAGATGGGGGCTGAGCTTTTGCTCAGTTCTATGTACCAGTTCTCCTGTTCCCCTTATGTGATTTTCCACAGTAGATGCAATCCTAGACACAATGTGTGTGGATTGTGTGACATAGGTCCTGAACATGAACCAGCTATTTTTATCTAACACCCAAATAAAAGGTGATCCAATTTGAAACAGGAGGAAAGCATGGCTGTGGAATTGCATAGGGAACAAACACACCATGACTTTACATCCTTCTGAGATGCTTTGTGTGCACATGCAAAAGTACAAGTGTGTGCGTGTGCATGTGGAGGCCAGAGGCAGAGAGATGAGGTCTTCCTCAGTTGCTTTTATACCTTATGTTCTTGAGGATCTTCCTCTGAATCCAGAGCTCACTGATTGGCTAAACTAGGCTGGAATTGGAAAGGAAGAAGTCAAACTTTCGTTATTTGCAGATGATATGATAGTATACATAAATGAGCCCAAAAAATTTTTACCAGGGAACTTCTACAGCTGATAAACACCTTCAGTAATGTGGCAGAATACAAGAATAACTAAAACCAAAAATCAATAGCCCTCCTATATATAAATGATAAATAGACTGAGAAAGAAATCAGGGAAACATTAACCTTCACAATAGCCATAAATAACATAAAATATCAGGGGGTAGCACTAACCAAATAAGGGAAAGACCTGTATGACAAGAACTTTAAGTCTTTGAAGGAAGAAGTTGAAGAAGATATTAGAAAATGGAAAGATCTCCCATGCTCTTGGGTAGGTAGAATTAACATAGTAAAACTGGCAATCTTACCAAAAGCAATCTACAGATTCAACACAATCCTCATCAAAATCCCAGCATAATTTTCCACAGGGTTGACTTCTTGACAGAAGAGATGTATAACCTGTTTTCCTCCCAGAAGGCAGGGAATGGATGTAGTTAACATCTGTTAACTACAGCTGGTCTGTGCTGTCTGTAGAGCCAGGTCTCACTGAATCTTTCAGACTAACATTTATCCCAGTCTTCCTCTCTAGACCTTTGTCTGGAGCGTTGGTTGTTTCATCTGGAGTTTGGTCTATGCTGTTTCCATACCTCCAGACCATACATAGTGAACCACAACCTAACAATGGATAAACACACTGAAACCTGCCAAGAATGTTCTTTAACAAGTGGTCTACCACAACAGCAGAGGTCCAGGCAGTCACAGGTGCCAACCCATACACCACACTGTGCTAAAGTAAGACAAAGCCAGCTGGGCTCGTGTGCCATTTTCTTGTGCTGTCTGGGTACGGATGCTGGGTGGAGCTCTCCAGATGTTGCCTGATTCGTGAGTCCTTTGCTCAGATTCTCTCTGCTAAATGTAGTGTCTGACATTTCGTTATTAGCAGTAGTATTACTAAATGTTTTAACACAGGGGAGAGTCAGCCCAGGCAGAAGGAACATTGCACAGAATAGCATGAAATTTAAAAAACAAAACAAAACTGGATTTATCTTGGAAATGCCCTGTCATTTGCCGTGGGTGGTGGTGACAAGTACCATTGCTGTCTGCTGTCATATGCTGTACCCAGAAGTCTGAGTTTTATCTCACAAATCTTGTTTTGGAGCAAAATGGGAGCAACATGATGTTCCAAACTAACTTTAGAGTTCAGTTCAGGAAACTGGGAGTGTGGACGTGATGATTTTAATGAAAGCTTCTTTATTGGCACATGAGCTGTGCACACTGCTAGGTTCCAGTGTGGTATATCCACGCGCGAGTGCAGTGTACAACTCTTTATTGGCACACGAGCTGTGCACACTGCTAGGTTCCAGTGTGGTATATCCACGCGCGAGTGCAGTGTACAACTCTTTATTGGCACATGAGCTGTGCACACTGCTAGGTTCCAGTGTGGTATATCCACACGCGAGTGCAGTGTACAACTCTTTATTGGCACACGAGCTGTACACACCGTTAGGTTCCAGTGTGGTATATCCACACGCGAGTGCAGTGTACAACTCTTTATTGGCACACGAGCTGTGCACACTGCTAGGTTCCAGTGTGGTATATCCACGCGTGAGTGCAGTGTACAATTCTTTATTGGCACACGAGCTGTGCACACTGCTAGGTTCCAGTGTGGTATATCCACGCACGAGTGCAGTGTACAACTCTTTATTGGCACACGAGCTGTGCACACTGCTAGGTTCCAGTGTGGTATATCCACGCACGAGTGCAGTGTACAACTCTTTATTGGCACACGAGCTGTACACACCGTTAGGTTCCAGTGTGGTATATCCACACGCGAGTGCAGTGTACAACTCTTTATTGGCACACGAGCTGTGCACACTGCTAGGTTCCAGTGTGGTATATCCACGCACGAGTGCAGCCCACACCACTCAACACTTCCAAGTCTCTGGTAACCCTTATTCTACTCTCAGGTCATTCAGCTTTAGCTTCCATTTATACAAGAGAACATGCAGCACCTGATGAGATGATCTGGAAGATTCTACCCTTCTCCAGGTCCCAGAAGTTTTTAAAGTGCTTTCCCTTTTAGGAAGCCCGGAAGTGGATGGAAGTGCTTTTCCATTGGCAGAGCTGCAGAGACAGATTTAGCTCTCTACCTCTGGAAATTCCCGGCAACTGCCCTGGGTATCTGGCATGGGTTTATTTCATTTACTTACGCACTTGAAAAACAATACCCAGGGCTTTCTCTGTGATGTACGATGGTCGATTTTTTGTGGGTAAAAAGACAAATAAGAGGCAGGCAGAAGACAGCTGCCAGCGGCCTGCCCACGGCACAGTGGCATACCACTATGATAAGTAAATGTGTGCTGAAGAAATGGGAACAAGAGAGGAGTGGAGGGGATCAGTGCTGTGGAAAGAGTCACGACTGAACTGGAGACGCTATGGCAGTGAGGAACAGGATGGTAATGGGCAGGAAGAAGCTCAACCCACTGGGGAAACCACAGGTGTGTAGGCTCAGCAGGGGCCAGCTCGTTTTATTTCTAATGTATGTAACTTAAGTGTTTGTCGTTATGCCCAGGAGTTCACACAAGTCACCAGACTGAACTGCAGGGGCTTGAATTCCTTCCTTAGCATGCTGTATAATAAGTAAGTCTCACTGTTACTTGCCTATTGGTAACTGGGATCCAGCTTCCTGGAAAACTACATGATAGCACAGTGACTTAGCGCATAATCTTAGCCTTGTTAGACAAAGCTAGCATCTTGGTGATCTTGGCATCTTGAGTGCTCTTGTTGGTGGCCACATAGAAGCACTGGACTTTCCTCCTTGTGGTGGTTTAAGAATAATACCCATAGGTTCATACATTTGTAGCTTACTCATCAGGGAGTGGCACTACTTGAGAAGGATTAGGAGGCTTGGCCTTGTTGGAGGAATTGTGTCCCTGGGTGGACTTTGAGGTTTCAAAAGTCCAAGCCAGCCCCAGTGTCTCTTTCTTTCCGCAGCCTGTGGATCTAGATGTAGAACTCATAGCTACTTTCTAGTGCCACGTCTGCTTATGTGACATGAAGCGTCCCATCATGCTGATCACACACCACACCTCTGAAATTACAGGCAAGCCCCAATTGATGCTTCCTTTAATAAAAGTTGCCATTGTCATCATGGTGTCTCTTCAGAGCAATAGAACGCTGACTACAATATCTGCCGTTTGTCTATCTCCACCTGTAAGGTTTTAATGACCCGTACATTGGAATCAGTCACTTTTCTTTTCCAACCGTAGAAAAGCTTGGTTTTCTGAAAGTCAGGCTTCTACCAGTGCTTGCCTACTCCTGCACATCTGGATGGCACAGAAGGATGGCCGAGCTTCATTTCCTCCCTCTTAGGGACAGGGTTGAGGGAGTTTGCCCAGGTTGGTCAGGCTTCACTTTTGGTGATTTTGCCATCCTGTCTGCCCTTCTGCCCTCAGGAGGCAGTCGACTGGGAAAAGGTACTTCAGAAAAATGTTGGAGTTTAGTTGTCTCCCGGCAGGCCCCGAAAGCTCAGCACACTGTGAAGACGGATTGCAGGACCAAGATGTGTAAGGCGGAGAGGCTGTGACTTGTTGTGGAGATGGCTGCTTCAGTGGGTGAAGATGGAGATGAGGATTGAACCCACACTAAAGATTCATTACATGTTTCCGGATATCTTCTTAGTGACCAGAATACCCAAGAATCTAACATTGTTTTCAAAGCACTTGGGGAGCAGAGGTGGGAGGATTATAACCTCAAGGTTAGTCTGGGATATGTAGTAAGACCCTTTCTCAAAAAACCAAAATGCAACAAATGAAATGAAGCCAAAACCAAGCGCAGTCTAACCAAATAGAACCCACCAAGACCCAACTAGGCCATGTTTCTGCATGGGCAGCCTTTGCTCTGCCTTCATGGTCCTTTAGTTTCTTCTGTGTAGATGGCATCGTTGTGACAGCCTTCTGCCAGAGTCACCGGGCTGGGAGTCAAGCTCTATGTTGAGTACAGGTGCATTCACCAGGCCAAGACAGCCCTGTCTCTTCCAACATGGACTGAAGTGACATCAGAGAACCCCTCGTTCCCCTTCTCTTCTCTGCCTCTGTTACTTTTTTCTAAGAAAACATCTCGCATTTGACTTCCCGCCCAGGCAGAACCCATTTACCTCTACCACAAGACATCTCCGGGTTGTCACCGGGCTGCAAATGAGCAGCTTCGATTGCTCGGGAAAAGATATTACAATTTTATCTCCTTGTACTGTTCAATAAAACATTAGTATCTCAGCATTTTTATTTAACAATAGGCAACCTTAGGCCAGTAATTATGCAACAATTATAATCATAAAAACTGTCCCCTGCTGCTCACCTAGAAACACGAATATATTAAACCAAGACTAACCATCTAAAAGGCAAGCAGCAAAGCCCCCTCATTTTTAATGTCCCTGCAGTGCACCATGGGAAGCTAATAATTCTCTCTCTAATTAGTATCCCTTCTGCTGCTGTTGGCGCAAGGACAGACAAAGAGGGAGCGGCTTCGTTACAAACGCGCCTTGGTAATCTTTAAACGTCGGCACGCTCTGCGGGTTGGCCGAGTGGAGCTAGGCAAATGGGGTGTGCAATTAGAGACGGGCAGCACCTCACCTTGTCCTGACTGGGCATTCTTGCCCTAACAAGCTCTGGGCAAGCCCCCCACCAGCTTGTCCCTTTCTTTTTCAAGCCGTGCCATGCTCTTGATCCTCCTTTAAATCTGGCTGTGACTGCACTGGCAGTGGTGGTGGAGGGAAAACCCAAGGAGTCCTTGGCCCTGTAAGTGCTACCCTGCAGAGACCCCACACTGGGGCTGTAGTTAGTGATATCTGTCCCAGCTGGATGGAGAGGGGGCCATTGGGCAGTAACAGATACTCAGTGGGTACGAGGCGGGCACAGGCACCTTCTCAGCTCTTCTAGGGTCAATGGTCTGACTCAACTGCACCAGCCCTCTTGATCTCAGCCTCAAGTGTCAGGTCTGTGACTTCGGGAGGGCTTGTAGAATTACATAGGGGTCCTTCAGGAACACGGACGCCGTCCCGTGCCAGCGTGCTCCAGGCCCATGTTAGGAAGAGTTCATCAGGGATCATATTCTTGAGTGTTAGGGGAATAAGCGTCAGGGGCAATAGAGACCAGCGGTGACTGTGGCTAACTGGTGCACATGCCCTGTATTCATAGAATTGTTTCCAAGTTCCAGCTAATTAGTGGTGCAGGCCGTGAATATGCTGTGTCTGGGGCTTCCGTAGCAGAAAAGAGAAATCTACCTTTTGTGATGTAAAGTCTGAAGTAAATATGTTTAATGTCCTAGGATTACACAATTAGGTAAAGTTACAGAAACCCCCCCCCCCCATGCATTGACTATTTCTGAGCTAGGCCTGGCTGCAGGACCTCCCGGGTGGGATTCTGGGTCACTGGTCAGCATCTGTGGACACTTAGCCAAGTGACATAGATTCCCCTGTGCTGACTTTTGGATTCAATCTAGCCAATAATTGGCCTTCCCTGTGCCTTGATTGTGTGGCCAGCCAGTCAATCCCCTCTCTGGACAGCTGAAAGCGGACGGGGAGGGTGTCAGAGAATGGCTGAGTGCAATTAGGCGGCCAGGATTAAACCCGGGCCTAAAACGATGGGGCATTTTTCTCTCCGTCACCAACTCATTAAGGGCCCACTTGACAGCCGCAGCATTCCCAAGGCGGACCACAGCACTTTTCTCCAGAGCTGCAGAGAGCACCTAAGACCGGGTAATGAGATGTGTCTGAGCTGGGCTGAGAGGGCCGCAGAGGGCTGAGTCATGAATTCCCAGGGCTGACTCTCCCAGAGAACCAATCTGGCCAGAGGAGGGATGGTGGCGTTGGGCTAGGAGGACAGGATTGCTTGCTTGAAAAGGGGACAGACTCCCAGGACCTTCTGCTGTTCAGGGTCCTCGTGGCCTTTGCCACTACATCTCTTTGAAGACCAGGAGGAGGGTTGGGAAGAAAAATCAAGTTTAAGGGGAATGTGATCCTTCCTGGAGCCTCAAGAGGCCAGAGATTTAACATATTTTTAGTGCTTAGTGGGTTGCAGAGGGGCCTGCCGATTTCTTTCCCAGGGACTCCCTAGGAGAGGGAGGATTGTCTTTTATTTGACCTTTTAGTTTTTCTCAAATAACAACAGTAAGAATAGTATTGGTTCCGTACCCCATCCCCAGTGTGGGGAGAAGCGTGGACTTGGCACTTGAGTTGGTCACAGGGCAGCTGCTACAGTAATGGGGCGTTGAATGCCACCGGCTCCGTGTCTGCTTCAGATAGGAAAATCTGGGAGCTCTGTTCCGAGGGGGCCAGTTTTATTAATTTTTTTCCTTTTTGAACATTGCACTTAGACAATCTATGATAGGTTTAGATTCAAGACAACAGTTGCTTTTTACCAAAAGGAAACGACTACCATACACTTGAGTTCTTCCCAGCAGCCGCTGTCCAGCGAACAAGGGTCACTTACAGCTGTTTACTCTTTCAGAGCGCTGGTTACATTTTTCGTAGCACATGGATAATCTGATCATCCCCACTTGCAGATGAGGAAACTGAGGCCCAAGGTGACTTTTGAGTTGTGCCATGATAGGTAATTTGGCATTCAACTCAAAGACTCTCATGGTCCCGGCCTCCCTTTGCCTTGTGATTGGAGGTTGGAGGTTTTGGAACATGCTTCTTCCTCCTCCTCCAAGACCTCCTTACCTCCTTCTTATCTTCTTAAGTCACAACAATTTCTCTTCCTTCCTTCTTTTCTTTCTTTCTTTCTTTTTTTCTTTCTTTCTTCTTGAGACAGGGTTTCTCTGTGTAACAGTCCTGGCTGTCATGAATTGAATGAATGCCAGAACATGAGAAAAACATTGAAATGGATTGTAGATAAAGATGAGAGTGAGGGGAAAGAGTGAGTGACCGAAGTTTGTGCTGTCCCGACACCCTCCCAGCAAGGGTAGTGGGGCTAATATGGTTGGTGTGTCTTCGTGTTCCACTGCTGTGCAGAGACACCATGACCATGGGAACTCTTATAAAGGAATGCATTTAACTGGGGCTTGCTTACAGTTTCAGAGGTTTAGTCCATTGTCATCATGGCATGGTGGAGAACATGGCAGCGTGCAGACAGATAAGGTGTTTGAGAAGGAGCTGAGAGTTCTACATCCAGATCTGCAAGGAACAGGAAAAGAGAGACTCTGAGCCCAGCTTGGCCTTTTGAAATTTCAAAGTGACACACTTCTTCCAAAAAGCCATGCCTACTCCAACAAGGCCACACCTTTTATTCCTTCTCAAGTAGTGCCACTCCCCATGACTAAGCATTCAAATATATGAGCTTTGTGGGAAGCATTCTTATTCAAACCACCACGACTTTGGAAACACGGGTATGCCAGGGCTCAGCAACGCGGGCAGGGACATCCAGTCTGCCTGACCGTGGGGACCAGAAGGGTTGGGAAAGTGAATCCCCACCCAGAACAACCACCAGGTAGGAGACAGTCCTTGGCACTGTCTCTGTATCATGCTGCTTGGCAGTTTGGGAGATTGCTTGCCTTCCTGCTTTCCACCTCTCCTGACTTTCCAAGATGACCCTACCAGGACCAAGGCAAACACAATGAGTCCACGGCTCCATGAGTTATTGAGCCCCTGGGCCTTTAACTTCAGATGTCAAGCCAGGTGAGCCCAAAGGTGTTGACCAGGAACCCTGAGAGAAAGTAGACAGGGGTTCTGTACACAAAGCCAAGGATGGGGAAGGTGGCATGAACTGGTCCTACTAGGGTGACATATATGGCTTCCAGCAGTCTGGGGCCAGTGTGTCCTTTCCCAAGGTATAGCACAGCCAACTTATCTCTCATTGAGGAAAAGTGGCATCCAGATGTCCTCAGTTCACCTTGGGAAGGGCTGTCTTAGAACAGCCACATGGGACTCTCAGAGAGCCCGAGTCCACTTTGGGTTGCCCACACGTCACACTGTCTGTGTAGCGTCAACTGTCCAGCCTTGCGACTGTCCCCTGGGGAGCAGGGGCTTACCTACACTATCTACACAGCACTGTGCAAGATAGCCAGAGTGTAGGGAGGCTGTAGGTGGAAACAGTTCTGGAGTAGGGGACCAGAGCCCCGGGATTGGCTCATCTAGACTTTGTCAGGGTAACCGCCAGGCAAGGCTCACCTCTGCTCAATCCTGCAGCTTAGTAGAAAAGTCTTAGGCACTGAAGTTTGCATCATGGGAGAACTGATAGTGGCCCCCTACCTAGTAATCACCCTAAACACCAAAGAATTAAGTCCCTTTCCACACCCCTTTGTGAAGTTTTATCTTCGAAACAATACATAAAAGTTTCCTGGATGGGGAATTTCTACTGATGGCTGTTATAACTAACCTTTACCTGGACTTCAGGTTAATCAAAGACACAGGGCACACTGGACTTCAGGTTACGCCAAGAAGCCACATCCCAGCAAGATATATTCCCGCCAGGCAGGACTCGTGAGAGGAGGTGCGTGATGCTCACAGGCAGGAACTAAGGCCCACAGCAAGAGAACAGAGATAGCTATTAACACCCAAACCCAAACTGGGGGCTGGGCATGGGAAGATGTAGGATAAAAAGCACAAATACCCAATTTCAGGTAACAGTTTGGAGGTGCTCAGTCCCTCCACTGTATTCGGGGTACTAACTGGGTCAGGGGTGTGGAAACTGAGCCGGGCTGCTCTGCTTTATCAATTGGGGGGATTCCGTTCGGCTCCAGAACAGCAGTTAGGGTTCTTTCTCTTAAACATATTTCTGAGTCCAGATTCCCATTGCTTGCCCTAGAGTTAATGAATCATAATAAAAATAGTCTGGAGCACTGGGTCAGAAAGATGGGGGTGAGAATGGAATTAGAAGGCTTCGTTCAAGTCCTGCCTATGGTTCCTTCTCCCATTTCACACACGTTTTGTCATCTTATATCCGATTTGAGAAGTGCATGACTGAGGGTAATGAAATTCTGCACATGTAGGCACTTCCGGAGGGCTGGAGTCACCGTGCAGATGCCCGGCATCATTCTCGGAACAGACTCAAACCCAAGCTCAGCTTTCCCTCCAGAATTACCGGAAGTTCAGGGTCACGCTGGAACTGCTGGTTGAGTCCTTCCTTATTTGCGACTCTGACGGTACCCACTTCCTCTTCCTGCAGCTGTTTGTTGGTGATTAAATTATTGTAAATAGGTCCTATTCACAGCATAATAAAACACCATTAGCATGACTAATCACACACCTGATTATATAACCCACGCCTCCTCCCCCAACCTATTTTCTGCATCCTACACCCGATAAATCCAGTGCTGACAGGGAGCTCTTGTTAAAGCTGATGAATGGGCCTTGGGGAACTTTGCTGGGGGTGCCCTATTCCTCCCACCACAGAACAGACCTTAGGAGATGGCCACATGAATGAAAAGGGTACCAGCTCTGCCCAGTCTGTTTGTCCCGGGGTCTGGCATTGTTGTTAATAGTTGTTATTTATCTAAGGGGGGCACTAGTACTGTTGGGTAAAGCCACCCTGTGTCCTCGGGCACTGATCAACTCCTATGTTCTTTATTTTGCCTGTGAACGTTTTGGTTTTATTCCTTCAAGAAACCTTATGGTGTGTGAAATGCTATTACTCCCCCTTTATGAATGAATACAGCAAGAACTAGAGATGTCAAATAACTCGCCCACAGGTGAAGCGTTCGCATTGGCTTTCTGCTGCTGTGCTACAACACCCTGACCCAAAGCAAGCTGGGAAGGAAAGGTTCATTTCTGCTTGCAGGTTATGGTCCATCACAGAGGGAAGTCAAGCAGGAACTTGGAGGCAGGAGCAGAAGCAGGGACCATGGAGGAGTGCTGTTTTCTAGTTTGCTCCCCATGACTTGCTCAGCTGTCTGTCTTATATAGCCAGGTCCATCTGACTAGGGGTGGGCCTGCTCATGGTAGGACGAGCTCTCCATCATTAGCAGTTAAAAGATGCCTCACAGACTTAGCCATGGGCCAATCTGATCTGGGCAATTCTTCAGCTGATAGTCCCTCTTCCCAGGCAACTCTACTTTTGTGTCAAGTTGACAGCTGAAGTCACCTATGACATGGAGTCAGAGGGTGCACTGAAGTCATCTTGATTCAAAAGTGGTTTTCTCATCATGTGTCACTTGCCTCCCCTGCGTGGAGACACACTTCACAAGAACAGTCCTGCTGGTGTGGGGAGAGAGCTGGGAAAGGAAGGGCAGGAAGGGTGGGGAAGGTGGGCCAACCAAAGCCCTAGGGAGTTGGCAGATGTCTCTTGAACTGCCTGACCTTCTGGTCATGTGAAATGAATGGTCACCTGGTGATGCTGGCAGTGGCCGTGTGGCTCCATGGGCTTGTGATGTGACAAGAGACAGGGTCTCAGTGAGCAGAGCGGTAGCCTTGCCTCGACTGTTCCCCTTGTCTTTGGCCTGTAGGCTATCACCTTCTTGTGCTGGGCCTCAGTTCTTTCATTACAGAGCTGTTCAGAGGAGCAAACAAAATTAACGTTGTGAAAGCACTACATGAGCTGCGAAGTGAGTTCCCTTTGCAAAGAACTGTGCCAGGTTTCCTACGAACGAGGACCCCAGCACCCCAATGTGAAGACCTGAGTCCTTTGCAATTAGGGATGGACCTTCCTGTTAAGCACATGGGTAGGCAGGCGTGGTCCATACTATATCTATAGCCGAGTCACCTGTAGAATTTGTCCTTGCAGCAGAGATAGACCAAGACACATGATACATGTGTTATAACCGTTCTTCTCTGAGGGGCTTGAGACAGACATGCTCTTGGTTTCAGCTTTTGTAATGTCTTAGAATATCGCTCATTGTTAATGAGGCGTCTTCAGGATGAGACCCAAAACCGGCCTGGCAATTCATCTGTTTTATAGAACCTGGACATCAGTAACTGAAAGCCGTTTCGCATGTTTCTAATGTCCCTGTGTCTTAGCTGTGACCTGGGCACAGTCAGAGGCAGAGGTTTTCATTTATACCTCCATATTTGCTGTTTGCTTGCTTGCTTTTTGTTTATTTTCAAGTTTTAGATTTTGAAGTGTTTGGGGTTTTGAGATCAGTGGTGTTCAGCTTGCATGTACTTCTCCCCAGAGAACCACTTCCGGTACTCCCTACTGAAGTGGCCATTGTCCTTACTCTCACGACGGCAGCAGACTGTATGAGGTCATACAGAAGCGTGTTGTGCCTCTGGAGGCAGGGTCAGAACTGGTTTTGTGAGTCAACACAACTCCAGCACTGTGACAAGTTACCTGAAACCAATTGGTTTGAAGGAGGAAAAGCTTCTTTGGGATCATGGTTTCAGTTCTTGACTACTTGGCCATTTCACTCTGTCCCTAGGACAGCACAGTGTGCATTGTAGAGGGAACGTGGGCTGTAGGACGCTGCTTGCTTTGTGGCATCCCATAAGCCAAGAGGGAAAGAGAGGAAGGGGCAAGGGTCCAATTCCCATTTCACGGCCATTAACCTAACTCCCTTTTGCTAGGTTCCACATTCTAATGGTTCCACCACCTCCCAGCAGTACTCCAGGCAGGGGTCCAAGCACTCAGCACATGTTTGGGGGGACTTTTACTAGCCCCTAAATTACTCCATGAACACAGATTCACTTCTGCCAGGTGATATTGTTCAAGGTAGTCATGGGTAAAACTGGGCCTGGGGTGAGGGAAGACGTGCCTTAGGACATATATCTGAAGGTGACACTAACTCAGTCATTGGCCTGGCCCTTGGCTGACTGCCAGTGTGAGCATCTTCCTGCATTTTGAACCTTGAGTATATTGACTGCCCCAGTCTCAGAATGGGTGAAGAAGCAAACCTCATCCTTTAGTGGGAAGACATACAGTCACGTGGCTGAACTCTCTGTTCCAAGGGGGAGGAGCAGGTTCTCAGTGCAATGAGTCAACAGAAGAGAGTTACAAAGGCAAAGCAGGTGGGATAGAGTCAGAGCTTCCCAGAGGGAGTGGCCTGAAGAGGGAGTGGCCTGAAGCTCTATCAATCACTGAATGCAATTCTCTTCCACCATTGGGCAGGCAGTTTTCTCAAGTGAGCCTTTGTCCCACCCCCATTTTCTCATTCCTAAACACTGCCCAGTTGTGAATCAGTTTGGGTCACCTACCACACCACCAGTTCCTGGTTCCCTGGATGTGATCTGCTACACTTGAACTTGGGGGTCAGTGTGGGTCTTGAAAAATAAAATCTTAAATTTTAGGTCTCCAGAGATAATTGACATAACTACAGGTGTGCACATGTGTGTGTGTGTGTGTGTGGTGTATGCATGTGTATGAATGTAGTGTATATGTATGTACTGTGTGTTCATGTGTGCATATGGGTACATGCACCTATGCATGCATGTATGGAGGCCAGAGAACACAGGAAGTCCTGATCATTCACTCTAGCCTTATTCCTTTGAGATAATATCTCTCACTGAACCTAGAACAAGGCTGGCAGTCAGCAAACCCCAACAAGCCCCCCGTCTCTACTATCCTCAAAACTGGGGTTACAGTCACACGTGCAGCCTCACCCAGCTTTTTATGTGGCTGTTGGTATCCAGACTCAGGTTCTTATGCTCGTACGGCGTGTGCCCTTACCCGCCGAATCATCTCTCTAGCTCCGGGTATTCTATTTAAATCCACTGCTAATGACACTTTTGCACAAAGTCACAGGTTATTTTTAAAGCAGGCATGGTTTGATGTGTTTGTTAAATCGAATCTAAACGCTTTCTCCGGTGGGATTCTAGGAATTAAAGAATTTATGAGTTTTTGAGGAATTTTCAGGGATGCGGGCAGTTTGAATTAATGTTTATGTCTAGAACTGAAAACTGTGGATCCTTTGGGACCCAAGGAATTGTCAGTAGAATCAGCAACTGGAAGTGCTTGGAATGGTGCAAGCCTGCAAGAGCTGCACTCAGGAGGTGGAAGAAGGATTACTAACGAGTCTGAGAGCAGCCTGGGCTACACAGTGAGGCCCTGTCTCCAAACGCAAGCAAGCAAGCAAGCAAGCAAGCAAGCAAGCAAGCAAGCAAGCAAGCAAGCAAGCAAGCAAGCAAGCAAGCGAGCAAGCACTAAAACCGAACCAGAGGTGGCATGCCGTGGCAGACAGAAGTTTTTTCCCACCTAAGATGAAAATCCTAGGTTGTCATTGCCCTTGAGCCCAAGGCCACCCTCAACTCAAGGACATGAGGGAGGATAATGCCTGTGAGACAGGCTAGACCACTGCCTCAAGTAATGACATCCGGGCTTCTGGGTGATGTCAAGATCTGCCTCCAACTTTGACCCATTTGTCAAGGAGGCCAGGAAATAGCTTTCATGCTTCTTCTCTTCCTTTGCCATTTCACTCCCAGCCTTAACCCCCTGACCTCTAAAGAGGGTCCATAGAAGATCATCTAAGCTACGGTTCGGATAGCGTCACATTCAATGGCTCCCCTCTAACTCCACACACCTGGTGGTGATAATCCTCTCTGGCCACATTTCCTTGTGACTCTCTAATAGAGTGTGCCACACTGTGCTGAGCTGTCCCACCACACTGAGCTGACCTCTGCACTTCCCCTCAGATGCCCTCCCCCTACTGCTGCAGTCTGAAGCCTAGCTTTCCTTAAGGCACAGACTAGCTTCCACCTTGCCCATGAAGTCTTCCTTAAACTCACTGGAGGGTCCCCGCTCTGAGACTCTGTGGCTTCTTTGGGGGCATTAGGAATATGGTTGAAGGAGAAACCTGTGGAAACTTTGATCAAGCACCAGGTTTGTCACTTCCTGGCCGTGTGACCCTGGTAATGCTCTTCACTCTTCTGTGTCTAAGCCCTAGAAAGAAGTATGAAAGCAGAACTGCTTCCTAGGTTATGATAAAGATTGAAATCTTTTTCACACACTAACTTCCAATGGGGATGGTGCATTATGTCAACTCTTATCTGTGTTTTAACATATCAAAAAATATACAGGCATAATAATGCATACCCAAAAGAGAATAGTAGAATAGTAAATTGGAGACTAACCTGGGATACACAGTGAGTTTAAGGCTAACCTGTCCAACATAACCAGACTTTGTATCAATCAATCAATCATCTCAAAAGTAGTTATTAAGCATCTACTATAAGCCCAGAATCAATGCACTGAGATAACAGTAGTGCATGAAGAACACAGCGCCTCCCAGTAGAGCTTGTAGTTTGACAGATAAGATACACCAGTTGAGTCTTGTAGTGTGATATTAGATTGTTAATTTTATTTTCATTTTCAGACTATGGGGGCATGGATACTATTCTTTTTTTTATAAAGAGTTTCTAAGGGCTTGGCATTATCTTATTTCGTGCGTAGTAAGGGGTATGCCAATGAACGAAACATGGTAATGACAAAATCACTCACCAGTCCAGGCTGCAGCTTTTCGGCCAAGAGTTACTGGGCACAGGCTCTACCTCTCATGAGAAAGGTTCAGAATGAATGCAGAAATGGGAATCTTGGGTCAGCAATGAGGCCTGGTGCTGACAGCTGGTGAGAAGCCCGGAAGAGGGGCAGGCTTGTCCTGATGATGCTTTGGGGCCGACTCCCCAGTTCTTCTTGTGCTGTGAAATACAAGCATATCCCTAAAACTGAAAACGCTTGTGGGGGATACCATGGGGTAGCCTGGTGATTGGAGAGCCTGCATTTGGGCACAGGCTCCATCGTTGACCTCTTCATGACATTAACAAATTTCTCCTACTTCCTCAGTTTTAGTTTCCCCATTTGAAAAATAAGGGGGTCGGAGTAGCTGAGGAGTCTCCTTCCTCTGTTTCTTTGACCCTTCATTCCTTTCTCTTTCTTTGAGAATGTTATCGTTTAAGCTTTTTTCCCATGTAAACTCATATTTAGGATCGTTCCCCTATGTGAGAAAAGTGAGACTAGAAACTGGGGCTACTGAGTCCAACCCTTTGCCCTCATTATTTCCTACTGGGGCCTGATAGTCTTCCAAGAAGTACCCTAAGGACGGCAGGATTGCAGCAAACGCAACAGGAAGACCCATGATCCTTCAGTTCAGCCTTGGGCTGAAGCATCTATGACTCAGGGCAACAGAACCCACAGCCTTTAATTAAAATCACTTCAACTTATCCCCATTAACTATGATTGATTCACCAACCAGAGAATAAGTGCATTAATGCTATAATTATCTGTTAAGGATGTTTTATTGATTCTTCAATGATATTCTAGTCAGTTTGTATTATTTAGTTTCTGGCTTAAATCAGGATGAAATGGCTATTGGTGAAGAAATTAATCATCTAAATCAAATTGCCATTGATATTTTCAGGAATAAAACTCTGGGCCCGCGATAGCCAAGTCGCTTCCTGGCTAAAGTTGGTTGCTGCGATGATGGACGGCATGGGCTGAGAAGGATTCAGTACATAGCTCAAGGCTATGGGTGAAACACCAAGACATCCTGGGCTTCTGTCGAAGTCTTGTCTCCAGCTCGATTTACTCTCCAGTCTTCTGGGTCCTTGAATTGTGAGCCAGTAAACGAAAGATCCCAGGCTGACCAGGTCCCGGAGCTTCGTGCTTTGGGGTCCTTGGGGCACTTATGTTTTAGGCATGGTCTCATTGCTCCTGAAGCCTTTGGCTCCTTCATCCCTTGAGAGGAAAATGGGAGAGACTGAGGGAGGAGAGCATATATTTGGGACCTCTTTAAAGCAGAAATCCTTCTGTTACAGTGGACGGAGACCCTGATGCAAACAATCTGATGGGAAAGCTCTGTCAGGCAGGGTATGTTCTTCAGGTGGCTTAGTGGGAACTAGAGATGCCACAAAGGCAGGCTTTTCTGTGCGTCCACTCATCTTCCTCAACATCTGAAGCTACAGGGTAGCAAGAGAGGGAAGTGGATGCATGTACTGTACCCTGTCCCCGTGTCACACCCTAGGGAGAAGGTGGCCACACCTTGCTTGTGCCATTATGTTTTGGTTAAGTGTGTCAGCTTTGGTTGGCTCCTGAGATTCCTACCATGGGTCTTCTTGCTCAGACAACATGAATATTTTCTACCTAGCTCTTTCCTTCATTTCCTTCCTTCCTTCCTTCCTTTTTCTCTTTCGTCATTCATTTGCTTTGTTTTTATATCCCAATCAAATTGTGCAAATCTACCACATTTTCTTTATCCATTCCTGGGTTGAGGGAGCTTTAGATTGTTTCCAGTTTCTGGCTATTAAGAATAAAGCTTCTATGAAGAGAGCTGAGCAAGTGTCCTTGTAGCATGGTGGAATGCCCTTTGGGTATATACCAGGAAGGGATAGCTGGGGTTTGAGGTAGATCGATTCACAATTTTCTGAGAAACCACCATATATTTTCAATGTGTGCTAAAAGCATTCTGAAGACAACCAGAAAGGGCAGAAGATAAAGGTGGCCATCCATTTAAAGCTTCTATTCACATACATGTTCTAGTCAGGATCGCTTGTGTTCTGTTGGCCAAGACTAGTCACATGACTAAGACAAGTAGTAAGGGCTGGCATGTCTCCCACAGAGATGAGATGGGGGCTCTTGAGAATCCTCATAAGATCCACCATGACTCCCACTCTAGAGAAGCTGAGAGCGGAGAAGGAGCTTTTCCAAAAGAAAGGGTGGTGTGCCAGGAGAATGGATGAGACCAGACAGGCTCCCGATTAGGGCGGTGACATCCCCATCTAGCGTGTGAAACCCTCTACTGCCCCCTGCACGGGGAAGCTTAGCCTGCAGCGACCACATACATGGTCTGCTTTTTGACAACTCTGCCACTACCCCAGAAAATAAAAAAAGAATGAAGATCATTCTTTTCTTAACCTACTACTATAGAAGCCATTACTGTAAAGGATGGGGAAAGATGAAGACACAGGCCTCTCGGAAAGGAGACGAGAGAAGTGGGGCGTGGAAGAGGCAAACATAAACACCCCTCAAGGCCTCCTCACTCTAGCCCACGCACAGTAATGTGAATGCCCACCACCCCGCGCTTCCTTCAAGACGCAACTCCGGCAGAGAGAAACACTGATGGGGACAGAGGGCAGGAGCCAACGTGAACACGACTTGCTCTCACTCTTGTCTTTGGAAGAACTATTTACCCCCACTACGCTTTCAATTTACCAGCCAACAATTAGAGCTGGCGAGCAGGCCAACAAGCTGGCGTGGTGCGCCCAGTTATCTTCTGAAAACAAATTTCTATGACTGGGGCTTTGCATCGCAGTTTAAATCAAAAGCTCGCGAACCCCGTTGTGGTTGAGGGAATGAGACCAGTTGATGAGATAGTGAGGACTCTGACTCCAACTCAGAGGCAAAGGGACACAGGGAAGGATATATATGCTCTTTCCCCCATTCTCTCCCACTTTCTTCTCTTTAAAAACTGCCTTTGAAGACAAGGGTGCCTCACGTCTCATCTTGAGGCAGGGATGCGGCAGACGGCAGCTTGTTTAATGGCCCCAAATGAACGGGAGCCTGACGGCAGCTTGTTTAATGGCCCCAAATGAACGGGAGCCTGTTAGCTTCCAGGACTTCCTCAGTCCAGCCTTTGCCTGCCCTGGCTGATGTGGGTACCCAGGCTTGCACCCTTATTCCCAAAGACAGAACCCTCCAGGCGAGCATCTGCAGTCCAGGGTTAAAGGAGGGGGAGCATGTGTCCCAGGGACTGATTTGTTTATGCAGATATGGCTGGAGCCCAGAGTCCAGGGCCACGGGCGTCTCTCTGCTCACTCGTGGCACTTAATTCAGATTACTTCCCTCTTATGAAAATCCAATTTGCCAATTATCCTTGAAATATTTGATTAGGTGGCTTTCACCTAAGATGCTCTGCCATGAGCTATGGCCTTCTGAAGTCCGGTCTCTTTGGAAGATGGGGATGGGGCTTGGCCGAGAACCACAGATACAAGCCATCTGTTTCTCCCACAGGGGCCACACACCTTTGAATCTGCATCTGGAGAGTGTGAGTTTTAAGAAGTAATGATGACAGCCATCAAGCTCCCATTTCCCGCTCCTTGCACCTAATTGCAGACACCTTGGGACTTCTAAACATTTGTGCACATCGAAGCTCCCATTCCCAGAGAGGCCAACTTTGTGAGTCTGAGTTGGGGCCCAGACATTTATGCTTTTTAGAGCTCCCAGATGAGTCTCAAATACATTCAGAGTCAGGGAGAGCTGATTTTACGCCTCCAGCATGCCAGAAATGGTGCACAGATTGGCAAAAACCAGATTGTGGATGGGGAAAGCCGTGCCTTTTGGTGACCAGGGGAACCATGCTCGGCAAGCTTAGTAATTCATTGAGGGTAGCTCAGAGTGCAGTTGGGGATGGAAACCATTCAGATGAGGTTATCTATGGGGCAAGGGATACCTAAGGGGTTTGCATTGGAACTATAAAGAGAGGGAGGTGGCATACTGAGGACAGATGAGAGGAACCAGTGAGTAGTGAGTGGCCTTCCCTCTCCCCAGAGACAAGCATGGGGCCTCGGTGACGGGACACACCTGCCACTGTGAGAATTCACGTTTACTAGTGTTTAAAATCACTTTATTCATCCAATTTCTAATTTGTTTCTATGTATATAGAAACTATACATACACACATACATATGTGCACACTCACTATATATATGTGTGTGACACACACACACACACACACACACACACACACACGGTGGTATAGTCTTCTGGACTATAGCTTCTGTGAAATCAAGGAGCTCTCGTAGTTAGCACCCACTGGGCCCGGCAGAACCTAATTACTTGATCTGTGTGTGTCACTGAACCTCTTTCTTTAGAC
The DNA here is from genome assembly GCF_037038515.1 of Microtus pennsylvanicus. NCBI lineage: Eukaryota > Metazoa > Chordata > Mammalia > Rodentia > Cricetidae > Microtus > Microtus pennsylvanicus. The sequence continues at coordinate 89,189,277 of NC_134584.1, forward strand.
TCTCATCAACCCTTAGGTCATCTCCCAGAGCTTCTGGAAGGTGGACTTTTTGGTTCTAGGTTGACAATATCTGACAATAGCGTCAAAGAATCAGCCAAAGGAACAGAGCTGATAGTGTCCTTCCAAGAGCCGGCCCAGAGCATCGGATAAGACTACAGGGAGAGAGCAGAGCATGGTGAATCATACTGGGAAGAAATTCTCTTTGGTTAAGCTTAACATAGGTCATGTTTTTTTCCATGCTTGTCAACTTGACTGAATAACTTGCTTAAAATAAATGCCTGAGGATGGTAAGTTGCTACGTAAGGGGAATCAGACAAGCTCTGGACTCTGCGAACATGTCTGTTTCGGAGGGCCTGGCTTGGGTGGTGCAGATTTCGTAGGTGGGAAGGTAGTTTATGCGCTCCGACAGGCTCAATGTCTCCTTGGCATCGGCACAAGGTTTCTAGGGTGCACGTTAGCGGATTCCCAAGGCAAACAGACCCCATCCATCAGGGAGACTGGAAAGGAGCCCTGTATCTACCATGTGTCAAGTTCTCGAACGTGAGCCAAATGAGTTAATATCCTCTCATGGTCACCTTTATTAAGCCTTTGTTAAGCTAATCTGGGCTAATGATGCGTCTCTGTCAGAGGTCTTTCAATAAAGTGAGTGTTCTTTCCAGACCCTCTCCAGAGAGAATGCTGTAGCTGCTTTGGAAGCGCAGGGAATGGCACTGTCTGAAACATAAGTGATTTGGCCAATCCTTGCAGCAAATCTGGGGATTCCCATGGCAAACCCAGGGATCCACTCAATATTTGTGGCACAGACTTTGAGGATAGTATTTACTCTTTACGCAGGTACAGTTGGGTGTTCTTTACTTTGTGGAGGGAGAATCAGTGAGTTCTGGATTAAACAGACAGAATGCCAGTCTCATCACCAAATGCTAGAGTCATGGCACAAAAACAAATGTAGTTTGTTTGGCTTAGTTCTGTGTGCCTCTACTGTTCACAAATAGTGTGTCTGGATTCAGGGGGGTCACCTTTGGTTTCTGGTGGTCCAAACCTTGTTGGGCTGGCTCATCCTGCCAAGGAAGAACCAAGAATCCAAAATTTTCTCTCTTTCCTCTGTTTGTCAAAAGTCTCTTTTTTGGCACCTAACCCTTTTTTTCCTCATACAAAGCTGATCAGTTAATTCATATTAATACTGTAATGGTTTATGCAGTAAGTATAAACTTGAGATAGTTGTGGGTCCCTGCGTCCTGGCAGTCACAGTAGATATATCCTAGTTTCTGGACAGTTTGTTTGGGGGGGGGGGTGTCAGAATATCTGAACACTGAGGGAAGTCACTTGGGTGACAAGTTATGAGGGATTCCAAAGCCCTGTTCTGCCTGCAGACTCTTCATTACTTTCTCAGTGGTAAGTTTCCTGTGACTAGGGACTGGGGACAACTTTGAGGTGGCAGATAGCAGGAGCTGTCTGCCAGTCATTCTTAGCTGAATCCTCCCAGAAGCTGTGAGAATTTGGAAGTGGATTCTTCCTGGGTGAGCTTTTGGATGAGGCTTTATTCTTCTCTGGATGATTTGTTGTTGCTGACCTTATTAGCATTTCAAGACTTAGAGTTATTTAGTTTGGTGTATGAGTGATTTACCTGTGTGTATGCTTAATTGTCATGTGCGTGCCAGATGCCCAAGGATATCAGAAGAAGGCGTCAGATTCTCTGGAACTGGAGTTAGGATGGTTTGAGCCTCCGTGGAAGTGCTGGGAAGGAGCAGCAGTTGCTCCTAACTACTGAGCCATATCTCCAGTCTCAATTATTCTTATATATCAATTGCAGAGGACAATGACTTTCAATGTGCCTGTGTGTGTGTGTGTGTGTGTGTGTGTGTGTGTGTGATTATTTTCATTCCCTCAGTCACTGCCCACCATGCTGGCTGTTGTCTTCTTCCTGAACAGTGTACCTTTTGCTGTTTTGTCCTTTTTTTGTTAAATCCAGAATCTACCTATGAGGGAAAACAAGCATGACATTTGTCTTTCTGAGTCTGACTTGTTTTATTTAACATGATGATCTTCAATTCCCTCCCTTCTTCTATAAATGCCGAGATTTCACTTTTCTTCATGGCTGAATAATGGTCCATGGTGTGCAGTGTCATACACTTCTTTATCCATCCAGCATGGCTCCACATCTGATGTGAAAGTATGTCTGTGGTGTGCTCACTCAGCAGGGTCCTCTCGAGGTCTGTAGACCTCTAGAAGTAGAAAAACCGAGTCATATGGTAGATATATTTTCACTTATGTTTTTGTTTGTTTTGAGATGGGGGTCTCACTGTGTATCCTTGGCTGACCTGGAACCTGGAACTTGCTATGTAGATTAGACTGGATTTGAACACACAGAGACCTGTGTGGTGTCCGCCTTTGCCTCCCAATTGCTGGGATTAAAAATGTGCACCACCATGCCTGAGTACTCTTGGTTTTTGGAGGAACATTTGTATCAGTTTCCACAGTGACTAATCTAACTCACATTCTAGCACCTGTGTATAAGAGATCCTTACCCCAGGCCCAGGAGAAGCACAATTAATAAAAACTCAGGGAGAGACTGGGGTTCAACCTGAAGATCCAAAAGCAAAGCAGCCAGCCACTGGCTCCTCCCTTGACCTCAGTCTGAAATGGCCATCCTGCATCCAGGAATCTCAGAATGAGACTGTGACTGAGAGCTGTCTCCTCCTGTCTTATAATCTTCTCCAGTTCTGGGATTAAAGGCTTGCACCACTGGGATTAAAGGCATGCATCACCCAGTTTCTATGGCAAACTAGTGTGGCTACTGTGATTAAAGGTGTGCGCTACTGTGGTCTGGTCTGTGAGGCTGACCAGAGTGGCTGTTTTACTCTCTGATCTTCAGGCAAGCTTTATTTACTAAACTAAAAATGAAATGCCACTGCACCTGGTCCTCGCCAACATTTGTTTACTAGGTGCACGGGCTGTCACGTGACTGCAGCATTCAGAGGGGTGCTGAGGCAGATGGATGCCTAGCATGCTCAGTCTGATCCACGGGAACCATGGGCCATCCCGTGATTAAGCCGCTGCATCTGTAGCCAGAGTTCTGTGGGAGTACAGAGCTTTGCCACAGCGGTTCAGGGGCCTCGTTCCCCATCAGAGGCTGCAGCGCCCGTTACAGAGACGTGCCTCTCTGACTACACACGTGATAGCAGGTAGTCGGGTGATGCTGTATGCGGGATATTTCTAGGATAGGCTGGGGAGCGCAGTTCTGGAATCCCTTGTTGAGGCTTCCCAAGAGTGTTACTTCACTCAGGTATGTGAGACTTTGTTCCTTGGTACGATCTCTCTGCAGAAGGCCTGCCTGGCCGCTACCTAGATCCTTCCACCTGTTCTGTGGAGACAAGACAAAGACACCATGCTGTTTTCTCTTGAGGACGGCTATTTGAATGGCTCCATGTCTATTTGTCTGCCAACTACCTGCCTGCGACTCCACCTTCCTTATGAATCCATGTCTCTTCAGGACAGGAAGACGAGTTTTGACCAGACTGTAGGCCAGCATGGCTAAGAACATCACTTCAGAGGCAGGTTCCTTGATCTCCAGGACTTCCCTTTCCAGCTGTGTAATGAGATTTCTTCGGGTCCCAGCTTCCTCACTGCAAAGTAAGATAAGAGCATAGCACTCTCCATGGGGTTTCACGGTGACTAAATGGGAGCCCTTGGTTCTCTGAGTAGTCACTAAATACTAGGTCACGTGAATCCATCAGTGTCAACAATTATTTCACTATTCTTCTCCTGAATTGCTTGACTTTTCTCAAAGTTCTCACAGCAGAGTTCAGGTCCCATCCCGGGACCTGTATCTTGGTGTCAGACTGTGACTTTTTCACAGACGTCAAGAATTGTCATCCCATGGTCGCTGTCTCTTTCCAGAGGTCGTGTTGTCTTTCATGAGGCCTTCTTCCAGCTCCGTCACCTTGTCATGTGAGTGGATCGCTTCTTTCTCAACCTCAGTTTCTTCATCTCTAAGATGGGACTAAAAGCAGCTCGATATTCCTGAGGGGGCTCTGGTCAGAACTAAAGGGATGGGAAGTAGAGAAGGGGTGAGGGACTGAGATCCCCGGATAAGGTCAGAAGGGAAACTGGAAAATGAGGACAGAGGAAGCCAAGGAGTGAAAAGGATGTTATGGTCCCTCGTCTTCTCTGTTTGGTCCCAGAAAGAGTGTTGATGCTCCTGCCTCCTAGTGGGACAGCGCGTGCCTGATACAGATGGAGGGGTTTTATCCATTTCTGGGCTCAGAACAAGGCAGCAACTGATAGGTATGTGCCAAACGAGTGTGTAAAACTAGGTTTCTGAAGACTCGAGATTCACACATGACAATATTCCCAAAGCACAGGACGCTGGAGGGCTGACAATTGAAGACCAACAGGCATATATATCAAATAGATAAATGCAGAAGACCTGTAATATAAAGAAATGTACAGACACATCATTATGAGACAAAGAACCTTAAAAAATATCTCACTGAGCTCATTTTGTGTTGACCATTTACTGCTGGGCAGGGGACCTGGTCTTGGTATGGCTTGTATACTCAACGAGACCCATTGGAGAAAATGCGCTTTTTTTCTTTGCAAGTGGTTATCAATTAGAGATAGCTCCTGGGTTAGGGATGGGGGCTTGTGTCCCCTTCACTTCTCAGCTGGGATCCTGTATGGCTTAGAACAAGGCACGCCCTGAGCATGCTGCCGTAGTCTTGCCAGCAGGCCTTTTAACCCGGATTCAAACCAGAATCCCACCATTCTGCGCTCACACTGGGATTTTGGTCTCAGCCATGACCAGAGGTCTGAGCCTGGGGGGTAGTGGGAGAGCTAGGTGGATGTGTTAATTCTGCTCTATGCAGGAGCAGAGCGGACAGTTTTGCTGACCACTGGAGCCTTCTCCTGGGGACTCAGGAGAAGTTTGGATGATGCCATGTGTTTAGGTTCATCACTCAGGCGCTGTGTAAGGGGGACCTCTGTTCAGGTGGCAACCCAAGGTCAGAGAGAAAACTCTGCTAAGGCCCAGACTGAAGCCCCAGCAGGCTGTAACCCTGCCCTGCAGTTGTCATACTGAATATGAATAGTAAGCACCACGTGACCTCCCAGAGCCAGGCCAAGTGTCCTGGAAGGGTAGAGGTCTTGGTTGATTCATCTGGATCCTCTGTGGCAGAGCAGGAAAGGTCAGAGCTGAGTGAGTCACTAAGTCACTGCTGAATGTGCATCCTCGCAACAGAGAGTCAGGAAGCAAGCGCCAAGCTCCAGGCCTAGAAACCGCCAAACCTGGGGCCAGGCCAGTCACTTGGCCTTCTCTGGTCCTTGGTCCTTGATTCTGTTCCCTGTCAACTTAGACTGGGTGTGAAATTAAGGCCTTAGGAGCCATGTCAGGTTGCAATTAAAAAATTCTGAATGCATTTAGGCAGGACACAATGCTATCCAATGGTTCACAGAAGCATTCTCTGCTAGCATGTGTGTACTATCCACCCCCTCTCTCTGTGTGTGTGTGTGCGTGTGTGTGTGTGCACGCGTGCATGTGTGCGCGCACACCTGTGAAACCTGTCAGCTCAAGGATACTTGGTTTACTAACCCTGGCACTGGAAGACTCTGGAACTCATTTGCTTTGATGTGCTAACATCTTATTAAAAGAAGAGGACTAAATAAATCGAGAAAAACAGAATAAAAGGAGCAGAGGAAAAAAATAAAAAGGAGGAAATGGGGAATGACAGACAGGTGGAGAAATATCAGCAAGAAAAAAAAAGTTTTGTGCCAAAGAGTCACTCCCACCTGTCCTTTGAATCAAAATCAAATCCATGGCCACTTCGGAGAAAATAAAATCAATAGACAGACACTGGGAGAGATTGAGTTATTCAGGCACAAGCAGAATGCCTGGTCGTGCTTGAGTCCAGGTATGCACCCACCTCTGCTTTTGCAAGCAAAAAGACTTGAGCTCAAAGTCAGCAGCCCCCTCAGATGCCGCGCTAGGGAACAGTTCACGTGGCCACGGTGATCCCCAGGTCTCCACACCCCTAGCCCAGGAGGAGCAGGAGGCCGGCAACAGAGGCGTTGGCCGTGGTGCTGAATTATTAATGCTCATTTCAGTTATCCTTAGCTTCAGCAGAAATATGACAAAGCAATCCCAGATAATGAAATCAGCCACATTTTCTGCTGCTCACAGCAGGTTTTCAGGGGGCAAATTTTGCCCCCACAGTCACGGCGCTGATTGAGTTACATGTTTGTGGGTGGGAACGTGACTGCCCGTGTTATCGATTGGTATGTAGTACACAGATTAGACGGACCCGAGGCTCTTTATTACAGTGGGTCAGTGGCTGCTCAGAGCCAGCTGGGAAGAGGGGCGGACTCTGCAGAACCAGCCAGCTGTCATTTCTGAGAGGGACTCTGGGGAATGGCAGAGGCCACACAGCCTCAGTCCAACCTGACAAATCTTTCCCATCCCTGCATCTATCTGTCACAGAAGCGTCGTGGTTTGAGTGGCATTTGGGCTTGTGGAGGTGCTTTAATATAAGGGATGAGATACGAGATCCTGCAGTTCTCCCTTCCTCTCTGCTGCCCCCCCTCTAGGCTATGTAGTATTAATTTCTTTTTCAAAATCAAAGTAACTAGAAACTAAAGTTATATTCAATCATCCAGCAACTCCAGAGCCTCAATCTAGAGACAGTCGATCTGTTGCAGGCCATGGAACACTCAGGCAGGTGGGCATGCTTCGTTTTCTCATGCTGAACAAATAACCTCCATGTGATTAAGACATCCACTTTGGTTGCCTATTCATTAAAATTAGGAATGTGACAGAAGTCAGAGTCAGGGCCTTCGGATGTATTAGACCTGCAGGTCCCAAGCCCTCAGTAGACAATAGTCAGGGTCAGGGTAGATTCTTAGTTGTTACTACGATTTCTCTCATTGTGCTCTCATCAGTGCTGTTGAATACAGCCAAAATAAGAAAAAAGAAAAACGGAAATAAACACACCACCATATACCATTTCCTGATTTCCTGGTGCCAGGGTGCAGGCAGAAGAACTTGACAGATTTTGTCATAACTGTAACTGGGATTCTCACAACATCATTTCTTAAGGCATTCATCTTCAAAGTGTTATTTCCTTTTGAAATGCTTCACCTGGGTCATGGGTCTTTCATTACTCCTATCTTAAATCTGCGCAGGAAATAAGAGCACTCCTATTCAAAGAATAGAAAATAGAAATCATTTTCCGTCTGTAGGACAGGTACAGTGACTAGGTTAACGTCGCCCTGGAGGGTGGGGCAAGCTGACCATAGTCGTGGGAGTGGAACAGACACATTAGCTCAGATAAGCTTCTGTGGGCTAGCCTGTGGTGATTGGCACCAGTAGTGGTTTAAGTGGTAGCTGGTCATTGTTAGCTATCGGGTAAAACTCTCAGCTAGTATTTGAGGACTTGGTCATTGCGTATCGAGCCATTCACATGGAGTTTGGGGACACTATCAACCCCTTTTCATCTCTTATCCAAGGGTACTTGATTTAAGACAAAGTGTCATGTGGCTCAAGCTGGCCTTGAACTTGCTATGTAGCTGAGGCTAGCCCTGAATTCCTGTGCTGGGATTCCTGGCATGTACCACTATGCTTAGCTTAACCCAGTGTTTGTGTTTCTTAAACTTTTCCACATGTGATCCACTTTCAAAACCTGAGAAATTTTTATGGGACTCTGGGTATGCGTCTAAAACAGGCCTACAATTCAAATCCTTGCTGATAGTAAATCATAAAGAGATTTGTTTTAAATAATTATTTGCTATGTTTATATTTTTTTCCATTTGTTAGAGATGAAAGCAAATTTGCTTAGCAATGAATGTACTTCTTTATTTTTATGTCAAGGATTAAATCTTGGCTAAACAGTTTATACTGCAAGGGCACAGGGCATCCTCAACATTTTTCAAGTTGATGGCTATTTTGATTTTATGAGTGTCAGTGCTGAGAATGTCACTTCACATCAATGCATAGCACAAAATGACAGGGGTTTGTTTGGGGCCATTTCAGAAATAGCTAGAAAGTTTTTCCTAATCTGGTCAAAATTCATTTAACATTTTAAAAAATGAATTCAAGTCAGAAACCTAAACAGCATCCCCCCCTTCTCTCTCTCTCTCTCTCTCTCTCTCTCTCTCTCTCTCTCTCTCTCTGTGGGGGAGGGCATGTGCACCACAGTGTACATTTAAAAACCAAATGACAGATCTTTATTCCTTTTTCTCCCTTTTTTTCTTCTTTTTGAGACAGGGTCTTACTCTCTAAATCTGGATGGATTAGAATTTGCTAGATCAGGCTGGCCTTGAACTTGAAGAAATCCAAGTACTGCCTTCCTAGTACTGCCTCCAAAGGTATGTACCACCACCATGCCCAGATCCTTCCATCCGATGAAACTCAGGGACAGACCTCAGGCATGGCGGTTAGTACCTATCTGCTGAGTCATCAGCCACCCCTGTTTTCAGGGTTCCCCCCTTCAGTTACATGTCTTTATCTGGGTCATGGCCTATAGTTTTGGAAGCTGGAGACTCATCTGGGGTATTTGTCACAGGGCACTCACCTCTACGGTCTTCTTAGGACTCTAGGGCTATGGATGTCAAGTGCCACCAGCGTGGGCACCAGCATGTCTTTTGGTGGGGTGGAGTTGAGCAGTTGGTCTTGAGGCCAGGCATTCCCCTACGTCATGAATCGTGCAGCTAAAATGACAATGAACAAACACGAAAGCATCCTCTCTGAGGAACTCAGAACCTGAGCTGGATGCAGTGGCATTCACTTGTAGCTCTCAGGACTGGTCAAGCTGATGCAGGAGAATTGCTTGAATCTAGGACTCGGGGGCCCCGTCTGGACAACATAGTCTCTTAGGGGAAAATGGATTAAAAGCTCAAAACTGGTCCATTGACTCACTGTCATTTCGTACCCTAAAAAATGGCTCTGGCAAAGCCATCAGCGCAGAGACAACAAAACAGGAAGAGTCTCAAATAAATGGCGCTAGATCACATCTCTCCTGGAGGGAGCTCACTCCCTGGAGGACTCCACCAGCCCTTGGCCTCAGGCAGATGGGCTCCAGCCCTTCTTAGCCCCATGGGAGCCTGCTCTCTTTGCTAATCCTGTTCCCTAGCCTCCTGTGCCAGTGCCTCTGTGGATCCGGCTGGCAGGCCACATCCTTTGGTCAGCATGGTCCTCTGGCTGCCTCTGGGTGGTCAGCCTCACTGGTCCCTCAGAAGCACCTCATCCCTTTCCGCTCCCCGCTGCTGCTTTATCAGTGACTCAGAGCATCTCCGGCTTTTATCTTCTCCCTGTGAACATTATTGTCCAGTTCATCCTAAAATAGCCAGACTCAGCCATCCCATAATACCTAGTCCTGGTCACTCAAAACAGGGCTGGCAGGGGCTCTGGGCTCTTCTGCCTGTCCCTTTCTCTCCTGCGGTAAGCACACCTCTGACTCCAGTCAGTGCTTCCTCCGGATTCATGAGTCGGCTGCTTGTGCAGCATCCCCAAATCCTGGCAGATAGATCTCTGCGGAGCTGTCAGCACAGACAGGGGAACGGCTGGGCCGAGTCCTCAGAGAAGCAACTGCAGACACCAGATTTATCACCCAGCCTGGCCCCTAGAGCACCATCCTGACCTTCAGAATAGAACAGAGGTCAGCACGTGTGGCTTCTTAATTAATTTATTTATTGCTTTTTAATATTTATTTATTTATGTATGTACGTTTTTCTGTGAGAGACCTAAATGCTAAAGGTGCTGCCTCCAGAGATCCTCTCTCTCCTTTGTCCTTGGTGGCGAATGAAGAACTCTGTCCCCCTTGTCCTTGGACACAATGAAGAGCCTGGTGTTGGAACTTGGGAGGTGAGGGACACTTTGGCTCCCCAAGGAAGGAGTGAATGGGCCGCTGGCCTTGTGGAGAATTCTTGGCCACTGCAGAGGAATATGGATTGCAACCTGTCCCAAGGGGTCACTCTGGGTTAATTTTAGCTGCTTCCATGCCCACGCATGGACCACACATTTTTCCTCCTTAGCCATGTCCAAGGCTCTCATCTCGGGCAGCCTCAGCACCTTCCCAAGTGAAATTGAGACGTGGTCTTATGACAGCCTATCTCCATGAAGACAGATCGCTCTCCCTCCAAGGTCAAAGCTCCTGCTGGTCAGCCTCTTTGGCGAATGATTTTGTCAAACAGGGCAGTGCACAGCAGACAGCCAGCTCTCCAGCCTCTGGCCACGCCACTCGTCGGAACCTTTCTGTAGATTCTGTGCCCCGTGGAACGTTTCTCTTTCCACGGTCTCTCTGTGCCTCCCCTGACATCCTTCAGGCCCCAACACAGAAGGATGAATTGGCACAGTATCAGAAATGATGACAGGAACCCAGAAGGCAAAACAAATCTGAAAAAAAAAATAAAAAATTTCTCAGTCATTTTGTAAGGCAAGAGTTATGGTGTCTCGTGAGATTTTTTTTTTTTTTAACAGAACCACAAAGACATTGCCTGCTGTTCCTGTCCATTCTGTTTGGCACAGACGCTAATGAGGAGGGCCTGGCATTTGGTTTCTGCTAGCCAAGGCCTATGGCTGCCACTCCTCAAGGCTGTGTTTATTGCATGTTTGTTACTAAGTTCCTGCTATTGACCCAGGTGAGGGACTATGAAAAAGAGAGAGAAATAAGCAGGAAATAATAAACCAAGAAAGCCTTACAAAGGCTGGGCTGGTGGAGAGCCGTTTACACGGCCTCGGGTGTTTCTGCATCTTTGATAGTCATGTCCTTCAGGAATGTTCTCTCCCTTCAGCGTGGGATGGATGTACTTCTCAGGAACGAAATGTCGCCAATACGATGGCCAACACCACCAAGACAGGAAGAGTGATTAGTGCCCTGTCACTCACTAGTCTCACATCACTGACGGAAGCCAGCTGCCACGAGCGTGAGGGCCTAGGAGAGGCCGAAGTGAGGCAGCGAATGTCAGCAGCCAACAGCAGAGGAAACCCTGGGCCCGGTAACCCTGGGCCCGGTGACTGGCTTCACCGGTGAGCTCAGAGAGATGACCACAACCCCAGGCAACCCTTGGCTCCCTCCTGAGAGACCCTGAGCAAAGCCCAGTGGAGACAGGAGCCTCAGTTAGGCTGCCGTAGGGTCCTTTCTCTCCACAGAAACTGGGTATTGATTCATAAACTGTTTAATTCAGGGTGGAATTTTCACACTGGAATGGGTTACCAATGCCGGCAGCAGAAGGGATTTTCTGATAAAAACTTAAGACAAGAGGCTTGAACAGAGTGTATTGCTCCTGGTAGCGGGTCTGACACTCTGGCAAGGAGGGTAGGCTGGGTGCAGAGTGTTCAATTAGAAGCTGTAGGCCAGGGAGGAAGCCCACACGCCCTGCCTGCATTGTTTACGCCCTCTGTCTTTCTTCTTCAGCTGAGCCTTGGAAAGTAGGCATCAGATCCCTGCCCCGTTGTCAGGGGCACCAAGGCAGCTTTTAATCATTAGCCAGGGTCAGGGTGGGAAGGAGCAGGGTGCGGATTCGAGCTAAGATTTTCCTACATATAGATGTTGTGGATTGGTCGGCTTTGTAATGTCACGTGACTTTGTTCAGCCACTTAGCAGACGGCCCGTGCTTTCCGGCAATGTTCTCAGGACTCATGGCTCCTGTTGGACAGGAGCTTGCGTTCTGGCGCAGAGAGCCGGCACTGCCAGCAGCTTCACTGGGCTCTTACTCATTTGAAGACAGCGTGGTTTGGAGGAGTCTGTCATTACAGTTTCCACATGAAAGTGAAGACCAGACACGAGGAATGGCTGGCTCTCGGGCATCTCTGTAAGGGCTACAAGGAGGTGCTGAATTCTGGGACCTTGGCTTCGATTCACACCTTTCCCCAGCCTGTCTTGCTGTGGGTCCTGAACCTTTGGAAAAGCTGAGAGTCCTCCCTGGAGTCAGTGGTCTGTTTTCCTAGGCCAGTGTTCGGGGGAGCCTGGCCTTTCTAAGTCTCTGCTGCTCAAGTTGGGGTGCCTGTGTGTATGAAAGCTCTTGCCTAACAGCTGAGCAGGGATTGTTTATGATGCATGACCATCTTTAACTTCACAGTTTCCGCTATTAGCTTCATTTAAATAACTAGACTTTCTGGTTCATTACTCTTAAGAACTTGAGAGACAGGCACAATTTGCAGGCCGTGTATGTCTCTCAAAGTGAGTGACTGATCTTCCAGCATCTTCTCAGTCTACTGCCATTTAGTCTTTGTTTAAACCTGACTTCTACAGAAAAAACTGGTCTGACTTTTGGTCCTGAATTAGGCATCCCTATACGTAGTGCTCTGTGACGGTTCATTTTGGTCCTGAACTTGCCCTGTTGTCCCCCACCCCCCAGCCCCTTCTCATGCAGTGCTCTGTGACTGTGACTGTTTTAGCGCTGATAAGGACAGGCAAAGACAACTCCCCCAGTGGGTAAAGTGCCTGTCATGTATCGTGAAAACTAGAGATCAGATTCCCGGAACCCGCATAAAGGCCTGGTGGGCACGGGAGCCCAAGTGTGACTCCAGCCTTTAGAAGGGTGATCCCTGCAGCTGGCTAGCTGTGCCAGCAAGCTTTGGGCTCAGTTGAGAGCCTGCCTCAAATAATACGGTAGAGAATAATGGAGAAAGATTACGTGCACACGTATGTAGGTGTACCTTTATACAGGTGTGTTCACGCGCTTGTGACTGCACACCACCCATGATCTACACACCGCCCCCCCCCAAAAAAAAACTCCAGAGTCTTTTTATGGTGTAGCTTCTCTGATGGAGTCATACCTCAGATCTCCTGTGAGTTAACCTTTCTCCTGAGATGCCAGGGAGAGAACACAGACTGCCTGCCCTCTGGAAGACCGCCGTTGGTCCTTGATGGTTGGATAAAGGGACTTCAGAGGAAGTCCTTCCTTGCCCTTTGCTTTGGAGAAAAGGAGGCTGGAGAGTTGGGGTGGGGCCTAGGTAAGGTCAGAAAGATCTTGAGGCTGAGTTTATAGTTGAAAGCGCTCAGCACATCAAATGTCACCTCCACCATTCATTTCCCGAGCCCCTGAAACAATATTTGGGGATATGGTAGGGACTCAGGGAATTTTTGCTGAATTAAAATGATGCTGTTTGATAGGATTGGGTTGTAGGTCAGTAATAAAGCATTTGTTTAATATAATTAAGTGCTGGGATCCAGTCTCTAGTATTTATTTTTAAAGAAATGATGCAGTAATCTATCGGAAACTGTTACGGTTTAGATGCAAACATTCCCCAAGGGTTTGTGTGTTGAGAGCCTGGTGCCTAATGCAGTGTTCACAATGAAGCTTGTAGGAAGCGATTGGATCACGGGAGTCTGACTCATCAATGATGGAGTCATAATTTAATATCAGCCCCTCTTTACCTCTATCCCATTTCCCTCCCTCATTGCCCCCTCTTGCCTGCCTCCCGCCTTATGCTTCTACCACCATCATGCTCCATCTCCTCACGGAGCCACAGCTGTGGAACCAGCCAATCACTGATTGAGAACTCGGACACTGTGAACCAAATCGACTTTTCCACTATCAGGTGCTTATCTCGGGTGTTTGCCACAGCGACAGAAAGCCGACTAACGGGAGCAGTCCCAGAGGATGGGAGGGATAACTTCAGACACCGTCACACCGGACACTCTGAGCATCACAGTGACAACCATAGCGGACATGCATTAAGCACGAATATGTTTCCACATGATTGTCTTTAACAGAGAATGTTTTACAAATTTGCCTGCCTTCTTGGCACGGGGGCCATCTCAGTCATGGTGCTATTGCTATGATGAAACACCATGACCAAAGCAGGCTGCAGAAGAAAGAGCTTGTTAGGCTTCCACTTCCACCCTGTAGTCTATCATCAAAGGAAGTCAGGACAGGAACACAAACAGGGTGGGAACTTAAAGGCAGGAACGATGCAGAGGCCACTAAGGGGAGCTGCTTACTGGCTCGCTCCTCGTTGCTTGCTCAGCCTGCTTTTAATAGAACTCAGGACCACCAGCTCAGGGATGACCCCACCCACAATGAGATGGGCCCTCCCCCACCAGTCACTAATTAAGAAAATGCCCTACAAGCTTGTCTGGAGCCTGATCTTGTGGAGATATCTTCTTAATTGAGGTTCCCTCCACTCAGATGTCTTTAGCTTTGTGTCAAGTTGATATAAAACTAGCTAGCATAGGGACCATGCTAATCATCTTTGTGTTAGTCTATTTTTAGCATGCGTGCTGTGGAAGGGAGACCCCCATAGGGTTTTAAGTAAATCACATGGAAATTTCAAGACCTGACATAGGGAACGTTATTTTGTACATGGATTTTTTCACATGCAAGCAACACAGTAACTGATCTGTCCTGGTTTACTGGAGATTGTCTAGTTTTCAAACGGAAAGCACAGTGTTCTAGGAATAGCCCTTAAAGTTGAGCCAAATGGGGTGGTTAGTCATCAAGTGGGGGCAAGAGTCAGGGGGCTGTCACTCAAGAAATAGGAAGCCAGAGAAAGGTGACAGAGGAAACCAGTGAGGAACCTAGGAACAATGAATTTGATGATCACATTTGCAGGGGTGGATGCATGTATGTGTGTGTGTGTGTCTTTGTGTGTGTGTGTGTGTGTCTTTGTGTGTGTGTCTGTGTGTGTGTTGAGAGGAGGGAGGTGGTAAGCTCATTAGTTTAAGTAAGAAACCAGATTAGGCTGCACAGGCCAGAGAGGGCTACCATAGAAGACAATTTCATCTGCTTCTGTTCATCCTTGAGCTCTGTGTGGTGTGGTTGCTGTTTCAGGATGCACCGGCTGAATCCTTCCATTGGACCGTTTCCCTTGTCAGGACTCCTGGAGGACTGCCGGACAACTTGAGCCCCAGGTTTTGGGGGACACTAAGCTCTGCGTGGGAGGGCTGCATGCTCATCTCCCCAGGATCTAGTCTTAAGACCTAGAGACTTCTCCAGGCAGGAAAGGCCAGCCCTCAGCACCCTGCCCCATAGAGATGTCACCGTGGGTTGCCCATGAAGTCGAGCGCATCTTTCTGGGACTCAGAGTTTCTTGAGTTAACTATGATCACCTGCAGCACTGGTGGATGAAGACCCTTGGTTCTGATTAAAGTTTCTAGACACAGTTCCTCTTGGCTGCAGAAATACTCTGTGACTTCAGGCAGCAGATAAAAAGAACCTGAAAACCAAGTTCGCAATGGCCAATCCAGAGTCTTGAGGTTGATTGGAGATGGTAGGGTGGATTCCTGGCTGTTACAAAACAGAGCCTCATTCTCACAGGCCCCCAGGCGCTCTTGTATTGTAGAAGAATGTTTTGCCTAGAGAAGGAGGTGGGACTGAGAAAGACAGTCCTTCCTTCTAGGTTTCCCACATTAAAGTCTGTCTCTCTGTCTCTCTGTCTCTCTGTCTCTCTCTCTCTCTCTCTCTCTGTCTCTGACTCTGTCTCTCTCTTTCTGTCTCTCAGTCTCTGTCTCTCTCTCTGTCTCTCTGTGTCTCTCTCTCTGCCTCTCTCTGTGTCTTTCTCTCTCTGTGTCTCTCTCTCTGTCTCTCTCTGTCTCTGTCTCTCTGTCTCTCTCTCTCTCTCTCTGTCTCTCTCTCTCTTTCACACACACACACACACACACACACACACACACACACACACACACACACACAGACACACACAGACACAGATGCACCTGCACAGAATCTCTCTATAACTCAGACAAACACTGGGCTCATCTTGCCTCTGGCTCCTTAGTGCTGAAATTACTAGCATGTACCACCACACTCAGATCTTGCGTTTTGTAACTGACAAGTTGTACTTGTGTATATTTAGAGAGTCCCAAATGCAACTTTGATACAATATAGGATGGTTTAATCAGGGATATTAACATATTTATCTCAAATTTCTATTTTTTTGACCCAAACGTTTGAAATTTAAATTAAAATATTCAGCTTTTTGCCAAATTTACTATGCTTTGCAACAGATCTGGAAAAAGAGAAACCAAAGACAAAAATCCCACCTTGTTCCTATCTGATGTGCTGCCTCCTCTCCCCATCCCCCGGCTTCTGGCACCTTCCTCTCTGCTTCTGTAGTACAGTTGTAGACTCCAGATGTATAAATAAGAATAGACAGACACCTTTCTGTGTTTGGCTTATTTCTTTCAGACAGAGTTCTGCCATCCCACCTATATTGTTGCAAATGGCAGAATCTCTTCCCCATTTTCAAAAAGTAACATGCGTTCAAAAATTACGCTGTGTTCATTGTACAAAGCAATGGGTTTTATAATAGTTACACCCATGTGTGTCAATCCTTCCATCATATTCACCCCCTTCCGCCCTCACCATGCCTCCTTCCTCTTCCACCAGCCTCGTAGTACTTTCATGACCCTTCCTAATCCCACACATGAGGAAAGACACATGATCCTTGTCTTTCAGTGTCTGGCTTATTTCTCTTAACACAGTGATCTCTGGTTCCATTGCACTTCCTGGAAACATTGCTTGTCTTCCTTATGACAGAAACCACTCCATCGTGTCTCTATGTGTCCTGTTTTCTTCACTCATTCACCTGTTGATGGGCACTTAGGCTGATTCTGTAACCTTGCTACTGTGAGCAGAGCAGCAATGAACACGGGTGTGCAGGAATCCTTTGGAAATCCCTTCCTTTGCAAAGACCAGAGAGCACCCCATTGTGTACACAGCACATTTTCTTTATAGCTGATCCCTTGACGGGCACTTAGGTTGATTTTATGGCTTAGCTAACTGTGCTGCAGCCATCTTGGGAATGCAGTCTTCAACACAACAATCTTCAACATCCCTTCGTCATCTCTGTCCCTTCACTTGCTGACTCATTATTTAATATATGCCCGGCACAAATAATCTTTTAGCTGAGTTCATGTCTCCCCTCGATCTTGCATGTGCTTGCTATGTGTTCTAGGCTCCGAGTGGTCTCTGCACCAGGGGGTATTTTCCTCATCAAGCTGACAGAAACTCAGTCTACGACACGTAGACACATTGGACTTGTGCGCTGTGACTCTATTTGGGGACACGGCCCACTGCAACTCCATTGAAGTCCTAGACACTCTGTCAAAAGTCCATGGTCCTTTTGGCCATCCATGGGGGTGGGAAGGACCTGTGGGAGGCCGATAAGATGGTCTGATCCCAAACTGATTGATCTTCTGGCTGAGGGTATGGGGAAAAACAACTCTTCAATTCTTATTTGCGTTCGCCTTGCTAAAGGGTAACAACAAAGGCTCTGATTTTACAGGCCGCCCTGTCTAGAGAGCCCCAGAGCGGGAGGCTCCAAAAAGAATTTCACTTCTCCCAGTTTCTCAAAACAACCTACAGGAAACCAGCCCAGAGGAAAAATTTTTCAGGACCACACACACACACACACACACACACACACACACACACACACGCTCTTCCTAGGACAGCTTGCTCAGGCTGTTGTCCAGTTTTCTGAACTCTGTTGAGTGCTCAGCCATACTGACAACTGGTCTTGGATGAGGCACTGAGAGCCAGCACCTTAGTGGGAGAGAAAAAAAAGAAACAACAGCTCTGCTTCCGTTGTTGGTAAACCAGAAAGTAACAGAAAACACAAAACCAGCCAGCACTTGTCTGTCATTTGCAAAGAGCCTTGGCGTCCACTGAAGCTGTTTAAAATGCAGCTGCCACCATCTCCTCACTCAGGCTAAGTGTGGAGGTGGAACTCCATTACTCTCACTAGCAAATGAGAAGAGCTAACCTAGGAGTTAGTTACATTTCCATTGCTGGGATGAATCACTGTGACCAAGGCATCTTGGAGAAGAAGGGGTTTAATGGGGCTATGGTTCTAGGGGGTTGGAGTTCATGATGGTGGAGCAAGGGCATGGCTGCAACAGCAACTGGGCGCTCACATCTCAAACTGCAAGCAGAAAGTAGAGAAAGCGCTCTCGAAATAGCAGGAGTCTTTTGAAACTTCAAAGTCCACTGCCAGTGATGCACATCCTTCGAACTAAGTCACACCTCCTAATCTTTCCCAAACAGTTACACCAATGGGAGACCATGTATTCAAACATGAGCCTATGGGGGCCGTTCTCGCTCAAGCACCAAACCCATCAAAGAGAGCAGAGCCAGGGTTTGATCAAGCCCAGTTCTGTTTGATTCCAAATGTGTATGCGTGCCAAGGACACAGAGCCATGCCTGTCACAACGGAAGGCCCAGTGAAGGCCTTCTAGGGGACACTTTGGCCATGCTTAGCCAGAGATGCCATCTTGTAGGAGGCCTGGGCTTGTGAAGTCTGAACTAGCCCTGGATTTACCCTTCCTCTTTCCTCCGAGCTGCCTTATGAGCAGTGGTTCCACCTCGGTCCTTCCTGCTGCCTGGGGAAGAGGAAACTGATCTTTGATTCCTCAGGAACACTGAGACCAAGGCTTGAGACCCAAATGGCTCAGGGGTTGTAATCATCGCAGCTTTGCCTAAGAGCAGAAATAAGAACTGGCGTGGATCCTCTCTGTGGGTAAACATAATTAGCCTGGATTACAGAGCAAGCCCTCCCTAAGCTCCGACCCTCCACAGCTAAGGGACCTGCCGGCTTTTGGCAACTCTCAGAACCCAGGTCCTTTGCTGCAGCCGCAGTAATCTGATTGATCTAGGAAACAAGGCACCATTGCAAGGCAAGGTTTGCAGTTTCAGTATGCAGAGATTAATTTCCATGCAGAGCTAATTAGGCAAGCGAAACACCCACGAATTGATTATTATATGAAAAAGAACACATCTATTTGGAGAAATATGCGCTATAAGGTTGTACAGTATTTGCAAACTTAATTGCCGAGTGGAAATTCCCCTTCTAGTGGTTAAGAAATTTAAGCAATTAGCCTTGCTGGCAGGGCCTTTCGGTCCTCACGCTCAGGAACATCTGAGAAAAAAAGTGGTACTCTGTGTCCCACTTCAGCCCCAGCCCGGCTCACAGGCCTGTGAACCATGGCTCCACATCTGCATGGCTACTTCTTACATTTTTTTCTATTACAAGAACTTTGCAGTACGACTTCCCTGTAAGGCACGATTAGTCTCTTTCTATAGGTTTTGTGACTGTCATGAAGTACATCAGCTCCTTCAGAGCCACAATCTAAGGATGGAGTTGGGCCTTGAACCCCAATCTCCTGCTTTTTCTCTAGAGCTGATGCATTTATTTACCGATTTCCTTTTCAGCTCTTCCCTGTGTCAGTGAACAAGCTGACAATGTGTATAGCTTGAACAATCAAGCATCCATCTATGGTCTGAGGAGTACCAGGTCCAAAGGCTTCCATTCCACACAAACACACACACACACACACACACACACACACAGACACACACACACACACACACACAGAGAGAGAGAGAGAGAGAGAGAGAGAGAGAGATCAGCCACCCAAAAGAGTGACTTCTATGACCCTTGACATCAGCTTCTACTGCCTTCTCACCTACTAACTACTAACTAGCTCTGAACTTTACTATGGGTCTTCCTTCTCCTTGTGGATTACTTTCCATCCCACGTGGAAGATACGGATGTGGCTTGCATGGTGCAGGCTTTCCAGAGAGAATCTGTTCTTTCTCACTACAAGCCCCAGTTCCACGGGCAGGGATTCTGATGGCGTCCTTCTGCGTGCAGTAATTTGTGTCCAATTAACTAGAAGCCGAGCAGTGTGTGTGCCGTTGCAGATGTGGCTGTTGTGACATGAGGTGGGGTGGGGGGAGGAGAATCAGTTCCCAGATGTGGAGCAGGATCAGCCGCCCCAGGAGTTCGGTACGGAGACCAACACACCGTCTGGACATCTTGCACTCCGGGAGAAGAGACAGCACTGGAGAAATCTGAAGCCTTGCATGGCACAGCAGGCCTGATTGCTGAACTGAATGAAGAAGCCTTGGTGTAGCTAAGTAGGCACCACACCGGGCCTCAGCTTCTCCAGTGGAGAGGTGGGAATTCTGCAGTAATGTTGAACGGGGTGCAAGGCCAGGGGTGCAAGGCCAGGAGCTGGAGAAGGAGTTGGAGAATCTGGCAGAATTCTTCCTCCATGGTGACCAGTTCTCTATAACTCCAATAGGCAGGCCTGGGTCTTAAGAAGCCAATGGGACCCTTTCTGGAAGGAAGGCTGGGAAGCTTCTGCAGACTCCCCCTCCCCACAGCAGGCCTTTGGCGCTGGCCTGCGCAGGTCTCAGACAGTGTGAAGAGCTGTAACTATGATCAACCTCTCAACCACACACACATGCACACACACACACACACACACACACACACACACACACACACACACACACGTTTAGCTGAGGCTTCAGAATGAACTGCCTTTGCCAGAGTTCTGAGACAGCTGGAACCCCGACAGAGGCCATTCCCAGAATGCCACGGGTGGGTTTATAGCTCTCTGTACTCAGGCTGGCAGATCGGCCTGTCTCTCCTCACATGGCAGGGTGTAAATTTTTCTTGGGAAATGGAGCCAAGCTGTTTGCTGCAATCACAGCCTGGGATCCACAGAGCGGAGCAGACTGCTCATGCCTTAGCCACCAGCCCTCCACCTCCTCACAGAGGATTCCAGCTTTCTCTCCATGTGAAGTTCTGGGTCTTGAAGAAGTTACTGTTTCTTTCTCTCTCCGTGCCCCCTGCCTGTGTGTGTGTGTGTGTGTGTGTGTGTGTGTGTAGGCACATGCCTGCCACAGCACGTGGGTAGAGGTCAGAGGGCAGCCTTCAAGTGTCAGTCTTAGCGGCTGCATATAGCAGGCTTACTAATTTTTGTCTTCTGGTGTTTTTCCCATCCCTGCTTCCCATCTCCCTCTGGGGACATGCTGGGATGACAGTATTATGATTGAGTGTCCAATTTTGTCCTGGGTTTGGGGGATCCGAACTGAGGTTGTCAGGTTTCTAAAGCAAGTGCCTTACTCTCTGGGTTGTCTCACTGGCCCCACCTCCTTTCCTTAATCCAAACCCAGTTCTCTAGAGCAGTGGCTCTCAACCTTCCTCATGCTGTGACCCTGGAATACAGTTCTTCACACTGTGGTGACCCCAACCATAACATTATTTTCATTGCTACTTCATAACTGTGGTTTTGCTATGGTTATGAATCAAGCCAAATATCTAATATGCAGGGATATCTGATACGCAATCCCTGTGAAAGGGGCGTTTGACCACCAAAGGGATTGTGACCCACAGGTTGAGAACCATGGCTCTAGCGCACCCCCCCCCCATTGTTCTTGCCCTGCTCAGGCCCCCAATGTCCCTTGTTTACATCGCTATACCACACTTATAGCTGTCTTCTCTGCCCAAATGCAGCTGTTTTACTCCCTTGACCAAACCTGTTGGGTAAACTGTTGTGAGAGGCTGATTTAGAAACCTGTTCAAGCACTTCGGGGTACCCGGAGCCTTTGTGGGTGGGGAGCAAAAGTGATTCAACAGTTGTGGAAAACAGCTGGACAGCTTCCTGAAAAGTTAAACGTGCACCTCACACACAGCCCAGCGTTCTGACTCCCGTGTGTTCCTTTGAGGATCCAAACACGCACACTCAGACACAGATTTACATACAGGTTTACAGCAACTCAGTGAATCATTATCCCCCGACTCGCAGCACACCAAACGGCTCCCATCAGGGAAAGGCATGAGCATCCATATAATTGGATACAATACGGCAATAAAAATGAGTAACTATTGGTACAGGCTGCCACATGGTTAATC
Source organism: Microtus pennsylvanicus (assembly GCF_037038515.1). NCBI lineage: Eukaryota > Metazoa > Chordata > Mammalia > Rodentia > Cricetidae > Microtus > Microtus pennsylvanicus. The sequence goes on from NC_134584.1 coordinate 89,210,914, forward strand.
TTAATGTATTGTGCTGCGGGAAAGTACGGTCTTACAAGGTTATGTAGTACATGGTCCCATTTACGTGACATTTACAGAAAATACAAAATGAAACAGGGCTGGCAGGGTAGTGATCCTTAGGGGGTACCCTTCCGGGTGGAGGCAGAGTGACTGTAGGGACAGACTGTGGTTGTGGTTACAGATCTCTATATATAAAAAACTCAGAGATGTTTGATGAAAGCAATGTTTTACTACTGGACAACTAGAAAATATTCTTCTTTGGGGTGACGCTGGGGTGCCTGGTCTAGCTTCTGCTTCCCTCATCCTCACCTTTGGTCCCTCTCCTCTTTGTGCCCTAGGATACCCAGTGCTCCCAGCACCCTGAACACACTTTCCACTCGACTTTCCCATTCCTGGTGACGGGCTCCAAGCCCACATTGCTGCCCAAACTCAAGTCATTGGGAATGTTATTCTCTGTAATGTCTCTGATGCTTAAAAAGTCAAATATAACACATCTCAATGCCTCTAGGGTCTGATCTCAAGGCTTGCGTGTACCCTGGGAGTCAGGGCACAGGAGAAGTTGGAGATTTTCCCGGCTGAGTCTCACAGAGCGGCAGAGATCTTGGCGGAGGATGCTCAGGATCAGTGGCCTGTGAGAAATGAGGACACATCACGCCATAATTACACCTTCCCCAGGGCTGGGGGTGTGGGGCTGTAGGTATTTGAGTGCCGTGGAGGGTCCTGACTACTCACCCTTGTTAACGCAGCAGGCCAGGGTTTTAATTCCATGGGGTCAGGAGTTTGGTGGATGATTTCCCTGGTGCATACTGCCAGGTGCAAAACTTCTTGGTGGGAGGGATAGGCTGAACTTGGGGGACTGAGGAGAGATAGATGCATGGTAGGTCTCAACAAAACCCAGCAGTACCCTCTGGGCAGGGGCTACAGAAGCCGCAGGCATGCCGGGTCTAAGTGAGGCCTGGAGTGGTGGCCAGTGGCTTCCATATGAAACTGACCCATGCTTCTTTTACTCCTTAGAAGGACTAATGAGAGCTGGTAAGAAGGCTAAGTCAGGAAAGATGCTGCAAGCCGGACTACTGAGTTCAGTTCCCTGGACTTCCCATGATCGAAGGAGAGAACCATCTCATACAAGTTGTAGTCTGATATCTACATGCATACATGCTGTGACACACACACACATACACGGAATTAACAAGTGTCCCCTTGCTGTCTGCAGGTGGAGTGAGTGTGTGAACAGCCCTGGTCACTTCCGGGTAATCTGCTGCATGATGGGTACTGTTTCTGAGAAACAGCTTATGTCAGCTGCCCCATTGACTTCTGGGATTGGAAACAAAGAAAGAATTTAGACTTCATTGAATGAAGCCTCTGGACCTCTGACTTTGAGTATTGCTTAGGTAGAAGGGTGTTGCTTGGGAAACCAGTTTGGGAGACATGTTTGTTAGTAGCATGGAAGGGACAAGGTATTCTGTGTGACAACAGCAGCTGCTGCCTGATGAGCTTCCTCTAAACAGTGAGGCCAAGCAATGACCGTGTTTCTGATCATGCTTCTATGGGTCATGGGATCTGTCAGCTTGATCATCTAGAGCCACCTGGGAGGTGGTCCTCCGTGCATGCTAGGAGGGGATTGTCTTGATTGCATCGAGGTGGAAACCATTCCTTGGCCTGAGATCCTTAACTGTAGAAAAATGGGAAATGAGCTGAACACAAGTCAACAAGAGATCCTGTCTCAATAAACAACATGGGTAGTAGTCTTGAGGAATGATCACCAAGGTTGTCCTCTGATTGCTACCTGAATGTATACAGGAGAGAGAGAGAGAGAGAGAGAGAGAGAGAGAGAGAGAGAGAGAGAGAGAGAGAGAAGGGGGGGGGAAAGAGTCTTCAGGACCATTGGCTGTGGGACTGTTATTAGAACGTACCCAACATAGCATGAAATTTGACGGTGAGGAAGAGCCCCATGTTCTGATAAATGCTAGGTTGTACTGTAAAAGGGCCAACCCAAAGTGACCGAGGGATTCCTCCAACAGGACCAAAGGGGGATGCTGTAGGTATTTGCCCTATTTGTTCCTTAATAAAACATGAAAGTAGACATGAAGCAAACGGGACACAAGCAGAAAACATCCTTTCATAAAAAAAGAAAATGTCCCCAGAGTCCAGCCACAAATAAAGACCTCTGGTGTGTCATCAAGGGTCTCCATTATCACTGAATGGGTGTTCACATCCGGGGTTTTCAGGCTTTCCATTAAAAAGGACTATTGGGTATTTATTGTCAGCAGGTACATGACAGGTCCAAGACAAAATGAGAACAAGAAGACCATGGTTGTTTAATCCAGGTTTCATGTAAAGAACCCTGTGATCCAATATTTTGTTGTTTTGAGACAATGTCCTACAATGTAGCCCTGATCTGCCTGGAACTTGACATGCAGTCCAGGCTATCCTCAAATCCAGATCCACCTGCCTCTGCCTCTCCAAGTTAGGGCCAGTGGCCACCATTCCAGCTCCCTGTGATACAATTTTAAAAAAATGATCTCAATGACAAAACACTAAGGAAAGAAAAGTCAGAGAACTATGCCTGTGGTTGTTTGAATGAACCCAGCCCTCCTAGGCTCATGGAGAGTGGCATTATTTAAAAGGATTAGGACATGTGGCCTTGTTGGTTTGGTATGGCCTTGTTGGAGGAAGTGTGTCTCTGGGGATGGGCTTTGAGGTTTCAGAAACTCATGCCAGGCCCAGTGACTCCATCTCTTCCTGCTGTCTGCCAATCCAGATGTGGAACTCTCAGCTGCCTCTCCAGCACTATGTCTGCCTGTGTGCTACCATGCTTCTTGACAGGACAATAATGGACTGAACCTCCGAATTGTAAGCTAACCCCAGTTAAATGTTTTGCTCGATAAGAGTTGCTGTGGTCATGGTGTCTGTTCATCGCAATTAAAACCCTAATCAAGACACTATCATAGCTGGATTGGCGTAAACACATAAAGCGTAATTGCTAGTCCTCAGTTGCTTTATATTGTTTGTACAATTATATAATAATGTTCAAAGGTTCTCATTCTTGACTGATGCACAGGTATCAGAATTACTACCAGGATTGAAAAGTGTGGGGAAATTTTAAATTAACACATTGTCAATGCTATTTTGCAATGGCATATAAAGATTGCATACACTTGTGTACAGTGTTTTGAAATATTCAGAGCGGAGTGGCTCGAAGAAGATCATTAACACATGTATTTCCTCAGGTACTTACTGCTTGGGCAAGAACACTTCAAGCCTCTTTAGTACCAAGTTTCAAACTATGATACATAAGTACAGACATCCTGCTGTACACTAGCTCTCTAAAGCTTATTCAAATTAGCTGAAACTCTGCATCCTTTGACCAACGTCTCTCCAGCCTCCATTTCCTCATCTCTGGCAACCACCACTCTACTGGGCTTCTACAAGTTAAAAAAAATATTTTTTATGGCTTCCACATCTGAGATCATATGGCAGATGCCTTTCTGTGTCTGGTTTCACTGTGTTGTCAGAATAATACCATTTCCTTCTTTATTAGAATTAAATAGTGCTCCGTCGGTTCCGTGTATACTAGACTTGAGCCATGCGTTTTCTGGAAGTAGCACTATGCTTTGGTGACAGCTCAGTGTAAGATATTTCATTGGAGAGCCAGAAATTAAGCGCCCGTGTCTTAGGTCATTTCTTTGGTGGCTGTGTCCATCGGGTGACTTTCTTATGTAGTTCATTAATTTATTTCTTCTCCAGTACCCACAGTGACTGGGTGATATTATTGGAACTCTACAGTCTTCTGTGGGTCATGGCTTTTGCTTCTATTTTCTTTTCAGAGAAACACAGAAAACCTTCAGGAGCTTGGAGTTAATTCATCAGTTCATCTACCGGGCTCGTTTTATTAACTAGCAGATGTGTGGGTTTTGCTTGAGGATCCCCTGTGGAACTCCAACTTGGGGTTCCAACTGTATTGAGTTTGGGAAGAATGTTGAAATCCAGAAATGTCAATGATAAAAGTAGTTACCGAATCTCTTTGAATGTGTGGGAAAGTGTAGCTTTCCTTTGCTGTTTGTGCTCACTCCACGAATGCCAAGAACTCAGCTTCTGCGCCTGTAGTCAGACCCAAGACCAGGCCCTAGTTCTGAGATGCAGCCTGCACTCAGAGGCGTCCTGTGAGAAACCTGACTTAGCAATGTTTTTTCCAGATTTTGTGACTGCTCCTAGGGCAAATCAACTTGAAGACTGAAGGTGATTCTGGCCTTTGAAAAGTGAGAAATTTGTATATTGTTAACCGATGAGTCCTTGTTCAGCCACCCAAATCCTGCCTTGTTCACTGAGTTCTCCTGTAATGTCACCATTTCCACCAGCTACACAGAAACCCACAGGCATGTGGTTCACAGCATTTCTCACGGTGGCCTTTTGGGAACCACCCTACAAAACACTGAGACAATGGGGATGTTCTACTGGGAACTCACCAAGGCCAGCTGGCCTGGGTCTGGAAAAGCCTGGGATAAAACCGGACTCTCTGAACATAGCGGACAATGAGGACTAATGAGAACTCAAGAACAATGGCAATGGGTTTCTGATCCTACTGCATGCACTGGCTTTGTGGGAGCCTAGGCAGTTTGGATGCTCAACTTACTAGACTTGGATGGAGGTGGGGGTTCCTTGGACCTCCCACAGGACAGGGAACCCTGATTGCTTTTCGGGCTGGGGGGGGGGACTTAATTGGGGGAGGGAGAGGGAAATGGGAGGCGGTGGCGGGGAAGAGACAGAAATCTTTAATAAATAAATAAATTTATAAAAAAATCAATTAAAAAAACACTTTGTTGTAGAATATTACGTGTGTTACATTTGTTTACGCTGTGGAACATTTGTTTAATGACGCAAAGATGTGTTGCATTCTTTTATGTTGCATGTGTTTCACTCTGTGAAGCTGTGTTACTTTGCCTGCCTAAAACACCTGATGGTCTAATAAAGAGCTGAACGGCAAGGCAGGAGAAAAGACAGGTGGAGCTGGCAGGCAAGGAGAATTAATAGGAGGAGAAATCTGGGAGAGAAAGAAGAAGGATCAAGAAAAGGAGAAGAGGAGGATGCTAGGGCCCCCACCACCCAGCCAGTCACTGAATAAGAGTGAAAGCAAAACAGACAGAAGAAAAGGTAAACTGAGATAAGATAAGCTAGCTAGAACCAAGTCAAGCTAAGGCTGGACATTTATAATATAAGTAAGAATAAGACTCTGCTCGTGTGCTTTATTTGGGAGGTGGTTGGCACTCCCCCCAAAAAGCCAAGAGTAAAACAACCAACAACATTCCACTGTACCAATGTGGGGCTAGAGTAAATCCAACTAGAGCACGTCAATGATATCTGTTTTAAACATTATTCAAAACCACTTTTAAAAGTTTTTTAAATTGTTTTTAACAATTACTTGTGTAGGGCTATGGGGGTATGTGTACATGTGTGCCGATACTACAGGAGTCCAGACGCATCAGAGCCCCTGGAGATGGAGTAACAGGTGGCTGTGAGATGCCTGAGATGGATGTTGGAGATGGAATGAGGTCCCCTGCAAGAATGGCATGTGCACTCAACCACTGAGTCACCTCTAGGATCTCTCAAAATCATGGCTTATGAGCTACAACCTAGACATCTAGACATCACCGTCTTGTCTGCTGTCTCTGTGCAAACGAGGAGTACCCATCCCACTACTTCTCTCGTGAAGAGTCTTAGGTTACCAATGAGACTCTCATACTTTCTGAGCAATGCACAATCAACACTGAACCACAATGGCCAGGGCCTGAACTCGTCACAATTTTCTCTGAGGAAGGGTCCTTGGTCATCTAGAGGTCAGGCTGAAGCTGAACTTGGTTCTGAGAACGTGTATACAAACCCTACAGTTGTAGAGAGAACTGACTCGTCTTGACCAGGATCCTCAATAGTACCCATATATTTGTGCTCTGTGCCAAACTAGGGGAGCTAGGACCCAGAAAAGAACAAAAACGTCTCTGATTGGCCCTTGTCCTTCCCTCCCTTCATAGGGCTTGAGTCTGAGGGGAGGGAGCTAGAGGAGCTTTGAATCCAGTTGGAGAGAGAGAGGGATTGAGAGTACGCTTCACCAGTCGCTGGGAAGTTACAGAACTGAACCAAGAACCGCCCCTGGCTGAGTTTAGAATGAGATGGACAGGGTATCTGCTCCAACTGTCTTTCCATGGGTTACCATAGAGAACAGGCAGGTCCTGTGTGAGGCCACTCCCTCCCTGACCTCCCGCGTGCTGGATCCCGTTTCCTTCTGCTCCTTCAAGGACCTATCTCCTTCCAGCCATCCTGCATCTCCTATGCTTCAACGCTGTTCTCTCAGCTGTATCTTTTGCTACAGCACACAAGCCGCGCTAGTATCTCTCCCCACTTAACATGTCTTGACTCTAGTTACTCCATCAGTTGCTGTCCCATCTCTCTGTTCACTTCTGCAGTGCTAACCATTCTACTGTGGTCCATATCTGCCGTCTCCATTTCTTTCCCTCTCATTGGATTAAACTAAATCCAACCTGACATTTGGATGCACACATGACTGTTGCCACTGACAGAATTATCATTGACACCAGTTCAGCCAAATCTAGGGTTTGGTTCTGAGTCCTTGTCTTGGTTGAGTTGTTGGTAGCACGGATCACAATTAATCACTTCTTGACGCACGTCTCTCCCTGGACATATGCTGCCCATTCCTCAGATTGCCGCTGTCCTTTCCTCTGAACGTCACAGGCCAGGGTTCAGACCACAGGTCTTCCATACAGTTCTTTGCTGGTTTCATTTTGCTTCTCTTTTTGTCAGGGACTTTACAGTTTCTACCTCCTGCCTAGGTTCTCTCACCCAGCCACACACACCGCTGCTATTGGCATCCTGACAGGAGGTTGTATCAGACCCCAAATCGTGATGGCGTGTTCCTTGTATAGTCCCCATGACTCTGTTCATGCCATCCTCACACCTGCCTGGTGGACCAGCTCCCTGTCTGAAACTCTGCTTGTCACAGCGTGACAGAAAATGAAAGCAGTAAGCTGCAGACTGACTCTGGGGACCCCTGCTCACACTTTGTTGGTGACATCAAGCCCCGTGGATAATCCCACAAAGCGGGAGACCACAGCCTTTGTCCACACAGCCTGGAGGTTCACAGATATGCCGAACAGACATCCTAAACTCATTTTGTCCTAAGATGAACCCCATTTCTCACAAACCTGTTTCCCTAAGCCTTCTCCACATCAGGTCCGTACTTTTTATTATGTAGGCTGCAAAGCTTGGATTTCTTGAGGTCTCTGCTTTCCCACCCATGTTCAGCTGCATCATCTACACCAGCCCAGAAGCTGAGTGTTTCCCCAGCTCTGCTACCACCATGTACCACTATCTCCTTCTTAGATCCTTTTTTTCCAGCAAGGCAAGGAGCTCTTGAAGCTTAGGGTAGATTTAATGGGTAGCTGGTGATGACCCTGGACTTCTGATTTTTGCCTCCTTCTCCTAAGTACTGAGGTTGTAGACATGCACTACCAAGTCTGTTTATGAGGTGGCTTCTAGGAATCAAACCCAAGGCCTTGTCCATGCTAGGCCATCAATCTACCAGCTGAGCGACATTTCAACTCCATCCCTGAATTCTTTCAATGGTGGCAGCCTTTCTCTTTCAACCCCACATGCTTATTAACTCCATCTGGTATGAATATGAGTGATTGCTCTAAATGGAAAGTCTTTAACCTCTCGAGATTTCAATATCCAGTCATCTTTACGTTCCTCATGCTAGGAAGAGCCCTATGTTTTAATGTTTATAATCCTTTAGTTTGCTGTCAAAGACTTCGTTCAAGTCAGCCATGTGCCTCACTTGGGGAAAATGACATGAAGAAGGGACATGACCGACTCTAGCTCATTTTCTCAGTCAGCCACATCCCAGCACTTCCTTCGGTTTTCCACTCCAAAACATTCTAAGGTGATTTTGCTCCATCCATCCATCCATCCATCCATCCATCCATCCATCCATCCATCCATCCACCTGTCCATCCACCCACCCACCCATCCACCCACACTTCCATCCATCCATCCATCCATCCATCCATCCATCCATCCACCTGTCCATCCACCCACCCATCCACCCACACTTCCATCCATCCATCTATCCATCCATCCATCCATCCATCCATCCACCTGTCCATCCACCCACCCATCCATCCACCCACACTTCCATCCATCCATCCATCCATCCATCCATCCATCCATCTATCCATCCATCCACCTGTCCATCCACCCACCCATCCACCCACACTTCCATCCATCCATCCATCCATCCATCCATCCATCCATCCATCCATCCACCTGTCCATCCACCCACCCACCCATCCACCCACGCATCCATCCATCCATCCATCCACCCCCCGACACACATCCGGTTTATTTGACAGGAATTATTAATGCCATCACTATGCCCACACCACACTGCGTAGGGGAGATTCCTGTGAAGGGAAGGATGAGGGAGATACGTGGAGACAATACTCATAGTCTCACAGGCACTTCTGAGAGAAAGCTTGCTTTGCACTTGGACACACAGAAAATATAAGGTCAAGTGAGGAGGCAGGTGGGTGGCAGAGCCAGATAAGAGGACGGGTCTTCAGGGCCCTATGCCCTCCGTCTGGATTGGCCACTTCCTGCTGAGCAGGAAGAGGGACAGGTAAATGTATCTCCTTTTCCGGAGGAACCCTTAGTACATGTCTCCTGGCCTCCAGGTGCACTTTTTTTGTTTTTTGGGTTTTTTTTTTTTGGATTATTTTCTTTTGGTTTTTTGAGACAGGGTTTCTCTGTAGCTTTGGAGTCTATCCTAGAACTAGTTCTTTTATTTTTTTTTTTTAGTTTAATTTTATTTTTTTAAAAAAGAAAACAAACTATCTTTTCTCATTTTACATACCAATCCCAGTTCCCACTCCCTCCCCTCCTCCCATTCCTTCCACCTTCTCCCCCACCCCAATCCACTCCTCAGAGAGGGAAAGGCACATTGCTGCTATATCTATGCTGAGCAACATATCAAACCAAAGAGAATTGGGTTCTCAAAAAACCAGTACAAGCAGTAGGGACAAATCCTGGTGCCACTGCCAGTGGTCCTTCGGTCCATCGAGGAGAGAGGGATGCTTAAGTTTCCTACTATTAGTGTGTGGGGTTTGATGTGCAATTTAAGCTTCAGTAACGTTTCTTTTACATGTGTGGGTGCTCTTGTATTTGGGGCATAGATGTTCAGGAGTGAGCCTTCATCTTGATCGTTTATTCCTGTTGCGAGTATAGTGTTCTTCTCCATCTCTTCTGATTGATTTTAGTTTGAGGTCTGTTTTGTTAGGTTTTAGGATAGCTACATCTGCTTGTTTCTTAGGTCCATTTGCTTGGAAAATATTTTCCCAGCTCTTTACTCCACAGGCTAATGCCTGTCTTTGAGGTTGAGGTTCGTTTCTTGTAAACAGTATAAGGATGGATCCTGTTTTCATATCCATGATCTTAACCTGTTTCTTTTCATAGGAGAGTTGAGTCTGTTGATATTAAGAGATATTAATAACCAGTGATTGTTAATTCCTCTAAGTTTTTGATGGTAGTCTTTGGGTGTTTCCCTTCTTTGGGGCTTGCCAGTGTGAGGTTATCTGTAGCCTGTGTTTTTGTGGATGCAGTAGCTTCCTTGGGTTGGAGTTTTTCTTCTAGTACTTTCTGTAGAGATAGATTGGTGGATAGGTAATGTTTTAATCTGGTTTTGTCATAGAATATCTTGTTTTCTCCATCCATGGTGATTGAAAGCTTTGCTGGGTATAGTAGTCTGGGCTTGCATCCGTGGTCCCTTAGTGTCTGCAGCACATCTATCCAAGACCTTTTGGCTTTTATGGTTTCCACTGAGAAGTCGGGTGTAATTCTGGTAGGTTTGCCTTTATATGTTACTTGATCTTTTTCCTTTGCAGCTCTTAATAGTCTTTCTTTATTCTGTATGTTTTACATTTTGATTATCATATGTGATTTTTTTTGGTCCAGTCTATTTGGTGTTCTGTAAGCATCTTGTATCTTCATATGCATACCTTTCTTTAGGTTAGGAAAATATTCTTTTATGATTTTGTTAAATACATTTTCTGTGCCTTTGAGCTGGAGTTCTCCTTCATCTATCCCTATTATTCTTAGATTTGATCTTTACATGGTGTCCCAAATTTCCTGGATGTTTTGGGTTAAGAATTTGTTGGATTTAATGTTTTCTTTGACCAATGAATTTAATTCCTCTATAGTATCTTCACCACCTGAGATTCTCTCTTCCATATCATGTATTCTGTTGGTTATGCTTGCCTCTGCAGTTCCTGTTCACTTACCCAGATTTTCCATATCCAAAATTCCTTCGGTTTGTGTTTTCTTTATTGCCTCTATTTCAGCCTTCAAGTCTTGAACTGTTTGAAGTGTTTGCTTCACCTGTTTGGTTGTTTTTCTTGGTTTTCTTGGGTCTTTTTAAAAGAGATTTATTGATTTCTTCCAATTTTTTGTTTGTCTTTTCCTCAAGTTCTTTAAGGGACTTTTTTTTATTTCCTCTTTAAAGGTCTCCATCATCGTTATAACGTTATGTTTAAAATCATTTTCTTAGCTTCTTCTGGGTTAGGATGATCACGTCTTCTTGTTGTGTGACCACTGGGTTCTGGTGTGACCATGTTGCTTTTTAGGTTGTTGAATGAATTCTTGCATTGGTGCCTCCAGTTGGTGCCGGCAATGTCTTTGCCTCTTGGTCCAATCCTTGCAGTGGCTGTCTGTGTCTTTGGGAACTGTTCCTGGTCTGTTCTGTACTGTCACCGTCTCTGTCTCAGGGAGCCACTGAGGTCTCTCTTAGCCTGTTCTCTTGGTCTGCTCTCTTGATTCGCTCTCTTGGTCCACTCTGTGCAGTCATAGCCTGTACTTCAGGGTTCCTCCGAGATTGTGAGGGGATAGGAGGGTTTGGGGGCAGAGTAGGACTTGTAGCTTTACAGGGTCTGATCGATGGGTGGGGTGTTGGAGCAGCCTACCTCTTGTTCAGTGTTTCAGAGTTTCTCTGAGGTTGCAGGGGAGAGGGGGGAGGTAGGAGGATTTGGGGATAGAGTGGGACTTGTAACTTGTGAATCTGATTGATGGGACGGAGATGTTAGAGCTGCCCACCTGCAGGAAGCTTGTCTGCTGGCTGGCTAGAGAAGCTGAGGCAGGTGGGGGAAGGGTCTGGGTTTTTGCCCCTGGTATGGAGAGCCTAGAGAGTGGGGTGCCCCACCAGGTGGGTGGTCACTCACCTCTTGGTCCTATCTGTGTAGTTGCAGCCTGTGCTTCAGAGTTCTTCTGAGGTTGCAAGGTGAGAGGGGTATAGGAGGGCTTGGGGGCAGAGTGGGACTTGTAGCTTGCAGGGACTAATCGATAGGATTAAACTAGCTCTTTTAGACTAGGCTGGCCTTGAACTCACAGAGCTCCACCTGCCTCTGACTCCTGAGTTCTGGGATTAAAGGCATGCATCACCACTGGCTGACTCCGGTGCACTTCTTTACAATGTATTGGCATGGCCCCACCCAGTAGATCTTCGGTCTGACCATGTGCTTTTATCTGAAACCCTTACCCACCTTTCACCGAAGACCCATTTCTGAAATTCTTTTTTTTTATTTTTTTATTTATTTTATTTTTTATTTATTTATTTATTTATTAAGGATTTCTGCCTCCTCCCCGCAACCGCCTCCCATTTCCCTCCCCCTCCCCCGATCAAGTCACCCTCCCTAATCTGCTCGAAGAGCACCTCTATCCAGGTCTCCTAAGGTGAGCATCCAAACTGCCTAGGCTCCCCCAAAGCCAGTACGTGCAGTAGGATCAAAAACCCTCTGCGATTGTTCTTGAGTTCTCAGTATTCCTCATTGTCCTCTATGTTCAGCCAGTCCGGATTTATCCCATGCTTTTTCAGACCCAGGCCAGCTGGCCTTGGTGAGTTCCCGATAGAACATCCCCATTGTCTCAGTGTGTGGGTGCACCCCTCGCGGTCCTGAGTTCCTTGCTCGTGCTCCGTCTCCTTCTGCTCCTGATTTGGACCTTGAGATTTCTGTCCCGTGCTCCTCTGTCTCTGTCTCCTTTCATCGCCTGATGAAGGTTAATATTCATGAGGATGCCTATGTGTTTGTCTTTGGGTTCCCCTTCTTACTTAGCTTCTCTAGGAACATGCATTATAAGCCCAATGTCCTTTATTTATGGCTAGAAACCAAATATGAGTGAGTACATCCCATGTTCCTCTTTTTGGGGAAGACCCATTTCTGATACAGGACATGAACACTGCAGGTAGAACTCAGTAATTCTAAATTGCCCATGAGAGACCAGAAGGGGCAGGTCCCTGAGCGACCCCTAACTCCGCTGTTGGCAGCTCCTAGGTTTCTCCTCTTATAGGAGCAACAGCTACTTGGATTCTCCTCTCTGAGAGGCAGACACGAGACATGACCATGAGTGCTGACCAAGCAGCACGGCTCCCACTCCTCTTCCGTTTCATGTGCTGGCTAGCACAGGGTCTGCAAAGGATTGGCCTTAACACACAGGGTCTCTGAAAAGCGGCATCTGAAGAAGCTTAAGTGCACTCTGCAGGGAGCCAGGGAAACAAAGTTGGGAGAATAACACGTGAAGACTGCCTTCTTCCTTTGCCACACTGCCTCTTCATCTCTGCCGCCATCGCAGCATCTGGCCTGCTCTGAAGTCCGTCCTCCTTTGCTTCCACTTGTTCTCATCCGCACCTTCACGGGAACAAAGCTCCACGAGGACCAGAGTCTCCTCTGTCTTTTTTTTATGCCTTCTAGAATAGTCTGTAACCAGGGGAGTTAGATGTAAAGTCACCTAGAAGCGAACAAAGATGTGACAGCTAAAAGGCCACTGAAGTCAGTCACCAGGGCACAGAGCAGACAGTGGGTATTGCCCAGGACATGGCAACTCTCCTAAGGACCAAAGATAGATCTAGAAGGCAGAGCACGGCGCCTAGACGCAGCATCAAATCCCAAGTCCTCAAATTTCCCACTGTGCCACACTGACCAGGGCTGGATTATGGTGCTGGCTGAACAAATCTAATGGATGAACCTTTGGGTAGATTTCTCCCTTGCAAGGTCATCAAATGACAGCGGGGGAGGCGCTCCATGAGCACTGATAAAGAGCTAGAAAAATAACAAATGCTACCAGGAACAAGACCAGAGGAAAGAGCCAAGGCTGCCTAGGAAGATCTTTAGAGGGATATCAAGGGAAATGGGGCTAGTGCACCAAGGACAGAGGCCAGAAGTTGCAGTGGGGGAAGAATGATGGGTACACAGAAGGTCTACAAAATGCCGCATAGTCAGAGGCGAAGGAAGCGCGGGAAGAGATAAAGAGGCTGGGCATGTTGCAGGGATTGTGGGAACCCCACAAGTCACTCATTCAGTGATCCAAAAGTCATTCATTGAATTTTTTTCTACTGGTTAGGAATTTTCTTCAGCTCAGAGATAGTCGGGTAGAAAATCCGATGAACTCCTTGTTCTAAGAAGTGCCTGCTCTATATCAGAAAGAGTCTTCTGGGTAACTAAGAGATTTGCTGTGTATGTTAGGAATACCAGCTTGAGAATTCTGGCTGTTCCCAACACAAATGATAAATAAATCGTAAAGAGAAGGTTTTCTTGTTACCCTGAGAGGATCATCACACTTTGCACACACACACACACACACACACACGTCATATTGCACCTTGTAAGTATGTACAGTTGCACGTGTCAATGAAAGGACATTTTCAGAGGTGACAGAGAAAAGCAAAGCAAAGTACAGGCCATATAGACTGTCGTGGGGAAGGGCTTTGCAGCCTTCCATGTGCCAGGTCAGGATAGGTCGAGACTTTAAAGAAGGTGGATTTACTAATTCCAGCTCAGTGCCTGCATATAAGAAGGCTTTAGGAGTTAACTAGGCAGTTTACCGTGACAATGATGGTGACGATGATAATGAGGGTGGTGAGGGTGGTGGTGGTGAGGAAGATGATGGAGAAGAACAAAGAGGAGAAGGACTCATCACGGAAGCCTTCGCAGGAAACCTGTGCCGGCCAGCCCTCATCCGGGTTCCCGCCCCTCGAGCCTGCTCCAGCGTGCGGGCTCATCAGGCCTGCAGCCGGTCATTTCCAGCAGCGGAAGAGGTGCACGAATGGGAGCCAACTCTTGGAAATCCATCTTCCAAAAATTGCTTTCCATCCATTTTGCTCCAATTCTGTTTTATTTATGACCTAGCAGTGAGCAGATGGAGCCATTTTTCCTCAGAGCTGCTTGAAAGAGGCGCACTGCAATTGTGCAGCCGGCTTTGGCTGATTTATGGGCTATGTGCCTTGGGAAGTAGGCCCGTGCCCCTGCCAATCTCTGAAGCTGGTGGAATGGAGCACCGCTTGGCCCTGCTCTTTGAACCTGCCATTTGGGGATGGGGTCATAGGTGCTGGCAGCTCACCTGGTTAGCGACACCTCTTCCTCTTTCATCTCACGTCTGCAGGGAAGTCCCCGGTGAGACCCCCTCAGTCATGGCTTCACCCCAGTGATCAGGGCACAAAAAAATCCTTTCCCAAGGCCACGGTGATTTCCTTCTGCCTCAGTGAGCGCTGGCCACCTCTTTAATCACCCGACTACCCAGAGTGCTACTGGCTTTAGCCATTTGGGTCATTATAGAAGCTAATTTGTTCTTTGAAATTTTCAATTGGATTTTCAGTTCTCTCACTAAAACTTGAAGAGATTGTTACCCCACCCCCCATGTGACCTGTGAGCCTACCTTGTAACTACCAACTGGAACAAATCTTCATTCTTCCTGTTACCTGTGGTGAGACCAGAGGGAAATCGTTGGACTTCCCTGAGCTTTAGCTTCTCCACCTGGAAAATGGGTGGCTTAGTGTTTTTCTCTGAGGTGATTGCTGGGGAATGTTGGCTCCCACCATAGATCTAAACATCAGTCAAGAAACGGCACCTGCTGATGCGTTTGTTCAAAGTAGCTGTGTCTTTCCTCCCAGAGCCCAGTTCCCTGT
The DNA here is from genome assembly GCF_037038515.1 of Microtus pennsylvanicus. NCBI lineage: Eukaryota > Metazoa > Chordata > Mammalia > Rodentia > Cricetidae > Microtus > Microtus pennsylvanicus. The sequence continues at coordinate 89,225,927 of NC_134584.1, forward strand.
GTTAATTTGGCTGTGGTTTGGGGTACAAGGAGACCAGCGAGTTTCTACCTGGGTGACTGAGAATAGGCAGTCTACCCAGACTGACACCCCTATAATACATAACTGAGGGGGGAGAGCACTGGCCTCCCAGGGCTCCTGAGATGGAGCTCTGTGGGTAGATGCTTCTTGTCAAGGCCAAAGCCATGCGCCAAGGCCAGCACCATCCCTTTCTATGTGGGGTCCGAAATGAACAGGGTAGTCCCATGGCAGGACATGTGGGCTTCTCACAGCAATCTGCCTGATCCCCAGGTGCTTGGTTTTCTTCTGGATGTCCACTGGTGCTGTGGAGACAGCACATAACACCTCCCTGCCAGTTTGCAGGTGGATCCTACAGGAACTGGATCTGGGGCGCTCTCCTTGGTGCAGGTGACTTTAGTGTACTAGGGGATCCTAGAGGGAATCCACACTTCTGAATCAGAGCTACTTCAGACTGACCATTTATTTCTTTGGTATGGTCTCCTGGCCTTCGCTCCAAGCTGGAGTCTAGATTCTACTTATTAGCTTGCTGACTAAATAAAACTGAGGGCAGGGGTGGGGCCGCATTGCAATCCTTGGTGCCCTGGAGGATTCTGAAGATGCTGTGCTCAGGGGTCCCTTGTGCCTCATCCAGGGATGCTTAGGTGGGAGCTCACTATGTGTGTGCTCCTTTCTCCTACCGTCTTCTCATCACCACAGGACCACCCTTAGGTGGGGAAGTGACAGACTACATTTTATTGGTTTGGAACAGTTGGGAGAGTACATCACTGTGAAGGGCTTTTTCCCAGGGTATCAGTCTTTGCCTGGCATACATCCCAAGTTATGGAACAAGATAGACACAGCCTTCTAAGACCCTGGGATCCTGAGGTAATGGCCTTGAAGAGGAGGGACTGGTCTAATAGACTCCTTTTTCTCCTTATGTTCTAATCAGCACAGTTAAATAGAACATTCTGTGCCAGCACAAAGGGCTGGGTTGCTGGACAGTAGCAGCCGTTGGCAGGGCTGCTTTTCTGATTGGTGAGTCACTTGAACGATTGCTCTGTGATGTGGGTGACCCATGGACAGCAGGCACCATGAGACCTGTCAGTTATGGAGCTGGATATCAGGTTTCTACTCCATGGAGTAAAGACAGCCTGGCAAGGCTGGTGAGCTATGGAATGTAGAGACGCAGGGCTTTGTCTCGGGGGAAGAGAGCACTGTCCTGTTTTAAGTAAGGAGCAGAGTTCTAGGATGCTGGCTCATCATTAGGGGACCCCCCCAGGGTTCCCCTGTAGTTGTTGTTGTCATTTACACTTTGGGGTACCACCCAGCTACCAAATACATACACAAAGACTTACTTATAGTGATATTTCATTTGCATTTTAATAAATAAAGCTTGACTGAAGTTCAGAAAGTAAAACAGTTACTGATCAGCCTTACACACCAGACAGTGGTGGCACACACCTTTGATCCCAGTAGGTACACTAGTTTGCCATAGAAACTGGGCAGTAGTGGTGCATGCCTATAATCCCAGCACTAGAGAGGAATATAAGACAGGAGGAGATAGCTCTCACACACAGTCTCATTCTGAGATTCCTGGAGTCAGAATCGCCATTTCGGACTGAGGTAGCAGTAAGAACCAGTGACTGGGTTTTGCTTTTCTGACCTTCAGGTTGAACCCCAATTTCTGTCTCTGAGTTTTTATTAATCTTATTGCACTTATTCTTAGAACTTATGAATGCCCAACCTTAGCTTGGCTTGTTTCTAGCCAGCTTTTCTAACTTAAATTATCCCATTTCTCTTTAACTACATTTTGCCTCTGGGCTTTTTACCTTTTTTTTTATTCTATATATCTTTTTTTCCATCTTACTCCATGGCTAGCTGTGTGGCTGGCTCCTGGCATCCTCTCCTTTTCCTTTCCTTGCTTCTCCTCTTCTAGTTTTTCTCTAGATTTCTCTTTCTACTTATTCTCTCTTCCTGGCAGCCCCACCTATTTCTCTCTCCTGCCTAGCTATTGGCCATTCAGCTCTTCATTAGACCAATCAAGTGTTTCAGGCAGGTAAATTAACACAGCTTTACAAAGTTAAACAAATGCAACATAAAAGAATGCAACACATCTTTCCATCATTAAACAAATGTTCCATAGCATAAACGGATTAACACACCTTCAACTAATATTTCACGCTATTCCCCCTCCACCTCCCAGCATTCCCTGTCCTGACTTTCAGCAGAACCAGGAAGTGACCCCCAAACTTGGCTCTTTTTCATGGTGGATTGAGCCAAAATTTCATAGAGACCAGCCTCTTTCACTAATTACCTGGAAATGTGAGGATGGCTAGATGGTGGCTTCTGGGGGGGGGGTGAGAAGTTCCCTGGGTCACACACAACCCTGGCTCTTCTCTGTGACTGTGCCTTCAGAATGACCAGAATGGGTCCATAACAGTGTCCTCTCTCAGGCTGTTTGCTTCTGTCTCCATGTCTCAGAGACAGAGACGATTTTAATGTGATAAATTCCAGGCTGAGGACATAGCTCAGACAGTAGAGAGATAGCCTGGCATACACAAAGCCCTAACCTTGATATCCAGTGTCACATAAACTGGGCATGATCATGCAGATCTCTAATCCCAGCACTCAGGAAGTAGAGGTGGGAGGATCAGAAGTTCAAAGTCATTCTCAGCTACCTGGAAAGCTCAAGGCCAGCGATGATGCTAGAGAGACCATGCCTCAAGAGGGAAAAATATTTATAAAAGGTGGAATGTTCTCCCTCTTGAGCAGAAACTCATATCCAGGCCCACTAATCTGCAAACTTTACTTAAGAAACACAAGTGGTGTATTTTATATATTTTATATGGCAAATACTAATGCATGCACTTGCCAAGTATGTTTAGCAGCATTGGAGAGAGCTCCATTTATAATCCTAGTTTATTTATTTATTTTATTTTATTTTATTTTTTATTTTTATTTTTTTTTTGAGACAGGGTTTCTCTGTGGCTTTGGAGCCTGTTCTGGAACTAGCTCTTGTAGACCAGGCTGGTCTCGAACTCACAGAGATCCGCCTGCCTCTGCCTCCCGAGTGCTGGGATTAAAGGCATGCGCCACCATCGCCCGGTTTATAATCCTAGTTTAAAGTTGAGGAAATTGAGGCACAGGTAACTCAGGAAACTTTTCTAAGCTGACAGTCTGTTGATGGAAAGTTAGCAGGGGGCCTGATAGGTGACTGACCGCCCTGGCTCGCATGGAACGGAAGACTGTCCTGGGCTGTGGATGAGCTCCATGCAAATGGGTCTGGATAGTTCAGCTCTTAGTCTTCACACTCGGCTCACTTGTGAGCCCCAAGTCCCCAGGGGCCCTAGGGAGGAGCGGAGTGGATGAGAGTCAGCTTCACCCCAACCCTTCCTTTCCTAGATAAGGAAGCCAAGGCCTGGCTGATTCTTCCCCATACCTCACAAAAGAAGCAAGCTGAGTTTGTTCTTTTGGTTTTAACCCTGAGCACAGTCCACAGCTCCTGGACTTTTATGTTTTCATTCAAACCTTGTCATTGTGGAAACGGGTTCATGATACTTATATATAGGAAGGGACACAAAAGAACCAAATTGCCAAATATAAGCAACAAAAGAAAACTGAGACCAAATTTGAATGCAAATATGTCCTCTTTGATGAGTATTGTGGGTTGAGCCTCTTGCTTGGGGGTACAGAGCCTCTTTATCTTGCATTACTCTTTGGTTGGTTTCTTACGCCGAGCTTCCATGCATTCAAGAGCCTTAGACAGGAATAGCCCACACTACTGCCAGTGGAAGGGGCTAGTGCTCATTTGAGCAAAGACAGAGTATGTTCTCTTTTCTTCCCTGAGGTTTGAGACCAAGGCTCATGAGAAGTCCAGGCCTCAGGCATCTGCTCTTCCCTCTTAGCCTTCTAGGAAGCACCGTTACTCCGAAGCAAGCTGAATTGTGTCAGTCCCTCGGATGGAGAGTAAGACCATGACCACAGTTTAAAACCAAATTTGAAGCAAGCTTTAATTACATACTGACCAGGTGGATGGGCTCTGGCCAGGTCCCATCTCCAGGTTTCCAGAAGGTGGCCCTGAATCAAGTTGTGCAATGGCTTAAGCATTTCCTATCAGGTCCAATCAGGGGCAAGCATACAGCCTGATGTACCTCCAGCCTACATCCAATCACGGGCAAGTGTGCATCCTGACATATTTCCTGCCTGTGAACTTGCCGTCCACATGTGATCAAGCATATCCGGTGCACATGGGTCAAACAGACTTGTTTAGGGTAGTGAAAACATGCAGCTTGTCATCTCTCATAAACAACAGCCTCCAGCATTTCAGGAACTCTCTGTCCTTGGGCAAGGGGCTTGCAGATCAGAGCCATTTTTGCTTCATGGATCTCCCAGGCAGAGTAATCAAAACTTAAAGTGTAACTTTGGCTCTCCCACTTGCTGTTCCTTAACCAACTTCAGACTTCTGAGGGCTCCAACATAGTCCAAAGAGAGTGCACCAGACGTGAACCCTAAGAAACAGGTGCATCTCAAGTGCTGGGGACCAGAGTCCTGCCTGATCCTATTCCATTTGTGGCTAAACCCCAGGCTTCCCACGCACCCACAGCAGCTCTGGTCTGGCCATTTTCTGAGCCTGGGTTCCACATGTGGGGGTTTAGGGGCAGCTCCGTGCCTGTAGAGGCTGCTTGACTGCCATTCCCTTACCACTGGCACGATGTGCTGTGGGGTGACATCCATGTTAGTGACCTTTGCCCTTCATGTGACAAAATGCCAGACAAAAGGAACTTAAAGAAGGAATGGTTCATTTTGGCACGTGGTATGAGAACGAATACAGTCTGTTGTGGCAAAGGAGTCGTGGTTGCAGATGTGTAAGGCACCTGGGCCACATCACATCCATAGCTGGGATTATAGCAAGTACTCAAAGGCCTGCCTGCCAGCGGCCCACTTTCTCTACCAAGGCCCTGCTTCCTGAAGGCTCCATAACCTTCTGCACCAGTGACATCAGACCCTGGCCCAGAGTTCAAATGCATGGGACTGTGGACAGTGTGTCGGGAGGGGGAGGTACTTTATATGCAATCCCATTGGCATTACCCTACCTGATGCCTGGCCTGGGAGGGCATCCAGGCTGCCCTGCTATTCCTGGCTATGCTGGGGTACAGCTGGCTTCTCCCATCCACCTCCGAGAAGACAGCCCAGGGTATGAAGCCATCCTGGCTGGGGCCTGCAGTGAGGCTGTGTGTCCTGCTGGGAAACATTCGCTTTTCCTTGTTAGCTTCCCATTAGGAATTTTGTCAGCTTTTCTTTGAAACAATTTCTTAGGTTTTTTTTTCAAGGTCAAGTGGGAAGCTGTTGCTATAAATACACGACGGAGGGAGGGGGAGAGCCCCACCCTAATCAAATTTGAGTGGAGACAGGATAAAAATTAACCTTCATTTGAATATGTAAACAAATACGGCCTTTGGTAATTTCCAGCTGTCCTTGGCCTGGGCCGCTCTAGAGCGGCAGGAAGTGATTCATCTGCCAGATCTCTTTGCGGCAAGGAAAACTTTATTCTTAAAGGCTTTTTACACTTGAATAAGTGCTAACTAATGATAATAGGCCAAGACTGAGAGAAACTCTTGGATTGGAAGGGTGTCGACGCCAGAGGGATGAAGAACTCCTCTTCTAGGAGTTGAGGGGCTGACAGAACCCAGGTTGATGAATGCCGACATTCTGAATAAAATCACTCCGTGCCTTCACCTAGGTCAAGAAACGACATTGTTTTCCTGAGCCACGGTGACAGCGAGGTGACAGAGATTAATAGCCTGGTATTGACTGAGCAACTTGGAGTTCCTTATCTCTGTCAAGTCAAGGCTGTGTCCAAGGGCTGGAAGTGTTATTAGACTTATAATTGCAAAGACATTTAAAGGGTTTCCCCTTAAGGGACTATGAAATCCAATAAACCTTTCAAAAAACCTGGAGCGCTGGAGTGCAGAGCCCGTCTGGGAGACTGGTGCTCCCAGCCAAGCGCCAGGAAACCTTGAAGCCGCCAACACGGAATAATGTTTGATTTATGAAGTTGGTTTTGAATTTGTATCAGTTGTTTTATTAAAAACATATGGAAGGAAGCTTTAAATATGAGCAAGCCCTGTAGGTGCCGCCTGCATTACACTCCCTGTACTGTTGTACGGTGTTCCTTTCCCTCAGCGCTAGCATGGGCTAGGGAGGAACAGGGGAGTGGGTTGTGGGGTTCATTTAGGTGTGCCAAGGATTAAATCTCAATTTTCCAACTTGATTCTACAGAAGCCCGAGGAAGGTCTGATGCGGAAGTGGGCATGCGCAGAACGGGTTGACTGGGCGACGCTCATGCTGCTGAGGGACTCACTCCACAGGCTGGATTTACTTGTCAAAGTGGCAGGACTGACAAGTGGATCGGCTTCTGGAAAAGGCATACCTGCTTCCCTCTGGAAAGTTCCAGCACGGGAGGCTGTGGGTAGGCTGAGGAGGTCTGAAGACCAGTTGGGGAACTCTGTATCTGCTGCCCACATTGAGCCAATGTTCAGTACCCCTCCATCTTCCCAGGCAGGCTGTCCTTGGATGTTCTGACTCAGTCTGCTGAGAGCTCAGTCTCACAGTACCTCAGGCTTGGCCTCAAGCAAGAGCCATTTTTCCCTGTCAGGTATCCTAGAACAGCCAGCGGGGGCACAAAGGAGGGCAGACGTTGGTCAGGAGCGCCCTCCAGTCAAGGCTTTGCCACTTCAAGTATGGAGGAATAAGTTCATCAGTGAGCCTGGGTATTCTTGTCTATAGGATGATGATGAGGGTTCAAAGATGTCTTAGGGGTTCTTCAGACACAAAGGGCTGATGGCTGTATACTGCTGCCTCCCAGGATCCCTTCTGAGGAGAGAGGGCTCCCCTTGATGGGCAGGGTTGTATGAGCAAGGCTATGCAGCTTAGAGGGGGTCAAGTGGGCCTCGTGGAACTTGAGTCTGATAGCAAACCCCATGATCTCCATTAGACTCCCTCCAATCATCAGCTACTGTTCACAGGGTGACTTGGAGTGACCCCTGGGTGTCCAGCAGCCAGGGAGTTGTACAAATCTGTGGTACCTGGTGATGACCACCCATCGGACCAACACTCACCGTGTGAGAACATCCCAGCAGGCAGGCTGTCTGTTTGGGGTCGCAAGTTGCAGTTTGGTCTGGAAAGAGCCACATTCCTTAGCAATAAGTCCAATGAAGTCTTCCTTCAGAGCCCTGAGGGTTGATTGAGTGGAAGGGAACTGGGAGTACAGGACAACCTGAGGGGATGGAAGACTGCTTCAGGGGGAAGAGTACCCTGGCGGGCTGTGGAGGATTGCTTTGGGGGCGGAGGACTGTTTTGGAGGTGGAGAAGTACGCTGGGATGGAGGACTGCCCCCAGAAAGGGAGGGCCTCTTGGGGAGAAGAGAAGGGCTGATTGGTAGGTCGTAGAATAGTTGGTTCAGCGTTCTACTCCCGGAGCTAGAACACAGCCTGGCTTCTTCCCAGCATGATGTAGGACACCCCCACCCCGACCCCTCCCTCCCCTACCCCATCACCCACTCTCCCACCCCTGCCTCCTGCTCTTCCTGGGCTCCCTCATAGTGGGTTGCGTGAGCCCGAGAGTCCAGGAGTGGGCTAAAGGAGGAAGGTCAGGGTTTTGATCCACAACTAGGAACCATGGTTGACAGCATACTGTGGACCTGCTGCCCAAGTCCATGAGCTGTGTCCCTCCTTCCTGAGGGCATCTTACACTGCAGGGTTGAGAAAACCCAGGAGTAAGGGGCATGCATAACCTATGTATCTCTCCCTGTAGCTCCTGTATCTCAGGAAGTCAGGAGATGCTAAAGCCAGATTTGTGCTGGTTGGTTTAGTCAACTTGATCCAGAGAACTCTCAGACTGGAGAGATGGCTCAGCCATTAAAGGCTAGGCTCACAACCTAAAATAGAAGAGGGTCTCTAACTGAGGATTTGCTTGCAGAAGCCTGGTCTTTTGGCATGTCTGTGGGGGGCATTTTCTTGATGGCTGTGTGATGTAGGCCATGAGCCATGGGCTGTAAGGAAGGTAGCTGAGCGAGTTGATAAGCAGCATCCGTCCACTGTTCCTGTCTCTGCTCCTGCTTTGGTTCCTGCCCCAAGTCCCTTCAACAATGCATTATGACCCAGCAGCACAAGGTAGAACAAATTCATTCCTTCCCAAGTTGTTTTGCTCGTGATGTTTACCACAGCAAAAGAAACAAAACAAGAAAAAGAAATTGAACCACCTTCCTCTTGAACAGACCAGTTCTCCAGTGCAAGAGCAGCTAGAGCAGTAATCTGCTCTGCAGAGTAATTTTCATGAACTCAAGATGCCAGAACTTTTATGGCACATGCCCAGCAGTTCCAAGCTTCTGCTAAAAGCAGACAGTGCTATGCCAGCTATGATTTGAATGCTGACCACCTATTAGCAGCCTTAGTTCCGGTTTGTGTTCTACCACAGTCAATATCCCACAATGCAGTTTGCTAACCACAAGGCAATGGCAGGTGTTTTAAGTAACTTTAAGGCAGGATTTCATGCCTCTCATGCAAGCCTTGAACTTACAAAGATCCACCTGTCTCTGCCTCCCAAGGGCTGGGATTAAAGCCACAGGCAGCAGCTTTTATTTTTATATGTGTGCAAGGGCAGACATGCACATGACTGCTACTTCGCTCATAAACCCGAGGACAGTACTTAGCAGTTGGTTCTCTCCATCTGCTGGGAGGGAGGACTCGAACTTAGGTCACTAGGCTTGACATGAGAGCGTTTGCCAGCTGAACCATCTCCCCGTGGAATGCATTAAGCGGTCACTCACAGCACAGGTGGTGGGTCTGGCCAGGTGGAGCCATGTGTGATGCTGAACCATGAGCATCCTCTAGCCCTCTCGCATGCTGCTGTGCCTTATGCGTCATGTCCCCTGGGGAAAGTGTCCTGTCTCGGGTTCACGACCATCCATAAGCGTGAGGCTGGCCAAGTAGTTTCTCCTCCAACACATTCTTTCTCCCGCCCACACCTCCAGGATGTGTGGTCGCATGGGCCTGCCACTCATTCAGAGGCCTAATGGTGTGGTGGAGATTTGGGGACAGACGGGATGGGGTGCTGGGCTGGCCAGCCTGGACACATTGGGCAGACAGGCTGTGATGGCACAGCGGGTGTCTGGACAACCTTCTTGGCCATGCATATGCATGACACAGGCCTTAGGGAGCTGGGGACTTGGCCAGCCTCCAAGAAGGGCACCATATGGAAAGTGTGTGTGGGTTTTTTTTTTTTCCAGAACTTCAAAACAAAAGAAGAGAAAAAGGAAAAAGGAAAGATGTAAAACTTAGAGATAGGGTTATGCAAGGTTACTGATGAAAAGATACATGAGATAGCCTGACTAGTTGTTCCAGACTCATGGATCCAGAGTAAGAAACTGAAGAATTGGGAGCCTGAGTCCAGAGGGGAAGGAGGAGCCAGGTGTCCCCCGAGGCCCCTGGAGAAGGCAGCTTCTGGTTTCTGGATGTCCTGCTGGTCCTTCTGTGGACTTCCTGCACAGAAATCTGTGGTTTTGGGTTTCTGGTCCTTTCTGGTAATTAGACAAGCTCCTGGCAGCTGGTATTTTACATAATGAGTTCTTCCAGTGTATCAGCTCAGATCATTCTCTTTTTTTCCCTACAAGCGCCTTTAAATTTTCCTTTTGACTTGAACCATTTATAAAAATTTAAAGCCATGGTAGAAGACACCTAATGGAAAATGTGCTGTCTTAATTATGAGTTTCTGTGCGGTGTTTATTGACATGGAAATATTTGTACAGTATGTTCTTCTTACCTATTGTGGCAAAAGTAACATAAATTCATTTTCTTAACAATTTCCAGGTATACGACAATCACTTGCTGAGCTACAGAGCCTGTGAAAGGACTCAACTTTCATGATAGCCCACAGCCACTGAGCGGCCCCCTGCAGCCCCTGGCACCTCCGCTTCAGCTTCTCTACCGCGACCAAAGTCATTTAAACAACGTATGGAAATGGAATTGTGCAGAGGTTGCTTATTTGCGACTGACATTTTTGTTTAGCAGGATTTTTTTTAAAGGCTTAATAATTTTCTATTCCTTGTATTCACTGTTTTTCTTTATCTCTGAATGGACCTTTAGGCTGTGCCTACCTCTTGGTTATCCTGAATGATGCTTCAGTGGACACAGCGATGCAAGTCTATCTTTGAATCCTGGTTTAAATTCTGGCGGATAAACATACCAAGGTGGGATTGTCAGGCTGTATGGTCGTTCTAGTTTTAATTTCTTTGAGGCATCTTCGCACTGTTTTCTGGGCCTGCTGTGCCATTTGATACATCTGCATTGTGCCGGAGTTCCATGTTACCTGAGTTTCCACTCCACCTTTGCCCTGTCTACACACACAGTTCAGTAATGTCAAGTTACATTGTTGCATAACTCATCTCCAGAACTTTCCATCCTGCAAAAATTTAAACCACATGGCTTGGGTGTCTATCACTTGCAATGAAAGAGCCATAGCTACACCCCCAGCATAGAGTGTACCAGCTCCCCGCAGAGAAAAATACAAGCTGAGTCTTCCTAGTTATGCCCCAGGTGTCAGTGGGCAGATATTGGCATGGTGAAGAAAGCTGCGCCCTGGGACTTCTGAGATGAGATCGTAACAGTCCCGGGAGATGAGAGACGCTCCAGTGTCATAGAGAAACTTATTTCCTCCCAACAAAAACGTTTTCACTCTCTGAACCACTTGACTGCAAGCCTGGTACCCTGTGGGCCTTGCCGGTGCTCGGTGCCCAGCCTAGCCTTGTCCTTTCTTGGCAGGACAGGGGACTGATTTCCCCTAAGACATACCTGGGTCCACATAAACGGTCCCTGGTGCAGAGGTTGAAGCAAGCCCTTGCTCTCGAGCTGGGAACCCAGTGACTTTCCTGGAGCAGGCTGGGCTAAAACTGCTGTTTCCCTGTCCTTTCCTTTGAAGGAGGGCAGCTGAAGGTCACACTGCAAACTGGCTGCACCTACAGAGAGAATCCTTCCCAGGTAGTTGGGGAAACAAGTGCCTGACGACGTGTCAAGGCTAAGAACACCCTTGTAATAAAGAAGGGGAAAAACTGCCTGAAAATTCAGAGGAAATCGTAGCTTAGCCATAGTCCCTGAGGAAAACTAGGGTCTGTTTGTGATGCTGTCTCTCGTCCCTGCTGTCTCCTGAGAGTCCATTATTCATTTGTAGTTTATTAGCTAATTATGCATGGCCAAGGGAGTCTGAATCACTTCATTTAGAAACTAGCATTTCACAAAGCTCTGTTGGAGTACTTTCTGATGGGTTCTGGGAGTGTTTAGACAGCACAGGGGATAGTTTTGGGGGACCAGAGATGTCCCCCCATTTCTGCCTAGTTAGCAGGGCCCTTCCTGCCTGCTTCCTCCATCCACACCCCAACTCTTTTGCTCCCACTTACCACTGGTGGTGTGAATCTAGGCACATCATCCTGCTTCTGGATGACACACAGTCCCCTGCTCTCCTGCTCTGCCTATTATAGTCAGTGGGCTGGCCAGGAACATGAGAGCATGGGTCTGAGAAAACTGGCTGTCTGCTGTGCTCCCAACTCCCTAGAGGGCTGAGAAATGCCAGGTCTTAGAACTCGGTGACTCTGTTTACCCAAGAGAGGTACTATACATGGACACAAGATCACTGTGGTATTATCAGCAAAGGACAGCACACAACTTCAGCCAAGGGACAGGGAGAGAGATGAGGAAAATGTGCCCCCTCCAAAGTCAGGGACCAAGCAGATGTGAAGATCAACTTAGGACTCATTTATGGCAAGAAATTGATATGAAAATGCCATAAGATTTTTCCATGGAAAAAACTCTCTCTCTCTCTCTCTCTCTCTCTCTCTCTCTCTCTCTCTCTCTCTCTCTCTGTGTGTGTGTGTGTGTGTGTGTCTGTGTCTATCTGTTTGTCTGTCTGTCTGTCTGTCTCTCTCTCTCTCTTTATATATATATATATATATATATATATATATATATATATATATATATGTATATGTGTCTGTAGATATGTCCATATACAAGCATATACACATCTTGTTTGGTGATGGGACTGTGTTCTGAGAAATGTGTCTCTAGACCACTGTATTGCTGTGTGACCGCCATGGAGTGCTCCCACAGCCTAGAAGGGACAGATCAACCACTTGATAGGACCTTGGTGCAATCCGAAGACACAGTAAACAGAGTAACACAGCACAGTGTCAGAGGTAGAAGGCTAGACTCTAGAATAAAGACACACATCTAGTGCAGTCAAAACAGAAATGACAAGATAGCATTCATGATGATCACCTAGCATGCTGGCTGTGGTTGTGTGTGCTTCTATGTGTCTGCACCTTGGCAGCTCTCCAAACATATGAATCATGCATCAGATATGTAACTGCATGTGTCTAGCTGAGTATATATATAATATATATTTGGCTAACATATATTATAAATATATAAATAAATGGCATATAACTGGTGATAAAGTTAATGTTCTGTCTTGAGTGTGGATTTACACATATTTGTATCATGGTGAAAGACAGCAATGGCCCAGAATTACATGTGAAATTGATAACTCGGAAGCCTCAGGTTCTGTGGACACTTGCTCTCCCACATGACTTCCTGACGGAGAGTGGAACTGGCTTTGGGATTCTCGCTTCACTTTGTCTGAATCAGGTGTTCTACTTATGTCCTGGTTGTAGCTTTTGCCAGCATGGTACAAATTCAGATCACCTGCTAAGAGGGAATTTCAGTCAAGAAAGTGTCTCCATCAGATATACATAGGCAAGCTTGTCTTGATTGATGATTACTCTAGGAGGACCCAGCTTACTATGGGTGGTACCTTTCCTGGGCAGGTAGTTCTGAGTGCTATAAGTAGACTGAACAAGCCACAGGGAGCATCCTCCATGGCCTCTGCATCCGTTCCTGCCTCCAGGTTGCTGCCTCGAGTTGCTAACCTGACTTTCCTTTAATGATGTGTGTGATCTGGAAGTGCAAGCAAAATAAACCCTTTCCTTCCCAAGTTGCTTCTGGTCCTGGTGTTCTATCACAGCAGCTGAAGTCAAATGAAGAGCATTTGTTAGAAGTGTCTATTTAGCAATTACGGACACGCGTTCCCCCACCTGCTTCATATGCTCACTCTGCACCTGACTTCCCTCCGGGGCACCACCCTTGCACCGTCAACTCGGCCTCTCTTGTCTAGGACAGATTTTAATAAAGCTGCTGCATGCGGCTGACGATTTCAAGTCCGATTTCCACCATTTGGAGTCCTGGGGGAAGGAAAGCCTTGTTCAGTTCAATTCATAACGCGATTAATCCAACCATAAACCTGATGACTTGAAAGGACAGAGGAGGATGTGCTGGAGCCCAGTCACAAAGTGGGAAGTCCTTCTCTGGCTTGCCACCAGTGAGGCTCTGGAGGGGCTGCTGGTTCCTCCGCGTCTGTTTCCATCGGTCCTTTTCCCCCTTTCCTCCAATGATCTGCACTTCCCAGTTGGGTAACAGGGTCAGATATGTTGGATAAGGCTGTCTAAAATCACAAGGCTAAAACTTTATCAAAAACTTGGACTAACTCAGTTCTCCTGGTTTTGTGTCAAAGGGAAGTAGGTATTGTTTAAAGGAAACAAACAAAACCCCTTGGACATATGGTAGGTTTCCTCTTGATTGCTCCATGTTTGCCAGCCGAGTCCAAGAAAATAATTTCGTATATCTACATGGGGAAAAATCTCCAGCCCTGGTGTAGTAATTTAACATCTGTTTTTTTTCATTTTTTTTAAAATTTATTTATTTATTAAAGATTTCTGTCTCTTCCCCGCCACCGCCTCCCATTTCCCTCCCCCTCCCCCAATTAAGTCTCCCCCCAGCCCGAAAAGCAATCAGGGTTCCCTGTCCTGTGGGAAGTCCAAGGAACCCCCACCTCCATCCAGGTCTAGTAAGTTGAGCATCCAAACTGCCTAGGCTCCCACAAAGCCAGTGCGTGCAGTAGGATCAGAAACCCATTGCCATTGTTCTTGAGTTCTCAGTAGTCCTCATTGTCCGCTATGTTCAGAGAGTCCGGTTTTATCCCAGGCTTTTCCAGACCCAGGCCAGCTGGCCTTGGTGAGTTCCCAATAGAATATCCCCATTGTCTCAGTGTGTGGGTGCACCCCTCGCGGTCCTGAGTTCCATGCTCGTGCTCTCTCTCCTTCTGCTCCTGATTTGGACCTTGAGATTTCAGTCCTGTGCTCCAATTTGGGTCTCTGTCTCTGTCTCCTTTCATCGCTTGCTGAAGGTTATACATACATACTAGTTGGGGAAAGACCGCTATCAATAACAGAGTGATTATTACAAAACTGTTAAAAATGTTTTGAATGGCTCAAATAACACTAACGCCCACATATGCTGAGCAACATCCAGCTGAGTGAAAATAATTGTATAAAGTTGCTTGGTTGCAACTTGGTGGAAATATATATGTGAAAAGGTAGAAGGGCCATGCATTCTCTCATTCAGAGGGAGAGATTTGCCTGCTGAAGTGGTTGGGATGAGCCTTCAGGACCAGTGCCTACGAAGGGTGAGGGGTGTAGAATTCTTATTATTTCCTGGGGTTTCCTTGCATATGTGTATACTCTTAAAATGCACATAGACTGAGTTATAACATACGTGATTCTGGTCACACTATTGCACTTAATATTGGGCAGATGCCCAAATATTGATATATGTAGGGCTATCTGATCTAGCTTAATAGAAATATTATTAGCTCTGGTTATTTTAAAGATTACTACTATTAGCATCTAATTCTTAAACATGTTTAATTTTAATCCTTCGAATGCATTCATCATGCTTAGTTGGCCACATGACCCTTGAAAGTCGTGTCCCTTTGCTATAGAAACAGTGCTGAGTAGAACACTTCTGCGCATGTCTTTAGGTACATAACCTTAGAGAACTGTATTTTAAATCACAGCATAAGGATTTTCAAAAGTCTCCAGGATTTAAGTTCCCAGGGCTGGAGAGATGGGCCCGCAATTAAAAGCACTTGTTGCTCTTGCAGAGGACCCAGGTTCAGTTCCCAGCATCCATCTGGTGTCTGTAACTCCAGTTCCAGATAATCCAATGCCCTCTTCTGGATACCCTCTTTCAGTGCCCCATGGTCACCAGGCACACATGAGGTATACATGCATATATGCAGGACGTTTTAGGGTTACTATTGCTATAATGAAACATCATAATCATGTGCAATGTGGGGAGGGAAGGGTTTGTTTGGCTTATGCTTCTATATCATTGTTCATCACCAAAGAAGTTAGGACAGGAACTCAAACAGAGAAGGAACCTGGAGGCAAGAGCTGATGCAGAGGCCATGGAGGGGTGCTGCTTACTAGCTTGCTCCCCATGGTTTGCTCAGCCTGCTTTCTCGCAGAACTTAGGACTACCATTCCAGGAGTAGCTCCACCCACAGAGAGGGCTGGGCCTTCCCACATAAATCAATAATTAATAATATGTGCTAGAGGCTTGCCTATAGCCTGGTCTTATGGGGCATTTTTCTCAACTGAAGCTCCCTTCTCTCTGATGACTCTAGCTCATGTCAAGTTGACATAAAAACTAGTCAGCATAAAGGCAAAACAACAATACCCATAAAGTAATAAAATAAATCTACAAAAATAAATAAAATAATGAAAAAATGCCAGCTGGATGCTGTAGTGCCCACTGTAATTGTAGCATTTGGGAGTCCGAGGCAGGAGGATCAGGCGTTCCTAGGGTATATGAAACTTCTTAAAACATATAAACAAGCAGTAAACAAACGTGTTCCATTTTCTTAATTTCTTTACTATTTATTTCTGAAGCTGTTTCTCAATGAGTTTATTGGTTCTGCTTGTCATGATCAATGTGTGCCTTTAAAAACAATTACTTCCTTTAAATTTTTTATTTACTATTTTAACTTTACATTCCAACCAAAGTTTCCCCTTCCCTCCTCTCTTCCCAGTCCCTCCTCTCTCATCTACTCCTCCTCCTCTGTTTCTCTTCAGATATAGGTGGGCAGGGTGGCCAGGAGCCTTTGCTCTTAAGTGGGTAAGTGTTTTCTCTGAAAACTTTGTCTGGCTGAATAGAATATATCCACGAAGTCATTCTATCGGTGTTATGAGGACATGCTAGCTAAGTCCTATCCCATGTCCCCTGTATTAAGCTACTTTGCAGTCGCTATGATAAAAAAATACCATGACCAAGGCTACTTATAGAAGGAAGGGTTGATTTAGGGCTTGTGGTTCCAAACAATTAGAGTCCATTACCCTCATGGCAGACAAGCCTGGCAGTTGAAGCAACAAGCTGAGAACTCACATCTCTAACCTCACAAACAGGAAACAGAGAGAGCAAACTGGGAATGGTACATGGCGTTAGAATCCCAATTTCCACCTCCAGTGACATACTTTCTCCATTAAATCTAGACATCCTAAACTGCCCAAACAGTTGCCCCAACTGGGAACCAAGTATTCGAACTCTTAAGACTACAGGGCACATCTCATTCAAACCTCCACATCCCTTTAATGGGTTTTCAAGGGTTGTTGTGGTCAACCCACAGAGTGGTACATCCCGAGGAAGAAATCTGCCCCTGCTACTTGACTCTCCGGTGGAGGTACTGACACCCTTTGGGTGACGGTAGGCAAGTCCGCCAGGCTCAGTTGTCCTCTGTGCTTCTCTGTTGCCGGTGTCTGGCATCGGTTGGAACATGGCCACACTGTCCTAGTTCCTGGGCAGCCATCTCACCAGCAGCAGAGGGAGCTTCTCAGAAGGATGTGTTTGGCAAATGTGAGACCCTTGTCAGGACCATAATGTGCAGTGTCAACTGTAGGAAGCATCACTTGCTCATGCGTGCTGGACACTCGTAAATCTTAGCAAACCCATTGTGGTCTTGAGTGCCTGGTGGCAGTTATTGGTGCAGCTTGGTGGAATTTTCTGGGTTGTATCCTAAGCATATGAGTTTACAATTCCCTGTCATCTATGAAATTCGGTATGGTCATATGACTTGCTTTGATCAATGGAATGTTAGCATGTGTCTCTTCCAGAGAGAAGATTTAAGAGCTAGCCTATGATTGGTTCCTTTCCTACTGTGGCATGGAGACATGTCATATTCCACATGCCAGATACTCTGTCAATCAGGATCTCAAAGTGAGGGCAAATCATTGAACCTCAAGAAAATCTGTGAGTCATGGGGCGTATGAGTGAGCAAATTTTGTTATTTTATGTATTTTTTTATGTTCCTATCAACATATGTTAATTGACAGCTATTTACTGTAAGTCATTGATGTTATGGGATTGTCACTCTAACATAGCCTATCCTGTTCTGATAAAAAAAAATGGACATCAGAGTGGCCATTCATTTCTTAAAGTCAACTGATAATAATGGAAGAGTCAGGGTGTGTCCTTAAATACTTTGGCTGCAGTTTGCCTGTTCTTCACCCCAGAGGCTTAATCTCTCATTGGTTCTGAATCAGAATGGAAGGGGCAAGAATCAAATGCTCTTTTCTTCGGGAGTAGGGCCCCAGGATACCAGATTGATGAGTATTTCATTATGTAGACTTATCAAGTTGGAAAAGACAAAAACAGTTTCATACTGACTGTGTGCATGCACGCACGCGTCCGTGCGCACACACACCAGCATTCTAGAGGAGACTGGCTTAAGAAAGCGAGGCTCAGACAGTGTCCTCAGGACACTGTCTCTCCATCACTCCCCTCTGCTTTCATTTGTGTGGCTTTCATCTCACACAACCCCATGCCTGAGGGGACCGCAGGCTCCGTCTCTAGCTTAGCACCCCAGTGGGGATGCGGTTTTGTCCTCAGCAGCAAGATCGGTTGGAATGATGAGTGTGAACGCGACCATGGAGGAAATGGAAGCCAAACACTGGTGTGCCGCGGGTCAGCATCAGCTCCTGAAATTATCAAAGCTGTGCCTGTCACTGCAGAAGGAAAGAAGCAGGGTGCCAAGGAGAGACGAGGCTTCAGAGTTAAGGTCCCAGTTACAAATCCCAGGGCAGCCTGAGAAATGGAGCCACATCCAGGAAAATTGGGGCTACCTGCATAGAATACTGGCGTCACACCCATGGAGCACTGGGCTCACACCCTGAGGCACTGGAGGACATACCTATGTAGCACCAGGGTTACACCTTGGGGCATTGGGGAATATGACCATGGGGCACTGGAGCCAAACTAGTCAAACTCTGAGGGCCACTCCATAGCGTATAGGGATCAAACCCACAGCACACTGGGACTCTGGCAGCAGGTGTGGCCATGGGATCAGGAAGCATCTGTGCTTCCAGCTGTGGCTAAGAATATGAGCAACCCAACAGCTCTGGGGCAGTGTAAACTAGCCCAACATTTTACAAACTAATGCCACCGTTTTTTCTCAAAGTTTTTCTTTTCAGGACCTCTCTACACTCTTTAAGAACCAATGGCTCAAAGATCCTACATTGTGTAGAATGCTTACTTGCTAGGGCCTCCATAACATTTGTCGCAGGCCACGGGGCCCCAGCAACCACATTTATGTTGTGCCCATCACGGAGGCCAAAAGTTCATCATCCCATGCAGCAGAATAAGTCTCTCCTGGGACTTATATTTTTTACTGATTACAATATTATACTGATATATTTTTAGAAGATCCAATATTGTTCAAAATTGTAAGTGCAGAATGTCTCCCGAGAATCAGAGAGCGTCCTAACAAGTAAGTTCCTAAAACATCAAGAACAAGTAACAAGTTATCTTTTCTCTTCCTCCTCCCCTGATGTCCAAGACAGAGTCTCTAAGTAGTCCTATCACTGCCTCTCAAGTGCTGGGATTACAGGCTTGAGCCACCTTGCCAATCTCAACCACATTCCCTTTCTCTGTGCTTGGTAACAAGCAGAATCTTCTCTCTCTCTCCTGCTATTTTGAAAGAGTCAATTAATTATAGTCAACTAGTTGCCTTCCTGTGGTTCATCTCTGCCTACCCACACCATTCCAGGAAGTGTAAGGAAACCTCCCAGCACTCAGCTCTACCCTGCATGCAATATGCATCTCCCACAAGCCCATCCTATCTTCGCTGTGTGTGCTCCCCACTCTGACTCACACAGTGGCTGCCCCAGTTAGCTCGAGATTGCAGAGCTGGCACCGCTTGCGCTCTCGGGTGTCCTCTAGAGTCTTGGAGACAGATCGACAGTAGACAAGAAGGGGTGAGTGTGTCTCCCCAGCTCGGCCTTTCTCATCATTTCCCATTGTCCATCTCCAGCGACTGCAGAATTAAACAGCAGCATGTAGAGGTTGACGGGGCCCAGTGGGGCTCATCTGAACTCATTCCTGCTGGGTCCTCTAGATCTCTGCTATGACTGCAAGGACCACAAGATGGAAGGCTTGGGCTCGTGGGTAGAGTGGGGTGGTTCTGAATTTTCCTGTTCATTCACAGGATTTTCGCTATATGCATAATACTTAAGATACTTTTAGCTTAAAAAATTAACTTGTATTTATTTATGATCTCAAGACAGTTGGGATTTCATGACTATTGTGGTAAATAGAAGATAGCATTCTCGAGTCATAACAATGTAGCTTGGGAAGACAGTAAAATCCCTAAGCATTCAATGCTTCTTACTGTGGTACAGGCTTTAACTTGTTAGGTAGCCGTGGTTAAGTACTAGTCTGGGTTTCAGGAGATCACAGTGTGCTTGCATCCCTTCTACCAGCTCAGCAATCCTCGACATCTGTTGATGTATACCACGTCAAGTACTGAGCTAAGATTCATTTCCATGATCCACTCAGCTGCATACTACTGCCTCTCAAGAAGTCAGTGTTGGGGTAAGGCTTTACAGACACATAGTATCTTTTCTTTAAAGGGAAAGTGAGTGTCAGTAATAATGGCATTCCAATTTTAAGAAGCTGGTGTGGATAGAATTATAGGCTAAGATTTTTCTTCATGCTTCTCAATTTATAGTAAAATGTATCTTTGTTACTTAGACATCTTTTGATTGAAACAGAGACCAAAGGTGGTGTCTATCTTGGTCCTAGGGAAACTATTGCTTCCATCTAAGAATTCTCAAAATGGCTTCATGCATGGCTGCATCCAGTTGTCAATCATGTCTTAAGAGGTCTGTTTCCAACCCTTATCTCCTCTGCTGTATCTTGTATTTTCTACCAGTACAGGTTCCTCCTACATGGAGGCTCTGGGCTTACATCATGCTAGACTCCTTGGTAGAAGGGAGACCCTCTTTCCCATAGTTTCTTTGGAAGCCCATGGGAAAGTGTTCCTTGACCACTTAAAGTCACATGCCTATCTTGAATGTGGTGCTCGGATTGGCGAGATTCAACCACCATATGCATATCCCCAGGTACTAATGAGCCAGGAGGAATCAGCCTCACCTGAACCTTGAGTTGGCGCAGATGGTCCTAACCGAGAATGTGAGCAGCAGAAAGCGAATGTTTGGTCCACCTGTGAGCACAGCATCCTTGCTCTGCAGGTCAGGGGAGAAATGCAGAGGCCAGCACTGAACAGAGCATTGTCAAATGTGCTGACGATGTTCAGGGAGGGGTTCCCGCTGGCGGCCCTGAATGCAATCAACTGGCTGCGTTTGCTAACTCCAGCACCTGTCATATTTCATCTTCTTTTAAATAACTTCAGGGATATGAAAGTCATAAAAGCAAACCCAGGTGAGGTCAGAAGTCACCAGCTCCTGTGTGCAGAGGACTGTCACTTTTGGGCTCTTTACCCTGCCTCAAATTTGCATGGACTTAGGTGGGCAGGGCAGAGCCCCAGCAAATATCCTTCAAATGGGAGCCATGGGTCCACGTAGCCATAAATCAGAGCGGCTTGCCCACCCCTAGGATGCCCTCAAACAAAGTACGGTGAGATTACCCTCTCTGTAATTGTTCTGTATTTCTTTGACCTCACAGCAGCTAAAGTTGGCTTTCAAAGGAAAACAATATTACAGTGCCGGGGAGCACCATTTTAATGAACACCGTAGGGTTTACTGATCACTGTTAATGAGTGAAGAATGAGCGTCCTGCAGGAACCTTCTGTCTCACGTTAGGAAGCCGCCCTGGATGATGGAGGGTGGGGAGTGATAGAGCCCCACACCAGGCCTGCAAACAGGACAACAAAGGCAGCACGTGTTTAAGGTCAGGTAAAATGTGCACTTCAGGAACCAACCAAAACGCATTGGCACCTTTGTCTGTGCCCTTCTCAATCAACAGCAGCCTTTAAAATCGAAATGTGCCAGATTCTTTCTGCAAGTGTTTTCTTGGCCTTATTTTATTAAAGAAATGAAAATCAACAGACACATCTAACCTCTTAGGGATTTTTCACCTGATTGCGTGGTTTGGAGTCTTCTTGGTGGGGAAGGTTCTTTAGTGCCAGAATACTTTCTATGTGTGTGTGTTGGGGTTGGGGGGTACACACCATTATCTGAAAACCCACACATTAACAGGTTCACAGTCTGAGGGCTGAAGAATAATTTTGCCATCCGTAGCTCTTTGTGCTAAACTGGGCGTGGCGGCACATGCCTGTCATCTTAGCGTTTGAGATGCTGAGGCAGGGGAGATTCAGGCCTGTAGTTTAATGTGGCTAGCTTATTTTCTTCTAGATAGAAGAATGTTCACTTTGTTGGCTTGTGAAAATCAAACGCTGGCAAGGTAACAGTCTATTACATGTAATAAATGGCACAAAATATGCTTTGGTCATGAGAAGGACAGAGGCAGAACCGGTTGACAGGCATATCAGACTGTTCTTAGCGTCTGCGTGCTTTTAGGTTACTTCAGGAGTGAGAGCTAGTGGTGTGTGTTAGTTAGTTAGTTAGTTAGTTAGTTAGTTAGTTAGTTAGTTAGTTTTTGAGACAGAGTCTTTTTTAAAATTTATTTATTTATTTATTAAAATTTTACACCTCCTCCCATTGCCCTCTCACTCCCCCCTCCCCCTCCCTCTCCAGTCCTAAGAGAAGTCAGGGTGCCCTGCCCTGTGGGAAGCTCAAGGCCCTCCCCCCACTCCATCCAGGTCTAGGAAGGTGTGCATCCAAACAGACTAGGCTCCCAAAAAGCCAATACATGCAGTAGAATCAAAAACCAGTGCCATTATCATTGGCTTCTCAGTCAGCCCTCATTGTCAGCCTCATTCAGAGAGCCATTTTAGGGTAGGCAAGAGACAGCGTCTTGCTATGTAGTTCAGGCTGGTCTGAAACAAGATTCTCCTGCCTCAGTTTTCAAAGTGCTAAGATGACAGGATTGTGCCAGCATACCCAGTGCAGGACTAGTGACTTTTGATGGCACATTTAAAGAATCCAAGGCAGCAGAGGAGGTGCCATCACAAGGCACCAGAGGGCTTTACCTGGATCTCCTCATCAATGCATCGTATAACCCAATGGGATGGCTGCTACCTATGCATTTCCTACCAACGAGAACTTTGAGGCTTGGTAAGTTAATACTCTTCTTTAAGACCATAGCCAGTCCCAGCACTCTCTCCCTCCATCCTCCCCCCACCCGCGGGCTTGTGGGGTGAGCTAGACATGCTGAGAGAACAATGACAGTCTTTACTCCCCCCCCAAAAAAACCGCCTTAGATTGAATGTAGCTTCCTTTCTCACCCTGAATCATATATCGCATGCATCCTTCCAAAACAATAAATATACACCTGCTCCATCTTTGCTGGCAGTTACACAACGGCCTATTGAATGGACGTGCTGCCATTCACTTCAACTGTCAAGTCGTTCTGTCAAGATCTCAGGGGGTCCCCTTGGGGTCCCTCTCTTCATTTAATCCTCTTCTTTGGGCAGACCGTGTTGGGATACTGGAGCTATGCAGATGACGGCGCTGGGTGCTGGAGGGTGTTTACTGAGGAGTGTGGGAGATGCCTTGGGAGCAGGAAGGTGGGACCACACAGCCCAGGCTTTGCAGAATAAGCGAGAACATGCTTCCGGAGGACTGAAGTGGGCCACTGACCCCATTGAAGTCACCCTGGACAACCTCCTGGACAAATGTCCATGCTCCTGACAGTTCAGATGCCATGGAATAGTCCAGCCCTTAGACTGACTTCTGATTAAAAACTGGTCCCTTGGCCATCCAGTCCTCTTCCTTGAATCTGTGCTCCTGACCTTTCAGGGATCACTGGTCTCAGGGGCAAACCACGGACAAGGCAACCGAAGTTAATAATTACTGAGCCCTCCTCCCATTGAGCGTGGGCAATAGAACCAGCTTTTATTAACCCCACTCACCGCCCGGCCCGTTAACAGTGGGAAATCTCTCCCCAGGTCCTGCCTGCGGTTCTGGCTGGTTAGGATGACTGACAGACCACTTATTACTCCTGTCTGCCCCTGCCTGGCCCCTCCAGAGGTTTTTATTAGCCCCTCACCTGGGTGAGTTGGGGCTTGGCAAACACTTCTCCTTGAGGCAGCTTCGAGATTATGTTTCCTCACCTGAAATAACCGGCACATTTATTGTTTTTGAAAGAAAGAAAAAAAAATCTCATAATTGAAGTAAAAGAGGAATATGCTTCTGTTTTTTTCGGGAAGTGTGTCTTTGAGGCAGAGGGACAATCCAGCAGCCGCCGGAGGGACTGCGTCTCTGCAGAAGAGCCCAGTCCTTCAGCTACAGCTTGCTCCTGGAGGGCTCTTTTGCTACAGTCCCCATTTGCTAAGCCGCCTACCTAATGGCTATGGAGAAAGTACTTGCAAATTGACACCTCATTGGGCAGAAAAGGCTCTTAAAATTCTGGAACATCATCACTGGCTTGTGCTTCGCCTAATGCAATAATGCTTCCCCAGGAAAAAAAAACACTCTGTACACTCCGTCACCACCAAGGAGAGAATTGGACAGAGATGGTTTTCAGCAAATTGACAAACTGAGCTAAACTTTATTTAATTTAATTTCAAAAAGGATGGATCTGGAAATAACTTTGCTGGTTTCACGTGCTGGAAAAAAATCGATGTTATGATTTTTTTATCTTCTTCCTGCCTAACTCCCTTGCCGGGCGGCTGTAATAAGTCATTTAGACTGGCCAAACAAGCAACTAGCCCCTGCCCCTCCAGGTTGGTGTGGCTAGCCTGCAGACACAACTCTGCCTTGAGCCAGCTGCTCTTGCATACCCTGGGCAGAGTCTCCCCCGTGTGAAGAGGACTGGCAGAGTCAAATCTATGTCTCTGGACCACATTTGGTTCTGAGTGTTCTATACTTATTATTTAGGCAAACCCTCGCTATTCGCTGAGGTGGGGAGATTTTTGTGCGTGGTGGGGAATCTTTTCCCAGATAAAGAAAGTGGAGCTTACAGAGGGAAACCACTCACTCAGGTACACGTGCACCATGCAAAGCATCAGGTGTGAATCCAGGTAGCCTGACATCAGAATTAGGATTAACAGGTGCGGAGAGCTAGTGGTCACCTGCTCCTAGCTCTCTGATTGTTGTGTGACAAAACATCTCCTGGGGAGATGCCACACATGTCCAGTCAGAGAGGGAGCCCACGACAGACCCAAGTATGGAAGCCACCAAAGTCCAATGAGTTTCGTCAGAGTGGTTACTTACAGGAGCAGAAATGACTCAGAGTCAAACTGGGAGCCGGGAACCCAGCGCATGGCCTGTGGGTAGCTCAGTAGGCGGGGCAGTATCTTCAGCTGGTTTTCTTCTTCTTACAGGCAAATGGTCTGGTCTCAGAATCTTTTCTGTAGCTTGACCTGTTTGAGAATCTTCTTTGTAGCTTTATTTCTTACTCTGGGAAAGAGAGGCGTAGAGAATCTGGTCGGTTTCAGGGACTTCCTGAAGCTATTTTTGAGTTGTTTTCCTCCCTGCTTGAAGAGCTTTCCTGTGAAATGAAATGTTTCCATCTCGAAGGAAAATTATTATACATTACTGCTCAAGCCTTGACCCTGTCATGGTCTGGGGTTCCAAATTTCTTCCAACAATGTCATTAAGAAGAATGTAACACAGCAAAGCTTGGTGGTAAAGGTCTGTGATCTCCGCTACTGGGAAGGCCAAGACAGGAAAGAGTTGGGTTGGGGATGTGACTCCGTGGCAGAGAACTTGCCTAGCAGACTCGAGGTCATGGGTTCAGTACCTACCTAGTATCACATTTTAAAAGCTAAAAGGAAAGTGAAGAAAGAAGTTGCACAGGAGAGAATTTATGCCCTGGGCTGTAAAGCCATGGCTAGGGAACCTGCAGGTCCTCCTGGAGACCCTATTGATGTTGTCTTAATAAATGGTCGTGTTTTCAAGCCCCCTTCTAAATACTTACCATTAGATCATAGATTTGTGCCTCTCTTGGCCATGATTAGAGTCTCATTACAGAGGGTAGGGGTTAATGTAGAGACTCTTAACTGCTCAAAATACCAAGAACAAGCAACTGTGCATGGCCAGCCATAGGTGGAGTATCTACATTATCACCCTCTCAGAGGCCCGGAGGACATGGGGTGATAGGGGCCAGGAAAAATGTGGAAAATAGAAGATGTGAAAGGCTGGCCTTTGGATGTGACGTGGCTGTCACACACACACAAACACACACACAGAGAGAGAGAGAGAGAGAGAGAGAGAGAGAGAGAGAGAGAGCGCAACTGTGCTTACTTTGCTTACGGCCTCCACAAGATCAAGAATGCTAAAAATGTCACCATGGAGAAGGGAGGACTTCCTGACTCCGCAGTCTTGGCTGAGGAGCCATGGATCACTGTTGGCTACTGAGAGAGGAAGTGTTGTTTTTCTTGACATGGGAAGCCACTGGTAAGTCACCCCGGCCAAGTGAATGACTCCACACACGTGTACATTCATACAGCACCAATTGGACTTGGTGGGCTAAAAAAAAGAGAGAGAGATGAAGTTAGAAAGGAGATGGGAAATGTGATGGGGTTGGGGAGTCCCCGGAACTGGAGGAAGGCAATAGAAGATGGAGAGGACCAAAATACATTGTATAAGTTTATGAAAATTAAAAAATCAAAGAAAGGGGTATATCTGGTAAAGTTGTTCTTTGGACAACAAAGAAAGCTCTTGTTTGGGCAAAAGACTTGCCATTTGACAAAATCGGCCTTTCTCCCCAGGGAAAGGGAGACGGGAAGCACCTAAGCTCTCTCCGTGGTTCTTGGTCTCCAAGACAACCAGGGAGGAAAAGAGTCTCCACTAGGCTTCAGGGGACCACATTCAGACAGGGCCACCAGCTGAGTCCTGGGTCAGTCCCCTGGGCCATACTGAGGGGCCTAGCTCTGCTCCTCACTTCTGCGCATAGAGAACTTCTCTCAGACATTGGGACCCCTAACCCATCACCAGGCTTGAGAGTGTGGATGCTGGCAGGCATCAGTCATAGAGAATCATGCTGTCAAGCGTCACTCTGGTTGTTTGTTGTTTCTCCCCAGTGTCTGAGGACAACCCCCATCTCTGCCCAGGCTGTCACGGCCGCCCACCTGGGCTGCTGCAGGTCAGGTTCCCACTGCTGCTTCCTTGTGGAGGGAAAGTCAGCTTGCTTGCGTTTAGAAACAGCAGCAAAGCTGAGAGGCAGCCTCATCATTTTGACTAATAGCACCTCCATACTGATGAGCAGGGCAGAGCCATTTGTCACATTTGCAGGAGAACCACCTTTCTGAACACCTGCTGGGAGGGAAAATGAAAGGGACCCAAAAGCACGCGGGTCTTACTCATGTGACCGCAAGCTCAGGAAAAGCGGCCGATGCGCTTTCTATGATCTTTTTGATGCAGTATACATTGTACAATGACCAAATCGGAGCTATTAGTAGCAACTTGATCACCTTGATCATTCATCATTCCTTTGTTGTAAGAATGTTCAAAATCCTCTCCCAGTTATTTTAAAGCATGCAATACATATTGCTAACGGTTGTTATGACTCAGCAACAGAGCCCCAGAAGTCTTTTCAGCCCCCTGATTAACTCAGCCTTGAGCCCACTGAGCTGCAACCCACACTTCCTCCCCTCCATTCCTCAGCCACTTGGCTCTCAACCTCCGTGACATCAACTTTTTTTTATTGCAAAAATTGAGATCATGTGTTGCGTGCCTTTCTGAGCCTGAGTTATGTTGCTTAACACACTGTCTTCAAGTCCTATCTGTGTTGGCAATGGCTGACTTTCTTCCTTCCTTACGACTGAATGGTGGTCTTCATGTGTATCTCGTTTTCCTTACCCTGCACCAGCTGGACTTTGTTTGACTTGATCCTGCTACAGTAATTTTGAACGCAATTTTCTCTTCAACATACTGGCTTTAATTCCTTGGGACAGACCTGGAAACAGTATTGCTGGATTATATGGTAGCTTTATTTTCAGTTCTTGGAGGAACCCCGTATTGTTTTCTATGATGGCAACACCAATGGTTGCCATGCTTGACTTGGTTGCTCAGACGTGTTCTCTTCCCCAGGGCCACTCACTGCCCGTTTTCCTTTGGCGCCAAGGTGGAGAAGGAAAGTCCTTTACCCTTATTCTAGTTTGAATCTTGTCTTAATCTTTATGGTGTATTTTTTTTCATTTATTTCTTGACTTTTTATTTTTTTTTAATTTATTTCTGGACCAAAGAAGTTATTAAAAATGTAAAAAATAAAAAGAAAGAAAGAAATTAAACAAGCAAACAAAACTCAGATTCCTCAGACAAAACATGTTCTGAAGAATCCTGGCTGAGGCGCCTCCCCTTTGCAGCTGCCTGGCAAAGCCTGTTCCAATCTCTTGGCCTTGTGCACTTCATGGCAGGGCCTCACTAGCCAAGTTATTGGAGGCGGGATGATTAGAAAGTCACTTCCCGAAGTCAGCTGATTCCCATCTTCCTGGAGCTTAACCGCAACACAGGGAATTTGCCTTTGGGGGCCATTGCACTTTTATATTCAAGAAGTCACCCAATGGTCCAATATGAAGCATAAAAATAATTAATTTTTATCCAAGTAATATACACATGCAGCTAAAATTAATAGAGCCATTGACAAGGTAGGCCTCAGAAAAGAACAATATCCCATCTCCTCTCCTTTCTCTTGGGCCTCAGAGGCAGCCACTTTCATTTAGGGAAACTTTTAATTGAAGTATAACCCACAGATAGAAAACACATATACGTCATACACTGGCAGGAGAGCATAGAGGATTCCTGCCACCATACACAGAGGTATTTCCAGGTCGCGCAATGCTCTGCATGGCATATTTAGCTATTACTCAGATAAAAAGGGTTTATGTGCTGCATGCTCCTTCTCAGATTTAAAGTGCTGAGCGTGGCTCCTACCTGGTGGTCCCAGAGCAGGCAGTAATGGTACTTCCACCATTTTGAAAGTGGAGAGAGGCAGAGCCAGCATCCAGAGCAGCTGCAACCAAGCTGCTTACCATTTTAAAAGCTCTTCAAAACAGTAGAGAATGACAGATACACAATAGGACAGATTCAGACATAAAAGACCTCTAAGTGAGTCACAGTGTTGGATAAATGTGTGAGAAAATGAGTACAGAGAGTTATAAAAAGATGTGTTTTTTAAAAAAGGTAAAGTCTTTAAAGAGACAGAGCATAGACAATCATAGATTAAAGAAGTAAAGATAATAAAATAAATATTAAAAATCAATAGAGGAAGAAAAGCCACATAAAGATGGAATATGCAAAGAGAGTCTGGATTATATATATTATTATGTTTTCTTTAAATTTTTTGACTGTGAAGGAGCTCAATACAGAGAGACATTTTATTGTATGGGCTGCTAAGCTAAACCAATATATATATTTTGAAGGTATATTGAATTCAAAATATGGGTCTAAGGATATGTTGCTTTGGAAGAAATTCTTCTTTTGTTTCCATAGAAGATGAGAATCTGGGTTGCTTCCAGACTAATATGGTTTAATGGAACAAGAACCCCTGAAAGGTCGCCTTGAACACCCCTCAAAAACTTACTTTGCCCAAAAAACAGCAGGAAGCAGTATGGAGAAGAACTGCTCCCATATTCCCAAATATTGCTTATAAATGTTTCTTTACATTTAAAGGGGGATATGCTATAGAGATGGATACTTTGCATTGGTATGGATCTTGGTTTATTGATACAAATTTAAGGTCAATTTTGTTAAATATATCTTTCTGCTCTTGATTAAGGTATTGTGTTTGTGCAGCTCATTTAGAAATGTAATGTATAATTAAGAAATACAGGTTAACAGATAATCATCTATAATAGTCAAGCTTGTAGTCATGTTAGTTAGATTTTCTAGATGTACAGAGATGTATTTCAGATAGATAGTTATTCTTCAAACCTTTCAAAGACTACAGAATATGGAATTTAAAATGTTTTAAAAAGTTAGGACTTTTCATAATAGAGACATGTCTGCTCCTGGCAGCACCAGTTACTTCAAGAGGAAGATGGGCATCAAAGAGGCTCCTTATGGAGTTTGGTAGCCGTTTGGGCAAGAAACTACTCTTGCCTTGACTGCTTAACTGGACATGTAGGACCCACAGAGAAATGACTGCTGAACTTGCCTAAAGGTGAAACTATCCTCAGGATTCCTGCTTCATGAAAGAGTCTTCTAGATATTCTGCAGGACACAGAATAAAGTGACTGACAAACTGGCAATATAGATAGAACTGTCTTGAAATTTTCTGCTTCATGGAAAATTCTGCTAGATACTATAGGCCTGTAGGCTGAAGATGGATGCCCCAATGATACAGAAGAACTTTGGGTGACTGTACAGGCAGTAAGAAGTCCCTGTCAATTCTAGAGTTTTGGAAGTTGCTTACAATGTACTTCCTGTTTACTTAGGTAATATTATATCCTTCTGGAGTCTTTGATGGAGTTGAAGAATTTATAGTTATAGTTTTCCTTAGTTATGATAAAAGATAAGGTAGATATAAATACTGTAACTGTAATTCTTGCTTGATACCTGTTTTGTTATATGTAATTTTACTATGTTAAAATTAAAACCTTCCCTTTTTATTTAAACAGAAAAGGGGAGGTGATATGGGATTCCCCTCTGTATGCTGTGATTACCATTAATAAAAAAAGAAACTGCTTTGGACCTATAGTAGGGCAGAACTTAGTTAGGTGGGGAAAACTAAGCTGAATACTGGGAAGAAGAAGGAGGAGTTAGGAGAAGCCATGGAGCCCCACCGGAGACAGACATGCTGAAATGTTGCCAGTAAGCCATTGCCACATGGCGATACAAAAATTGATGAAGATGGGTTAAATTAAAAATTTAAATTAAAAATTAAATTAAAGAGTTAGTCAATAAGAAGCTAGAGCTAATGGCCCAAGCAGTGATTTAAATAATACAGTTTCTGTGTGATTATTTTTGGGGCTAAGTGGATGGGAACTAACTAGCAGCCTCCTTACTTCAGGCATGTCATATGTCTGAAATGTCATCATACAGCTGCTTGACAAGTGACTTGCTCCTGAGACAGGTTTGTCTTCCTCATAGTGCCCTCTTCCTTTGCCCACTCTTCTAAGTATGACTAAGCCATCCTTTTCTTTTCCTCTAAGCGCTGGTTGTCTGGAAAAATTCAGCCACATTATAAAGTTCTTTCTAGTCTGGACTTGTCTTTCTTTCATGACTTGTGATGATTCTTGTCCTTCCATGGTTTGCATATATTTCTTTCCTCCTGTCAGAAAAAGCTGTCTCGGAAAGGAAGACGTTCTGCCTTTCCTCCAGGAAAATTCAGCCACATATAAATTCCATCCATGATAGAACATGGTTCATTGCAGAAATGATAACAGCCTAGGATTTTAGGTTCTCAATGTTATAACCCCTGTGCCACATTATGAAGAATAGTCTTAGAGTCTGCAGCCCTCCTATTCCTTGTTATGGTTTGAATTTGAACCCCTAGGCTCAGTTCTCAAAACTCATTCCCTATCTGGTGATGCCAGTTGCGGAAGTCTGTGGAGCCTTCAGGAGGTGGGGCTTAGTAGGCCCAAGCAAGTCACTGGGACACAAGCAAGCCACTGGGGGTGGAACTCAGAGGGTTATAACTTGCCTGGTTCCTGTGATGCACGATGCTTCCTATTCCAATATGGTATGAGGAGCCTCTGTCACACCCTCCAGTTGTCAGGCATTCTTAGCCACACTGAGCTGGCACCAGAAACTGTGAGCCCAAACCTTTCTTCTCTTAAGGTTTTGTTCTTGTTTCGGTCTGGTTTGGTTTTTGTTGCTTTTA
The DNA here is from genome assembly GCF_037038515.1 of Microtus pennsylvanicus. Taxonomy (NCBI): domain Eukaryota; kingdom Metazoa; phylum Chordata; class Mammalia; order Rodentia; family Cricetidae; genus Microtus; species Microtus pennsylvanicus. Next base: position 89,256,988 of record NC_134584.1, read on the forward strand.
TGGTCATTATGGTCAGAGTGACGCAAAAACCACAAGCATGCTCTGATGCACATCTGTCCCAAGGTGAGTGGAGAAGGACCCGTGAGGACCAAGGGGACAGTATGAAGTCTAACTTTAGTGACGCCAGGATAAAGCACACACGCGTGACTTGGATGGATGGTAGCCTTGCGTTCTGCGGTTACAAGAACCACCCCTGTTCTGAACGTCTCTTTGAAACCTGATCTTTCCTCAGAGACCACCAGAGTCTGCTGCACCAACAGAGAGCCAGCCTTTCCTCTCCAGATGACGGATGTACTTGTGAGGGCAACAGCAAGAGTCTATATACGTGTTCCTTAAATGGAGGTGATCATAAAGTCAGTAGCTAATTGACTTAGGTCAGCACTCGGTTTTAGGAGCCCGGTGCTCTGAGCGAAAAAATACGTCGTGGGAAGGGGCTTCATTTCTTTCGGATTACCCTTTACCAGGTAGCATGTAATTGCATTAGTAATCGGAGTCCTGTGAGCAGAATCTCAAACAAAGGATTAGTGGGGGAAGACAGGAGAATGCTGACTTCACAATAACTCACCGTCTTCCTAACCTGATTATATAAATAAATTCAAGCAATATTTTTCGAGACACGGGAGCTTGATCGTAAAGGCGTGAGGGGGCCCGGGGCCTCTGCATGGCCCCTGGTTGGCGGGCAGTAACGGATTGCTGTGGTGGTGAAGGGCAGTCCCCAGGTGGTGAAATATCCAATATCTCTGAATTATCTGTCAGCAGTCAGAAATTATTGAAGCTGGGCTGACTTCTCCAGTGGGGGGCAGGAACATCTTGGCTTCATTTGGCTAAACAATGGGGTTAAAATGGAAACGCCCCTGCTGGGACCTCCCACCAGCCCTTTGGGTCACTCAGCTAGCTGTGGGCAATGGGGAGCCCTGCAGGGCTGCTCTGGACACTGCTACCTTCTTGACCCCCCAGCTAAGGCGTTCTGAGCTTGTATCTTTGTCCACAGGGGGTCGGCTAATCCGCCTGCTTTGCTCTCATCCACACAGACAAAGGAGGCAGGCACACTCTTCCCTGGCTGAATGAAACCTGGTCTGGGTGACACTTCAGAAAGCAGTGACATGCTGTCCACATTGTTTGCCCAGAGCCTTTCAATTTCTGTTTTTACTTAAGCCAAAGCCTGCTTTTGAGGCCTTAGTTATTTTGTTTCCATTTTGCCATGGCTGGGCAGAAGAGACTAAACAAGTCCCTTTCCCCACCCACCCCAAAACCTCTCTGTCCAGCTGCTTAACACAACTTAAACCAAAGTGCTTTCCAAGTGTCTAAAAACAGACTCCTCAGTCAGGTGAGTTTTCTGAGCCCCAAAGAACGAGGCATTTTTCTGGCTTTGTTCATCCAGTTCTCCATCTGAAATGTCCTCTTTTCCTCACCTAACTGATTTCCATACGACCCTCTTGGGTTGTGCTTTGCATTTCCTTGGTCTTCGAGCCAGAGGACCTTGCTCAGTCTTTGATTCCTAGCGGCTTTCCCCCTATGACCCTCATTTGCTGTGGTGTTCCTGAACCCAACAACAACCACCATATTCATAGGACCAAGCTCTGCATCAGATCTAGGGATGTAGGAAGCCCTGGGCGAGTGAAGTCCTGGGTGAACGTGTGTCATATGGGATTTATTAGAATAACTTACTGGCTGTGGTCTAGGAAGTCCAACAATGGCTGTCTACCCACAGAAGGTCCAAGGATCCAGTAGTTGTTCAGTCTACAAGGTTGGATGTCTCAGCTGGTCTTTAATGTATGCCAGAATCCCAAAGAAGTAGGCTCTAATGCCAGTAAGGAATGGACTTGCTATCAAGGGCAAGAGCGAGCAGGCAAAGAGAGAGAAAGCTTCCTTCTGTGTTCTTTCTACAGGCTGCCAGTAGAAGGTGTGACCCAGATTAAAGGTGGATCTTCCCATCTCAAAAGATCTGGTTTATGGGTGTGTCTTCCCACCTCTAAGATCCAGAAAAGAAGTAGGTCTTACCACTTTAAATAATTAGATTAAGAAAAAAAAAACCATTCACAGTATGCCCAGCCACGCGTGTTTTTGTTAATTGCAGATGTAGTCAAGTTGACGACATAGCCGTGACATCAACTATTGGCTCACTTAGTAGTCTAATCCGATGTCATGAACTGAGGATCTTCTGTGGCTGGACCGCTATTGCACGGTGCTAAGAGAAGAGCTGGACCCTCTTGCATGTCATGTCCACATACATCACTCACCTTATCATATCCCAGCTCTGCTTAGATGGCGCCAGGTATGAGGAGAAATTAAGAAACAAAATAGCAAGGCATGGTTCTCACTTTAAAGATGCTTGCCATCTTTTAGGGGGTACGAAGCAAAACATGCATATTAAATTTTTTTCATTCATATTTATGTAACAAATATTTAACCAATGTTTGTTCCAGGCACCTTGCTGGAGACTGTGGGTACAGAGCAGAGAAAGCTCCCAGGTCTTGTGAAGTTCAATTGGATGAGGAGGGTGTGTCTAGGGACGTGGATTCACTCGCAGTCTGGTGTGATAATGACCTCAGGATGTGCGGGCATGTGGGAAAACACTAAAGCAACAACAGACCGTGCATGACTGGGAAGGGTGCCTCGTCCAAGGAGACAAAAATCTAGCTGAGGTCTCATAGGCAGTTGAAGTGGCTAGAAAAGAGGTCAGCGGGGCGCATGGCAGAGATGCAAAGGATTCAATGGGGGCAAACCCAGGGGAGGATGGGTAGCATTAACAGAGCATCCTTGAGGGTCCATGTTTCATTCCATCACTGATAAACAGACCGTCTGGCATTACCCTATAATGTAGGGATTACAGTCATCCTGTCCACACTGCAGACAAAGAAATGAAGATCAGGGAGGGTGGGTGGCTTATCTGAGCCCCACTGCTAGGCAAGAGCTGGCCCTGCAACTTTGATTTCCTTTGTCCCCGGAGGAGTGAGAACATATATAAAAGGGCACAGGCTGTGGATCTGTCTCTACCTGTGATGAGCTCTGTGATGCTGGGCAAACAATTGAAAAGCTCTATGACTGTGATTCGATCCCCACATGGCAATGCTAATGGTGTCTTCTCCATGGGGTGGGATCCTCTGAGGTTCAAATGAGTTAATATGTGCCAAAAGTTTTCTAGACTCAGCTGCATATTAACATTAGGTTTCTTTGTAACAAGACACTTGAAAGAAGAGACCAAAAAAAAAAAAAAACCAAAAAAACCCCACAAAGACACATTTTCTTTGGAGTCCATTGGAAGATGGGGCCATGAGACACCGGTGAAGAAGTAAGCGAATATGGGAAGTGCCCTGCCCCTTACAGGCTATTAATCTGGGGTCTGATCCCTAGTGACCCCCTGAGTTTAGTCTCTGGAACCCTCTAAGCTGCCCACAGATGGGAGGAGACTCATGCTTCCTGGAGAAAGATTGGTTCTTCCCAAGAACATTATAGATTTTTTTAGCCTAGCTTCAGGAAGCCACATCCCAGAGCCTGCTGTATTGACTCCACCTGCTGGGACGTGTGGTTGCCAAGGGCAATGCAATCAGTTCCTTGCTTGTCCTTGTCCTGTGGCTCCCAAGGACTCTGCTCACAACCAGGCACTTCCTTCCCTGGAGGTGGGGGGCTACAGCTTAACATCTGCTCTGGTTGAAACCCTGGCAACCGAAGGGGCTCCTGAACTGGGCCCCACAAACTACCCAGCAGCAGCAGCGTTGGTGGGATTTGTGGGGCTCAGTGAAAGAGTATCTGGTCCCCAGTGCATCTGGTCCTGCCACTCCTAGGCGGTGGAACCCTCGGCCTTAACTGGCTGCTTCTTTGTGTGACTGGCCACTCTTCTCTCGCACTCCCAGGCCTGCAGTGGAGAGAATTTTGAATGAACAGGATTGGTCAGCCTTGGGGGAGATGTTTCTGGGGCACCTGTCTAGATAGCAAGGAGGCTATGGGAGGGGCTGAAGAGTAAAGGACAAGTGTCACGGTGGAAGGAATTAGACAAGTCCCTTTGTGGGCTGGCAGTCTCCATCCGGTTTTCTCACTGTGTCCCCAGGCTGTTGGTGGGTCACCACACGAGTCACCATGTGGTTTTGCAAGGTGAGGCCTGAGGTTAGAGGTTCAGGCACTAATTTTAACTCTGTCCATGTGTTACTTTTGTGGTCTTGAGACTTTACCCTTAGAATTGAGGGTGTATCCTGGGAGTGCAGCGACCTGACCTGGGGGTGCAAGGAGAGGTGGGCTCTTTAAGGAAAATTGGTGTGCCCTTATCAGGGGCAAGAATGAACCTCTTCTAACCCTACACAATATTTTCTCAGTGCCTTCTGCTCCTGTGATTCTTTCCAAACTCTTCACAAAAGCTGTTCCTAGGTATAGTAGCAGGCCAGTAAGGGCTGTGGCAGGTCTGAGCAGGAGCCAGGACTCACACATGTAAGCCTGGGGCTGGGTCTTCTTACCACCTAAGGAAAGGTTCTCAATATTCCTCAAAACCCTGTCATCTTTGTCCAGACACTATTACAGAAGGTGGGGATGGGAGAGTAGGGAGGGTCCATTAATGGCTTACGCTGTCAAGTGTTCATTCATATGAGCTTCTCTTGACTGTGGGAGTGTGGGAGATCAGTACAGGCTTCATTATGCTGACAGAGCAAACATCCCCCAGACACCACAGCGTCAAGCATCAAGAGCTCGCTGGCCCTGTTTGTGTTCATCATAGACTGGTTGATGATGGTTGCTAATGCGTCCTGTGGTGCCAAGTTCATGCTCAGCTGCAGTCCTGTGGCAAAGGGAAGAGAGCTGGAGAGGCTCACAGTGGGTCTTAGAGATGTGAGTCAGGTGGGGAGATCTAGAAGTGTAGAAGGGGTCGCTAACACCTGGAAGATTATCCCCTAAAGGTCTGCCTCGTCACGGTTTGATCCCCAGAATGGTGATACCAGAGTTGGTGGCACTGTTAGGACCTGAGGCCTGCTGAGAAGTCCTTAAGTCGCTGGGGATGGTGGGACCCTGGCCTCTCGTTCTCTCTGCCAAACACTTCAGTCATGATGTGTGACCCTTCTCTGAGCCTCCAGAACCAAGAGACATTTTGATGATAGACCTTTCCAGAATTGTCCTCGCTGCTAGCATTGAACTTGGATGTTTCCTCTGGGCATCCTTCATCAGAGGAGGATTTGTTTGGGACAGGCCCGTAGTCCTGAACCCCTCTGGTCCAATCGCCTATGTGACCACTTAGTGTGGTCTGACCTAGAAAATCAGCACCGCTGACAAGGAGCCATTTAGAAGAGTTAACTGGAACAGTACTTAGTCTAGATTTAAGCAATCACCACCCCAAAATAATTAAGTGCCAAGTGGTTATTAAACAATACATTCACAGAATTCTGACAACTGTTAAGCGCTGTCCCCTCCCCTCCTACAGCGAACATTCCCTGGCAAATACACTTGTAATACTCCGCTGGTTTCTAATTAACCCAGCTCGCCTATAAACCCATTTATCTTCGAAAAAGAAGGTTGTTCTATGCGCAATACGTGTCAATAGATAATTAAAATGTTTCTCTTAGAGAACGAACAGGGAGAGGCGACCTATGCATTTCAGAACCCGATTACTAAAACGCTATTTATTGAGGTTCAACACTTGTTACTTGGTGACTGTTTAGCCACCCTGTCTCTCTGATACCAAAGTTGAATAAGCACTTGCAGACAGAATGTGTAATGTTAGCAAATCTCTCGAGTCATAATTAAATAGAGCAAGCGACAAACATTCGATTCCTGTTTAGGAAACAAACATCACTATGTGGCATTCGAAACCGGGTGTCAGGAGGGCGTGGCCTTGCTCTTCCTTTGTTCTTCCAGGAGCCGCTCAGCAGAGTCGCTGTCCGGTGCAGAGGTTTTCCTCCTGTCCACATCAGCAGGGCTTTTTCCAGAAACAACAACACAGAGCGTGCTGAGAACCACAGAGCTAAAGACAACGTGGAACTGCTTTGATAAGTGGAGACTTCTCCAAAACTAGCAGCTTCCAGAAGCCCAGCCAGCAGAGAACTGTTGCCTAATGCCTCCATTCCCCAGAGGAGAGTCTCCCATCTCCAAAGAAAGCAGCTCTGTCCAGGGGACCCCTCCCTGCTTCTCTGAGCTTCCTCTCAACACGTCCCAGAGAAGTTTCCCATCTGTAGCCTGCCTGCTGGCTCCTCTACCATAGGTCCAGGTTATACATTTTCTATCCCCAAACTTGTCAAAGTCTTAACCCCAAGACCTGTGGATGATCAGGTTAATTCAATCAAATTGCAATTAGATCCTAACGGTGGACACCTGATTTAACATGCCCCATAATAAAAGAGGCAATTTGGAGACAGAAGCAGACACGCACAGGTGGGGTGGTGTGCGAAGGTGGAGGCTTTGGTGGGCCTTGCAGCATAGCACAGGGATGTGCGGACAGCCAGCCAGCTGCTGAAGCTGGGAAGTACAGGAGCAGCGGGCCTCCCAGACAGCCTGCCTGCCTGCCTGCCTGCAGCTCAACCCTTAGCCTCCTGAGCCTGAGCCTTGATTTCATGCCTGCTGGCAGAGCCCCGCTACAACAGGGTGCAAACATACCACCAGGAAGAGACCCACATGCCAGCCTTCTTGTCAGCCCATGGGCATGGAGGGAAGCTTGTCCTATGGATCTGAGGAACTGAGGACGATCTTGTTCGCTTGAGGCGATCAAGTGGACTTACATGGGACCACAGGCCAGCAGAGGATTGATCGCTTCCTTTTAATGTTCCATTTTTTTGTGTTTATTTTATCATGATCAAAAGAGCGGCATTGAGAGGGAGTTCGTGTTCAAACCATTTTGACTAGTGGGCGTTAGCAGGATACATGTCTCTGCTGAGTGCCCCTTCCTGGTAGAAAGCTTGTTTAGAGCATGGACAAAAAAGAAACAACCAGAACCGGTCTTAGCAGGGTGTGGTGGCTCTATTCCCAGCCCTGGTGGGGGTGGGGCGGGCTGAGGCAGGTGGATTTTGAGTCTTAGGCTATAAAGTGAGACCCTGTCTTAAACAAAGCAAACAGAAACAACAATACAGGACAGTGGCCGAAATTCTGCAAAAAGGAGCCTGTGTGGGTGATTAGAAGGATCCTTTAGACACTTGTTTAAGGAAAGAAATGAGTGATGAGGTTTTTAAACTCAGATAAGAAATCTTAAGAATGGTAAGCAAGATTCAGCAAACAAAAGATCACAGTCAATGTCCTTACACTGCACAGAGCCCTAGCTAATTTATTATTTATGACATCATCACTGTATCGTGTTTTGTAAGGCTCTGACTTCCCTCAGGAAGGTCTCCTTTGTCCTGCCTGGAGTCCTCTGCCTAGCCTGCCTGTCCACACTGAAATCACAGGAGGGGAGGAAGAGGGTTCTGCGTGGAGGAGAATTGCAGTCAGCCTGGGAAGGAGCTAGACCCTGGCCCCGGAAATAGTCTTCACTAATAACCAAAGCTACTCCATCCCGAGAGCGGCAGGTGAGCCAGGTCAGGAGGAGGCAGGAAGGCAGGTCTCAGGAGAAATCTACAGAAACAGGGTGATGGAGAAGCAGAGAGCCAAGGAGCCGGCTGGAAGGGCTAATGAGAGGAGAAGGGCAAAACCAAGCCCAAGTCAGCCTCGGCAGAGACCGAGAAAACTGAGATTCTGACATACATGATACCTCCAGTGTTTAGGCTTGCTTATACATGATCTAATGTACATTTAAGTAAAATGTCTGCATCTTTTACAGTGAGGCATTTAAGACACTATATTATAGATACTCTTCATCTGGGCAAGCATGGTTGGGGTACCTGCAACACCACCCTTCAGGTTGTAACTGGGTGTCAGTCACTAAACCACACTCGTGCCTTTCTCCCTTCCTGCTGGAAAGTGAGAGTAAGTGCCCCCCCCCCAACAGATGTTCTCTCTGCCATGCAACTGCCTTGATTCCAGGAGAGGAGAGAAAGAATGCAAGAAAGGGCTCTAGAGGCCTCTCTTCTTCTCCTCCCTGTTACCATAGAATCTCGTTTCCTTGGTTACCGGTGGCCAAGGAAAGGACACGGGGCAAGTGCAGGATTTTGATGGAACTCTCTACAGAGAGATGTCAGCGAGGACCTGGTCTCCTCTTATAGAATTCTCACACCGAGAGGTGGTTCAGCGATGGGGGTGGGTAGATACTCTCTGGGCAGTTCCAGTTGGGAAATTTCATCTCCACTGACAGCAGTGGGGCTCTTCAAGATGACCCCGAGGTATCAAGGCCTTTTCCGTCTTTCACATGCTGGCGATGTGGAATGGGCACGAAGGCTGTGGTGATAATTCAATCATTTCTGCAGCACAGCATTTACCTGCACGCCCTGGGGTTGACTCCCTGGTCCTGGACTGTTTCCTCTGATAGCTGAGTCTCCATGGGAGATGCACCTGGTGTCAGCCTTGACCTTCCCCTGGACGCCACAGTTGACCCATGAGCTCTCTCCACAAAGCTCCGGGTTTGTTTGTTTTGTGAGACAGGGTTTCTCTGTAGTTCAGGTTGACCTCAAACCCTCAATTCTGCCTTTGTTCCTGATGGCTGAGATGACAGGCGTGTTATCACCACTGCAGGTATTTTAACTTTTTCCTGCCAGCTGAATGCTGCCTTTGAAGGGTTAATCAATGATCTTCTCGAGAAGAGCATCTCCTATTGTGCACCCACGTGCAGTGCCTTCCCTCAAGAGCTGAGGCAGCTGCACACATGTTTTATCACTTACGGTCACTCGCTTTCCTAGTTTGGTTTTGTCGCTGTGATAAAACACTGACCAGAAATGACTTGGAGGAGGAGGAAAAGATTTAATTTCCACATCGCGGTCCATCGCTGAGGGAAGCCAGGGCAGGCATTCAAATGGATACCCCAGGAAGAGCACTGCTTGCTAGCTCATTCCTGCTGGTTTCTTAGTTACCTTTCTTACACAGCCCAGACACACCAGCCTAGGGACTGTTCTGCCCACAGTGGGCTGGACTTTCCTATAAAAACTAGCAATAAAGTAGCTGCCTCACACACAAGACCGTAGGCCAATGTGTACTAAGCAATTCCTCACGAGAGGTGTCCTTTTTTCATGTGGCTCTGGGCTGTGACAGCTGAAGTTAACTATATCACCCACTAATTATGGGATAGCAATCTGTCTTCTGTCTTCTCTACCTTTTCCTGTATTTATTTTTAATAATTTATTCTATTGGAGGGAAGATAGATTAAGATATTTTGAAAATTAAATTGATATAAAGCAGATATGATAAAAACATTATTAGCATATCATCTCATATCATTATCCCCGTATGAAGAACCTTGCCTCTTTTACCTCCAACTCCAGCTAGCTACCGTCATTGTATCCTTCAGAGAGTTGATGCAAAATCGAGCATTTGCTGCCTCTATCCCTGTGCCCCTTCCTGCCTCCACCTTCCTTTCTCTCCATGGAATACAAATAAAACAATATTATCCATACCATTTTTCTCATTATTGCTCAAAAATTATCGCTCTACCTTGAAGATTCTCTTCCTATCCCTATGCATAGGCCTGCCTCATCTTAAGCAGTTGTGGTGTAGTTCTCTACAGGGGACCCCTTCTCCCCTTATCCACCCTGGATCTCTAAATTCCTCTAGTACAGTGCAAGCATCTGCTTTAGAAGGTTAAATCTGTCGTATACATGAATGAGATTTCTTCACGCCAAGGGAGATTTTACTTAGGGTGTCAGGAATACGAAAAGGGCAACCGAGTAAGACACGACTGCATCCCCAAGTGACTTACACTCCTGGCCCTGAGTCTTCACCCCATAGACCTTCCTGGAGAAAATGAGCAAGGGTGGGATCTGGATCGCCCATGTCCTGGCCCCTGGAGCTCACCTGCTGGGCATTTCCTTTCTGTGACTGTGTGTGCTCAGCTGGTGTTCTCTGAGGACTGCCCATTTGGGCTTGGCATGCTTGAATCCGGGGTCTGGGTTTGTTCATTCTGCTTTGGGAGCGGGGCCAATGCGAAATCTCTAGCAGGCAGGCATCCCTGTGTAGCCTGGGTTTAGTTAATAGCTGCTACATATAATCTGAGCCTGGGCTCCCTGAAGATGCTCAGGGAGTCATTCAGCCAATGATCCCCACACTCAGGGTCTCCTTCAGATTGTCCAGGGAGTAGGTACCCCTGGAAATGGGAGTACCTTCTCCCACTTTCTCTCTTTAAAGCTAATGGGTTAGGGTGACCCACGAGCACTAGAATCCTCCTGGAGTCTTTCCTTGAATCTGGTCCTCACTCTCAGAAACCATCCCTGCATGCTCATTCTGAGGATGAGCATATCTAGCCCCTGAAGGAGGCGAGCTTTGCTGGCGAGGCTACAACAGAGGGTGGAGTGAGAACCACAGGAAGACTCCACATCAGTGCTGCCCCTCAGGGGTATCCATCAGGTCCCCTGCTTCAACTAAGGTTGTGGAATGAGGGGGTGTTTTCCCGAAGGCAGGGTCTCACACTTAAGCCACACCTCACCCATTTGACTTGTCTAGCCAGCCAGCCTTCTCCGAGGGTCCCTGTCTCTACCTCCTGAGAACGGGGGTTACAGAGAAGCTGCCAAAACTGCTTGTCATTTATATGACTTCTGGGAATCTGTAGTCGGGGCTTCACATGGATGCCTCTGCTCCACTGACTGAGCTTTCTCCCAAGCCCTAAGTCTCACTTCCTATTGAGAAGACCTGGAAAGGGCCTGGACTCTCTATTTTTCATTCTCGTCTGCTCCCTTCTCTCCTCCGCACATACTATAGTGGTTTGAATGATAAGCATCCTCCATGGTCTCCAGCATCTGAACACTTGGTCCCTAGTTGGAGGCATTGTTTGGGGAAGGCTTGGGTGGTTCAGCCCGGCTGGAGGAAGTAAGTCACTGGGGGTGGGCTTTGAGACAGAAACAGCATCACCCACTTCCAGTTTGCTTTCTCTGCTTCCTGTTTAGGGTCCAAGGTGTGACCTCTCAGCTTCTTGCTTCAGTTGCCATGACTACTCCTTGCGGCCATGCTGCCTCCCATTAAGGACTCTCATCCCTCAGGAACTGTAAGCCAAAATAAACTCTGTCTCGTATAAGTTGTCTTGACTATAGTGATTTATCACAGCAGCAGAAAAGTAGCTAATACATGCATATCATCTCTATGTGTGTGTGTGTATACACATGTGCATCATACACACGTGTACATGTTCAGACACATATAAGGTGAATGAGAACATTTCGGAACTGGACTGGCATTCACTCAGATAAACATTTCGTTACACCAGCCTTCCACGTGTCTGCATAAGCATGTGAGACATTTGCTCTGGGGCTGTATTTCTTGTTTCTTTGTTACGTCTTAGTATTGCAGCTGTAGCGTCTTCACAAAAGGGATCGGGAAGTGGTACCTCTGCCTCTGCTTTTTTTTGGGAGTTTGCATGGGGTTGGTATAATTTTGATAAACGATCGTACTACCTGGGTGTCCTAGTTTCTTTCTGTTGCTGTGATAAACACCATGGGCCAAAAGAGATGGAGCGGGGAAAGGGTTGGTGTGACTCACACTTCCAAGTCACAATCCATCACAGAGAATTCAGGCAAGAAACTCGAACGGAAGCACGAGGAAGGCCGCTTGCAGGCTCACTCTCTGACTTGCTCGCATGCCCACACCTCTCTAGCTTTCTTGTACAGCTCAGTCCTACCAGCCTAGGGAGGGTTCCACCCACAGTGGGCAGGGCCCTCCCATATCAAACACTGATCAGTCAGACAGGGCCACAGATCAGTGTGATCGAGGCAGTTCCTTGGCTGAGCTCTGTGACTTTAGGATTTGTCAAGTTATCTACAAGAAATAAGCAGCACACTTAGAGTTTTGTGGAAAAGCTGTTTTCCGTGTTTGTGTCTGGGGATCTGAGGTGTGTGTGTTTTGCTTTGCTTTATTTAGAGATAAGGTCTCACCCGGTAGCTCAGGCTGATCTTGAACTTGCTGTGTGGAGTAAGCTGGCCTCAAACCCATCTTTATCCTCTTGCTCTGACCTCCCAGGCACTTGGGATTACAGCTGTAAGCCATTGCATCTGGCTTGTGGGAAAACTTTAAAAAATCAATTTCTTGGTTAGATATAAGATTATGCTAATTTCTTTTTCGGTGAGTTTTTATGTTTTTGAGATTTTGTTTATTTTTATTTTATGTGCATGGGTGTTTTGCCTGCATGTATGCCCTGGATCATGGGTATTCAGTGTCCACGGAGGGCAGAGAAAGGTGTCAGATCTCCTGGAACTAGAGTTCCAGATGGTGGGGACCTCCATGTGGGTGCTGGGAACCAAACCTGGGTTCTCTAGAAGAGCAGCCAGTGCTCTTACCAGCTGAGTCATCTCTCCAGCCCCATATCTGGATGATTCTCGTCTTTCAAGGAGTTCGTGTGTCTCCACTATTAGTTTATTTTATTTTGTTTTTGAACAACTTTCACATTACAGCCCAAGCTAACCTCAAACTTGTGACTTTCGTGCCTCAGCCTCGCATGTGCTTGGGTGGCAGATGGTGCCCCCACTAGGTCATCTCTATGCCTTTAAATTGATTCCAGAAAGTTCCCATTTATATTCTCTTATTTATTTTCTGTAGGATCTACAATTGTGTCTCTTCTGGCATGTATGATTGGTAGAGTTCATCTTCATTCTCTCTCTCTCTCTCTCTCTCTCTGTGTGTGTGTGTGTGTGTGTGTCCTTTCTCTCTCCCTTTCTCTCTCCACTCCCACCCCCTTCTCACTATCTTCACTTTGTCTTTTAAATCAAGTGGCTGCTGATGGTTTTGATGATTTAAATTTTTTTCTTCCTTCCCAGTATAAATATTGGAGTATGAACTCCCCTCTAAGCCCCACCTTGACAACATCTTACGCACTCTGACATTGCATTTTCACTATAATTTGCTTCAGAAGCATTTTCTGCTTGCCCCTTCGAGTTTCACATTTTGGCTCAATTTTGACTTCATTTAGAGCGTAGTTTAGTTTCCAAACAGTTGGGCCCTTCCCAAATACTGACTCAATAATTATTTTAAATGTGCTTTTCTGTGCTCACAGTGCAGATCCTATGCGGTTTAAATCTACTTGATTTTGTTGAAGCTTTTTCTTTCTCTCTCTCTTTCTTTCTTTTTTTCCTTTCTTTTTCTTTCCATTCCTTCCATGATCTGGCATACGGCTGTATTGGTAAAGATTTAAAGGGTTGAAACATTGTATTCTTGTTGCAGGGTTCTATGAACATCCAGCCAAGCTGGTTGAGAGTGTTTTGCAAGTGTTTTGTGTCTTTCCAGGTCTTCTGTCTATTATTCTATTGATCTGCCTGTAGCTGGGGATTTCTCCTTTCGTTTCTGTCAGGTTTTTCTTGGGGTATTTTGTTCTCATGCCGGGGTCATCTACATTTTGAACAGTACATGTTGAGGGATTGATTGCTATGATCATGAAGTAATTGCTTTTTGAGGCAGTCTTTTGGTATATAGCCCAGGCTGGCCTGAAACTCATGATCCTTCTGCCTCAGCTACCTAAATGCTAGTTTTATGGCTGTATGCCTTAATGCCTGGCTTTAAGGAATGATTTAAGATAACAGAAATGTTCTGCATGTTGGTGGTAGATGAAGTACACATGCATGGGGTGTGTGTGCCAGCGTGAATATAAACGACCATGTACACATGCATGGGTGTGTCCAGCATGCATAGAAATAACCATGTTACATGCATGGGTGTGTCCAGCATGCATAGAAATGACCATGTACACATGCATGGGTGTGTCCAGCATGCATAGAAATGACCATGTACACATGCATGGGTGTGTCCAGCATGCATAGAAATGACCATGTACACATGCATGGGTGTGTGCCAGCATGCATAGAACCACAAGTCTCTGTGGGAGTTGTCTTGTGAGAAGGGAGAACAGGAAGTCTCAAGATTGGACTATGACATGAGTTGGAGGACCAGAGCTGGTACCAATTGCAGATCAGAATGAGGTGCCAGGTGCCCCAGTGCTGTCAGTGGAAAACTCCAAGTTGTGTCCAGTGTGACAATTGCATTGCTGATTTAGCCAGGCTGATGGCTGTGTCTTGTTACATTTGAAATGACCTTCCAGGTCACCCCAGAGCCTGCTCCTGGAGGTTAGGCTGCTGCCCCTCTCCCCTCCACATTCTATGCTGTAGACCAGAGTTCGCACCGTGGTGACTGTGGTAGGGTGTGGAAGCCGCCAGCGTCAACCCCCACAGGCCATCATCAGCTGTCATCAGGCCTATCTCATGGCCAGCACAGTACTGGAAGCTGTGGACATCCAAAGCTGAGTTTTAGGTCTTTGCCCACCTCGGAGGGAGCCTGGTATATTAACAGAGTCAAGACTTGCTTGAAATACGCAGTAAGTGGTATTAGGCAAGATTAAAATCCACTGCTGGACGGATGTATTTACACAGATAAAGCCACAGGGTGTCAGGAAGCTGATGCCAGAGCAGTCTTGCATTTCTGCAGAGACCTGGATAGAAGGTCTATGTATCTGCCAAGCAGAGACTGCAGGGAGGGAAAACACACACACACACACACACACACACACACACACACACACACACACACACTTCCTTAAAGTCTGTAATTCCAGAAGAAATGATAAGTTCATGGCTTAATATTACTGCCCTGACCTTTAAATGCCTGCAGGCAAACAGCGCCGAGCTGAGTGGAGGGGAGAAGTTCTTAGCTGGAACCGCACAGTCCCTAAGGACTAGCCCTGCCAGTCCCAAGACTGGCCTGACTTTAGTTGGCTCATCACGTCTCCGTCTCCTGTAAAGCAAGAGAGCCCCCGTATTTACCAAACGTGTGTCACAGTACAGGCACGCTTGGCTCTTCCGGAAAGGCAGTGTACATATAGTACAATGACCGAGCACATGATTCCATCCTGCAAGTCTTTGAACAGACTCCCAACTTTCCCATTTTGAGCTGTGGAAACCTTAGCAAGAAGCACCACACCCATGTGCTTTCCTGTCTAGGAGCCAAGCGGCCCCGGAACCTCTTTTGTGTATCACAGGTAGATGTGAGGACGGAAAGTTCAGGGCCCAGCAATGAATTGCACCCAAGGTCTGCTGAGCTTTCTGAAACATGCTTGTAATTAGGACTTGTTGAGCACACTGTCACACTTGCTGATACGGGCAGGACAGACTCTGTCTCCCTTTGGGCTCTGCAGCAGACTCTTGAGATGGGAGCTGGCAGAATTTGCTAGGGAATGCTCTTGGTAGACACATCTCTAAGCAGTTGAAGAGAGAGCAGCCAGAGAGGGAAGTTAACCTTGGCCAGATGATATCTGGAAACAGGGTGGCATCCCGGTTAGCGATGAGAGAGTGACCTTTTTATCCCCACACCTACCAGTCATTGGCTACAGATAAAACGAGATGCTGGATAAGCAGGTTTCTGAAGCTGAGGATGACTCCCCAAATCCCCAGAAAGGACCCAGCAACTAGTCTCTGGCAACTGGGATTCCCGGTTGCCTGGACAAGGTGACTGTGTCTACCTCAACGATGGGACCTCACCAGGCCATCCGAAGAACACACCAGTGTGTCCTACATTACACCTGGCTCTGAGTTTTGTCTTTTTCCTTTACCTAATAAAGACCTGTTGGGTGACCATAGGTAAATTGTGTTCCTTTTGGGAGCTATAGCTTCACTAAGATAGAACAAAGCTAGTGTTCTTAAGTCCCTTCCAAGCCCAGAGCTGCCGGAGAGGTCTTCTTGGAGGAGGAAGAACTGAGCCAGTCCTCAGGGAGGCCATGATTTGGATAAACAAAGCCGTGGAGAAGGAGGAGGGGTCATGGTAGAACAGACTGGGATCATCATCTGGAAATTCCTATGACAGCAGCCAGCACCACATGGACCATGAGGCCCCGTGTGTGCTTCTCCATCTCCTTGTAAGTTGTCTTCTTGGTTCTTCCCTTGTTGAGTGAGATTCTGCTGTCCCATCATGGTAATATTCAGATACTGACAGACAACCCAAGATGCCCTTGTCTTTAGCGTGACTGAAAAGGGGAGAGACACAGTCAAGGAAGGATTGCAGATTCCAAGCCATTGTTAGTAGCTAAATTAGCACCTGAAACACAGCTTTCTTTTTCTGTTAAAATTTTTAATTGGCAGTAATCATACACAGTTGTAGTACATATGATGGGATAAAATTCTGTAATGATACATAAATGTATGTATCGATCAGGGGCAGCGGGATGTTTTCAGTGTACATTGTGGAAGGATTAAATATAATCAGCATGTCCCTCACCCTTTTGCAATGAAGACATTTAAAACTTGCTCTTGGAGCGATGAAGAGTTCCTGTAGAGACCCATGCGAACAGAACACAAGCAGATCCCTAAGAACTCACGGCACAGACCCCTTTCATGGCCGATTTCCTTCATTGTCTTTGCCTTTATTCTCTGTAGACCCAGGTACCCACACGCCCCGACAATCGTGCCTCTGAGGAGGCGGAATAGAACAAAGACACCAAGAGATGCTTCAGCTTACACAGAACCCAGGCAGAAAGGGTTCCCTGACAGACCCTGCCTGATGTGTCATGTCTTCTGAGAAGCCAGTTTCCTGACTGGCTTGGGCGGATTGTCCTGAGAAAATCCTCTGACCTGACTCAGAGCCCGCTGGGGCTCCTTGGCACAAACTTCCAAAAGTGTCAATCAGTTCCTATTTTAATTGGCTTTGTTCAAGCTAGCATCTTCATTTCTCACAGAAAGAGGGTTTTCTGTGGTCTCTGGGGCTTGTGAGAGCAGAAGATGCTTTTGGTTACATTTTCTGATGTTGTGTTGAATGGTTCAAATGTATAGGTTTATAAAGACTGGCCACCCAAAATTTTCTCAAAGAATATCTCTTGCTGGAGGCTATTGCCTGCTCATTCTCAAATAGTTCACTATATAAAAAATTGAAAGATGTGGAAAAGAGGGAAAAAAAATAAAATAAAAGGGGCGGTTCACCCATGGTGCTGCAACCCAGGGGTAAAGTTTTAGAAAATGTTGGTGTCCGATTCAGCTACAGGCCCAGCTGCTGCTCAGCTTCAGATGGGCCACATCCTGAGAACTCGCTATAACCTGAAATGACAAAGCACTTGTCAGAATGCTTTGAAGACTCCCATCCTCCTGAAAGCCCAGCTATGCTAAACAGTAACTGTGGAGGTCTTGTTTTCCCTGGTGATTCGGAACTGACTGGGAGCCGGGTCTCGCCGCCTAGCATCTCCTAAAAGCTGTACTGCATGATGCTAGCCTGGGAAATGGTCAAATTTCAAATCTGAAGAATGATTTCTATGAATGTGTGTCACTTCTGTGCCGCTGAACTCCAGACACCCCCGGTAGGATGGGAGGTAGATGTCACTCCCACAAGTCTCAGAGCAGGGAGAAGGTCGTGCAGGTGTGGATGAGTGAGCAGAGAGACAATCACCCCCCCCACACACACACACACACACACATCCCCAGCATCTGACAGGAGAGGCTCCAGATTTCTCTGTGGTGGCTGTTGGGATGTGGCTGGAGTCTAGAGACATGAAGATGTTTGTGTTCAGAAAGGTCCAGGCAGAGGGCAGGAGAGCAACTCAGGAAGAAAGGAGTCTGGGAGCTCCAGGTCCAAGCAGCTGCTGTACTCTGCCATCTCGTTCTTCTGTCTCTTGGCCACAGCTCCCGACGGTTAGGGCGCCGGTTCTCTAGGGCTCTGTTTTAGTCATGTACAAAGTGGAGACGAGCCGGGCGGTGGTGGCGCACGCCTTTAATCCCAGCACTCGGGAGGCGGAGGCAGGCGGATCTCTGTGAGTTCGAGACCAGCCTAGTCTACAGAGCTAGTTCCAGGACAGGCTTCAAAGCCACAGAGACACCCTGTCTTGAAAAAAAAAAAACCAAAAAACAAGAAACAAAAAACAAAACAACAACAACAACAAAAAAAAACAAAGTGGAGACAAACGACTGACTGGTGACAGACATCCGTCGGCGGCCGTGAGGAGCAGGCGGGCCTCTCAAAGCATCTGTATATTCCGGGCTTGTGTTCTACGCTAGCCACTAAGCCTCTCTGACTGAGTTTTCTCCCCAGGAGCCAAGTAACAATCAAGCTAAGGACCACTGGTTAGATATGAAGCAACACATAGGAAAATTCAGAGAGCAGGGCAGCTGAGGTTAGCCCTTCCCCCATTTACACCGCAGTGACTCCTGCCCTGGCTAAGGACTCCACCGCTGTACACTAGCCATCCGAAGGAAGGGGTACCTCTGAACAGATACAGTGCAACTGATGAATGCCACAGTAGCAGGACAAACCTGCTAGGAAAACACAAAGGAAGGCCCTTGCCAGGCAGTAACAGAGAACGTTGTCCCCCTGCAGCAGCTCCAGAAAGGTCATCTTGGTGTCCTACAGAAGACTTGACAGCCCACCAGCTGGCCTGTGGCTCAGTGGTAGAACACTTGCTCAGCATGCACGAAACCCTGGATTCCACCCCTTGCACCAAAATCAAACAGGCAAACAAACTCTAACAGCAAAAGAAGAACAACAAAAAAAAAAAAAACCTTCCCAAACAAAAACCCCAAACAATTGGATTACTGGCATAAACCTACCACTAACAATGCTGTGATATCTACTTCAAATGTATAAAGAGGATAAATCTTATGTTAAGTGTTCTTTGAACATAAACACACATACACACACATAAAGTCAGAAAAACAATAGCACAAAACCTTTTGGGAGATGGTGATTATTGTATTTGTATCACGGCAATGGGTTCAGACTCATCACATCTACACATAAACACCTGCCGACTTTGTAGATCAATTACGCTTCAAGAAAGTTCTTGAAAAACTGACCTCAGTGGAGACATTGTCTCTCCTTTGTGTTGAGAAGAATTCTCAGCCTGAGGGACTCTGAGTGGCCACCATTGCTGTTTCTTCTGCCTCTCGCACGGTGCCATGTAAACCATTCCAGGAAGAATTTTTCCCCAGATGGGAAGAGGCTTGCCCTGTTTCACTACAGATCAGAAGGCTGTAATAGAACACTCTGGCGGGGTCTTTAGCGGTTAGCTAATGCTAACTGGAATCACATGCTAAGGGACAGGCCCTAGCTTCACATACAGCTGCAGGGCTCAGAGCTGGAGCACCTCAGCCAGCCTGTTTGTGGGCCTACCTGGAGCCGCCTTTGCGCAAACTTAGGTCTCTCCTGAGCAGAACCATCCTTCTTTTAGCGACTGATGGGCCCTCAGGGTTCGATCACCCTGGGCTGTGGTGAGGGGTGGGGGCCATCTCTCTGCATGCAGGGACCAGCTCTCTCGATATAGTGTCCAGCAAGGGGCAAGACCAGTTTCCCCAGGCCAGTGAAGGGTAGGCTGACTCAGTATGACCCTCTGATTTCATCTCACATAGTTCCCAAGTGTGGTTCCTCTTGCTGGGAACACTTGCCCTACCCACGCTTTCCTCCCATTGCCAGACAGGTTCCTATTTGCTGGAAAGTCTAAGTATCTTTTGGTATGAGGATTCTTTTTAAGTCCTCATGTTGCCCACAAATGAGCTGTCTTATTTTTTTTCCTTTTTATGGCACCTCATGCCATTCCTTCCACACTACAAACCCCAGTTTGTTATTCTGCTTTATCTGTGCTCCCTGTTTGTTAACTCTTCCTTTCTGATGGGCCACGGTGGTACCTGTCATTTGCTGCAGGGTGTCCCTGACCCCGCTGGGTGTCAGACACAGTGTGGGACTCCCTAGGTATTTGTTGAATACATGATGGCTGGGCAGATAGGGCCTCCTAACACCCCCAGTTTGTGAGGTTCGACTTTGAATATAAAGTCTGCCGAGGAAATCTGCTGAACTTTCTAAAAACGCTGATCTAACTAAGTAGGAGTGAAAATCAGATTTGGGGGTCTGAGCGGTGTATCGACTCAGCTGTCAGGGGCTATCGGGGACGCAGAAACTGATGCCAGGAGACCTTGAGTGACAAGCCCAATGAGACACGGGTAAGAGGGGAGGTCATCTCCAAGTGTGACTGTCTCATGAAAAAGAAAATTATGCCATTGAGTCGTCTTAATTGGAAGAAAATCCAGTCCACAAAGAGCAAGATTTGAAGGGCAAAGGGTCCCATCTTTTTGTGGGGAAGAGAACATTCTAGAAGTTTACACACGGATACAGCTACACTGGGCCTTCAGGGAGTTGTTTGAGAGCCCCTGCACAATAGAAAACTGTTCAGTGAAGCCATTAGCTCTGTTATGATCCTCATTTATGATTTTATTTACTTAATAATTCAGTCCTTCGTGTCATGAATGTTTGAGCGAGACATTCAATTAGGAATTATGGATGCAGTTTGAAGAAATACATAGCTTCACTTTGGAGGTTTGGGTGCCAACTTTCTTTTATGGGTGTGCCTGGATAGAGTCCAGAACATTCCGAGGAGACAAATTTTAGCACTTAATTTTGCTTTATCCCTCAAAGCCTGAGAGTCCTGCCATTAGAAAAACCTTCCCATGTCCCCTCAATTCCAAGCATGCTGTTTTGTTTTCAGCCAAACAGATGGGGATACACCTAGGTGGGTCGCCAGGAGAGGCCTTTCCTCCAGTGCCACCACCTCTGAGGGCTCCTTGGGCTATGCTGAGGCTTTTGATGGGGCCTCCTGCTTCCGGTTTAGTCTCTACCTTTGAAGTGTTCTCACTCTTAAGACACGGAGATACTCATAGCCTTCCTTGAACCCGAGCTTCCCAACTGGAGTGGATTCCCTTAGTGTTCCCCAGTTACAAACAATGGGGACACATTCTAGCAAAAAGAGATGGAATTTATTAGTGGCTCATATTCTCACTGGAAAGTTAAGGAAAGAAAGAGAAGGAGTGAAGGAAAGGAAGGAGAGAGAGGAGGAGGGGTGAAGGAAAGGAAGGAGAGAGAGAAGGAGGGGTAAAGGAAGGGAAGGAGACAGAGAAGGAGGGGTGAAGGAAGGGAAGGAGAGAGAAAAGGAGGGGTGAAGGAAGGGAAGGAGAGAGAGAAGGAGGGGTGAAGGAAGGGAAGGAGAGAGAAAAGGAGAGGTGAAGGAAAAGAAGGAGGTGGGAAAGTTGGGCCACATCTCAGTACAGGTAAAGGAGACCCAGCTATTGCTGGTGTCTGCTTAGCTTAGTGGATGGAGCCCAGCGAACTCTGACCAACGGTCCACCAAACCATGCCCAAGGAGAAGCAGTTTACTCTAAACAAAGCAAGGTACATCATCCAAAGAAAGGAAAACATATTCAAGGTGGGTGGGAAAAACACAAATCCCCTACAGTCAGGTAGGTCCTGAATGTGAGGCCACTAAGGAACGGCTAAAGAGGATGGATGTTGTTCAGCCTGGAAACAAGAAAAGCTGCTGTCCCCGTCTAAGTCAGTCAGCTTCTCTTGAAGGTTGTTGACAGGTCCTCAGATGTGTTCCCTTGCTTAGTGCCTTTGCTCTATAGATTGCACTTGAATAAATGGGCCAGCGTGTATTCTCTGGTATGACATGGGTCCCCATATCCCCCTTGTAATAGTCAGTGTCCGGAGCAAAGGCTTCCACAATCCATCTAACCGTTAGGAGTCTGCACCCCTGGTGGGTGTTATAGCAGTTGATGTTTGGAAGCACTCATTGGCCACGTACTCTTCTGAGCATGCTTCACATATGCACTCACAGACCCCTCACATGGGCTTTATGACGCAAAACATTCATTCTTCGGGTGTTAGAGAGGAGGAAGCCGAGGCAAAGCATGCCCAAGATCACACCAGCTGAAAATGGCAGCATAGGAATATGAGCGTAGTCCACCAGGCCCCAAGTCTTCAGCGTCTTGGTTGTTGTAGTGTGGGACTTGAACTGGAAAGCAGCCCAAGCCTCTACATTGCTGACATTCTGGAAGGGCAAAGAGGTCACATGTCATAGAAAAATGGCAGAGTCTCCCCTGCCCCCACGGGGGATAGAACAGGTGTCCTCGAAGGAGTAAAGAAATGACCAGCTGTATCCTGAGAGACAAAGATGCGTTCTTATATACCCACCATCCAGTCGCAGACCCATGTGGACCCAAGTGTCTCTGTTTTCTGCTTGGCCGTTCACACCCTTCTCAGCCCATTTTCTGACCGGGTTGGTTAGCATATTTCTTACTTCAGTTACCCTGCCCACAGTTATTCCCTGATGCCTTCTTTACCCAGGCTAGGTCAACACAATCTCTCCATCTGAGACTAAGAACCCAGCCAGATGAGAAGTCTCCTGTATTCTGGAAGTCCCCTAAAGCAGGGAGGCCCTAGCATAACTGAATCATCTTTGACTTTGAAAAATATTTCTAAGTACCCAACCTGGGAAAAACATTTCTTTTTAATGAGAATTTACAGATGTTTAATGGTCTTTGTTTTGTTTGGAAAAGTTAAGGCCTTGCTTTGGCTCACACCATTGGTAGCGACAGCAAGAACGTCTGACCCCCACTGGTCCCAGGCTGAAATAGTTAGCAGATCACCTGCTAGAGATCAATAGCAAACTTTCTCTAGATAGCTATGCAGTCTTCAGCTGTGGCACTGTGGGCTTGGGGGTGCCATTTGCCAGTCCCAG
This sequence comes from Microtus pennsylvanicus, assembly GCF_037038515.1. Taxonomy (NCBI): domain Eukaryota; kingdom Metazoa; phylum Chordata; class Mammalia; order Rodentia; family Cricetidae; genus Microtus; species Microtus pennsylvanicus. Next base: position 89,279,483 of record NC_134584.1, read on the forward strand.
GCAGGTGGCCAGTGTTACTGGTCAGCTCCCTTCCAAGGCTTTCTATTCAGTGAAAAAGCACACTTCTTCCTCATACTCCAACCTGTGACATTGGCTTCTTCTGAGTCCAGAAGGAGGCTGGCTTCCAAGACACGGGAGGCAGAGGACAGACATTTGTCACACGGTGCTTCTCTGAAGACCAGCACCATAACCTGCTTTGACGACCAGAGGCACAATGGCCACCAGGCTGCCTTCCTGGCTTTTGGTGAAAATGCCCTCTGGAATTGTCAACCCATAATGAAAGCTGGGAGCTATTTTTATGCAAGGGCTAGCCTGCGAGGTATCAGATGGACCAGAAGGGGCTCTACAGTCCCAAACAAAGCCATTCCTCTCTCCCTCCTATTTAAGTCATTTTCCAAGGAAAGGTAGTTGTATAGAATGAAGACACATTTATGCGGAGGGCTTGGGACGTCCTTGGGGTGGGTGGCTTAGAACATAGCATATGAAACAAAAACCAAGGGTTTATCCAAGCCACACGCCACACTGTCTCTCTATCCCATTGGACAGGCGAGAAGGCTAAGCTTCTGAAACATTGATCATGCTGTAGAAATAGACTATCTTAGCTCAGCTGCCTCCATCCTGTTCTTCAGGCTGCAGATGGTCTTCCAGCCTCCAGTTGCCTTTCCTGTCTGGCTCGTCCTCCCTCTTCTGTGTGTCCATGCTCCCAGCAGCTCGTGAGACATCCTACTATGTGCCCCCTAAGCTGCCTCCCACCTCTCTCTCCAGGTCCCCTGTCACTGGGGAGCCAAATTAGGTGCCTAGAACATGACATCTCAGACCCCAGATTTTTTTTCTGTTTTCTGCCTGAAACATTAGCTCTCTCTCCACCCAAAATCAGGTTTCTCTACTTGTCTGTTCACTTCTTTTAGTTGAGCAAGTTTCAAGCATTTTCAGGGATACAACCGTGCTTTGTGTCCTCGGGATAAAACAACAAACAGGCCAAAGAAGGTCCATCCCCACCTTTCCGGTTTCTGGATGCCTAAGTTGTTACTGGGAGGCAGACTACAAGACTAGAACACAAACACTCACAGGAACTACATTAGCAAGACGGAGGAAGGTACCTCAAAGATAGTCCTCTGCACTGGGAATGAAGGAACTGGGTGAGACAGCCTCAGACAGGAAGGGCAGCATGTTTCTGTCACTAGATGAGCTTTAGTGCCACACTATAGGGCCCAATGAGGGCACGAGCAATTCTCCAGCCCCACCCCCACCCCTGGCCCTGCTCTACACCTGCTGATGGTCCTCCTGATCCCCTTTTCCTACTCACATCCTCCTCCAGGGCAGTGGGAGTCCATAGGAGGAGAGAGAGTGAGCAGCCAGATTTAATGAACAGGGAGAGAAAGGCGGAGTTCATAATTTAAGTCCACTGCCCCGGAAGGTTTGCAGCTCATCCTCCTTTCCGAAGGACCTTTCAGTGGCTCTGGGAGGTGTCGTCAGTCACCTGCTGGTGTGATCAGTTGTCAATGGACCAGAAGGTCAGCATGCAGCTCTCTTTTGTCATCTGTCCAAGTTAGCCCCAGGGGTCTCCCAGTCCCCTGGTTCTCACCTTTGCTTTGCTGGGCTCCATTTTGTAACTGTCTCCGCTGACCTTCCACGAAGAGACATTTGTAAGCGCGCTTCATTTATCCTCCAGGCTCCTGGGACCCAGGGGCTGCTCAGTCACTGGGGAGAGTTCTCTTGGGGGTGGGAGTTGTGTTTCTCTTCCCTAGGAACCTTCCTCACCTTCCACAGAATGCTCCTCGGTCTGGGAGTCGAGGTAATTGGGCTGTTGTAGTCTCCCATTCTGGAGGACAACCGGACTAATGTGGCCCATTAATGCCGTCCTCGGGGGCTCGGACCTGTGAATCGGTGGACTAAAACCACTCACTCACCTGCAGAAGCCCAAACTGCATTCAAACCAAGTCGGTGGGTTTTTTTCTCTCTCTCTCTCTCTCTTTAGATTTATGAACCAAGCCAAGGTAATTTTCCATTTTCCCCAACATCAGCAGAAGACCCTTAATACCCACTGAGCCGGTTTGAACTTGTAATGAACTTGAAAACTGTCTGAAGCTTTTGAACCAGATCTTTAAAATTGTGTCTAAAATAAACCCAAACAGCTAGTACTACTGGAGCAGGCACAGCGTTTCCTTGGGCCCACTTCTGACCCGTTGTGCAGACTGGACTCTCTGCAGTCACCAAGGGCTTCCTGGTAAGGCCTTCCAAAATATGCCAAGGTGCTGGATCCACACGATGCTGTGGACATTCGATGCTTCATCCTTACATACTGCTCAGATCATGGAGACTTTTGTCTGCCCTTCTCACTTCCTAGTGGCCCTTAGCCTGGGGTGTAGATCAAAACCATCCGGGCACAAAGGAAACCTTCAGACCAGCAAAGTGATTTGGTTCCCCTCCATCAACCAGAATGGACCGCTGTAAACCATTCTAAGGAAAAAGCCAAGCCTAAAGTGGGTTGGGCTGACTGCCGAGCTCCTGACTGGGCAGGACGAGCCCAGTCCACCTTTCCTTCTTCTCTCAGTCCCAGCCCCATCTCCCCAGTTATCCCATATTCTTCTGCTGTAGGATGGGATTAGCACCTTTTTTTTTGCTCTGACAAAGCACCTGAAGACAAAAGGGGGTTATTTAGAACCAGAAGTTCCAGGGGCTTGTTCATAGTTGGTGGACTCCATTGTGCTGGACCAGAGGCAAGGCAGAACCTCAGGGTGGCGGGAGGATGTGGTGGAGGGAGCTGCTTCTCCATGGCAGCCAGGAAGCAAACAGTGAGAATAGATCAGGGTCCCAAAATAGTCTTTAAGGAAAGCCCTACCAGAAGCCTCCGTCTCCAACTAAGCAAACTATACAAATGTCCGCTCGACTATGAACTTCTCAGTAGATTAGCCCATTGCTGGGGTGAGCTCTCTAAGGCTATCTCAACACCATCTCTACTAAGCAGGCCTACATCTGCCTTTAATAGAGGAGTCTTTGGGACAGTGTCTTTATTATTAATACCCAGCTGTGATAGCCAGTAAGGTTTTGTGAGTTCAGAGTCCTGTGTTGTTCACCTGCCTCCTCTCATGCCTACCAAGCACTTGGCATGGAGTGGGTCACAATAAAGACTTGTTGAATAGGTAATTAAAATGAATGAGTGGTTAATGAGCAAACGGTAGCTGTGTTAGGAAAGAAATCCCACCCATGAGAAGAACTCGGGCCAGCTTCTCTCTCCTGTTCGTAGGCTTCTAATACAGACACACAATTGACTTTGAGAAGCACTAAGCTACTGCTTGGGGCCAAATACTGATCACACTGCATCCTGCTTGATCTTGATTAATTATTTAGTATGCATGAGCCTCTATTGCAGCATCTATAAAACAGGGTAACAAAGCCCCTGTGCTATATAGTACATAAAGAAACCCTGCACAGTGCCCAACACACAACGGCCTCGCAAGTGTTAACTACCCATGTTCTCAGAAAGACACTGTTACCAGCGTGTCTGTTTCCTTAGTCACTGAGGTTAAGCCAGTGCCATGTTTATCCCACCACCATCCCTGGCTGTCTCTGTCCCCTTAACTCTAGAGCTCTCTGCCTAGCTTGTTTGCAGAGCTAAGAAGTTACATTCCGCGTGGCTAGTGTCATATGAACACATTCATTCTGGTTGCTAGGGACACAGATTCTTCTCCCTAGTTCTCTTCCATTGCCCATGCTTGTTGGCTATTGCTTGTCGCCCAGAACCATCTACTTGGCAAAGCCCTTAACTCCCGGCGTCTGTTTTTTTCCGGGCACCTAATGTTGTCTGTCTCCTTTGCTGTTTCTTCCTCCCGTGTTGTCCTCTTGATTTGGCAGGAAGAGCAAATGCTTTTCATCTGCTCTGCTAGCTCACATAGCCTGCGGGGCTACCATGAAGCTTCTGAGGCCACATCGAGGGTCAGTGGGAAACAGCATCATTAATTGATTAGCCATGTCTGCCACTGACCCAGGAGGGCAGGCAAGGGCTGCAAGTGGAGTCATTTCTAGCCTTATTTGGGCAAAGGAACCACGATGACTCATCTTTACAGCTTTGCTATAAATCTTAGAGCAAAATCAAACGTAGGCTAAACTACAAAGTTAAATCATCTAATACAGTCTACCACAATTTAGACAGGTGCTAAAAAATGATTTCTTCTCACTCTGTCTCCTAGCCAGAGGGAACATCTATATCCCTCTGTCTTTGGGGAGATGGGAGGCCTTGGCAAAGAATATTCTTCCCTCTTTCTAGAAAGCACAGACTGCAATAGAAAAATACTTCCAGTTTAATCTAAAATCTGCCAAGAAAACCCAAGGATATGTTTGGCCAGAAGCAAAGGTGAATGGCGGGCTGAGGGCTGCCAGCTAAGATCAATTAAGGTGCCATGTTTGCTCTCTTGCTCACAGCCCAGGGAGGATCACTTTCCCTCATCTCCTTGATTGGCATAAGATAGCCAGGGTAGGGTTCACTTGTGAACAAAGATCTTAAAAGTGCCCAGCCCTGGACAAATCCCTGTTAAGTTGATGAGGCTCTTTCTTGGTCCAGGCTGGAGGCCAACTGAGATTCCAGAACTGGGTCCTTCTGCATCTTCTCACAGGTTCCCAGACTCCACGCCAGGCCCCGTGCTCATGCCTGACTCTCATGGCTGTCCTGACTAGAAATCGCTCCTCTGCAAAGGGGTGTATGGTGAGTAAAGCCACCGAGGTCACCGCCCCACTCTCTGACTGCTCATCTTTCAAGCTGTTCCCCGAGTTTTGCCACCACCTCTTCGGTGACAGCAGTTGCACGTCGTCCTTTGTGGTCTTCCAGCCCTGGGCAGGCTTGTTAAGCTCTCTGCCCCTTAGTGTCCTCAACTTCAAGATGAACATTAGACTAAGAATGTATTCATAATTTGTGCATTGCTGTGACCAAAACACCCGAGAGGAAACTTATGGGCGGGGGATTTGTTGTAGCTGTGGTGGCCTGGCCCTTTCCCCTTGGCAAGAGTCAGGATGGTGTGAGGCTCTGGTGGAGGAGTTTACAATAATCCTTGTGTTTATCCAGCTACCTAAACTTATAACTCTCTCTCTCTCGATTGTCCTGAACTCAAGTAGAGAAAAGGGGAACTGCTGTTAATGAAACCCTGACCCTGGAATGCTCCCCAACTCTCAGACTGTGTGGTTACACAGGGCAGCCCAAGCTCTCTAGGTCTGGCAGCAGTGAATTTCGGGCCTCGTCATGTTGAGTAACTCCATCTTGGGGTCACAGTGATTGATTCAGACCTGGGTACATGATCTAGGTTGACTCAATACAATGTTATTGACAGTTATTTATTACGTTATTTTGAGACAATAAATTGTGGTTTCCATCAGGATGACCCAGAGGAAAATATAAAATGAGGCTTAGAAAACCTCTTCCTATTGTAGAAAAAAGAGCCTGTCTCAGTGAGATGAGACAGAGGAAAGCAGAGGTAAGAGGAGAAGGGGAAAAGAGATCAGACGACAAAGGCAACCAATCTCCGTGTTGCTTGAGTCCATTGTTGTTGGCTTGATCACTTGGAACCAGACAACCTTGAGTCACGTGGTGTTTCTCCTCCTGATGATTCAGCAGAAAATCAAGCCAATTGCAACTTGTAAAGCTGAAACCATGCTCTCCAACCCCCAACCTCCACCTTGAGTTGACCACCATTGCCACACTCACCAACTCCCACTGGTATTTCCACAGTCCTGCATGTCTCATGGGCCCAAGTGACCCTTGGGGCTAAATTTAGGCTTTCAGTCCTAACTATTTCATGTTCAGTGGACTGGAGTTGACCAATCACAGAACTCAGCACACACATGGCAGCTCTCACCTTTGATACACTGGACATGACTCTGTTGCTGGTCACCTCTCTGCCATTCTTTCGAAACACATCACCAAGATGCCCATACTCATGTTTTTTTTTTTTTTGCCCTAAACCTGTTATGGTGATCATTATCCTTTTCAAAACAAGCAAACAAACAACCCCATCCCTCAAAAATCCTCTCTGTGACTATCTGAGTACAAACTTGTTCCTCTTCTTATTAAAGACACCAAGAAAACTGGAGTAAAACCCTCCACAGCAGTACCATCTTAACTAATTAGTTATAGCATCTGTCTTCCCAAGAAGCCCACATCCGGGGGTGCTGGGTGTTAGGACTTCAATGTATGAAGTTTGACAAAGGAATAGTTCCATTTCAATAACGCCTAGACATTTCACTTCTACGGACCTAGTCTTGAGATCAGCCTGTAGCAGTATGCTGAAATCTTTATGAACTGATGTGGCCGTAACAAAACTGGAATACTATGAAGTTGTGGTGCACATCTCTGATCTAAGGTAACCTGAAAAGTGAGTCAAGAGGATCTAGAGTTCAAAGCCAGTCTGGGCAGCTAGACCATGTCTCAACGTAGCAGGCAATTCGAATGCTATACTGAAGAAGAAATATGTATCTTTACATATATCACCATGAATTTTTTTTTCATTCAGTAAGGAGATCTTGTCTTTTTCTACTTCCCATGTACATTAGATCCATGCATGTCTCTCTTAGGGTTTTCTTTGTTGTCTAGGATCTCTGGGATTGTAAATTGCAAGCTGCTTTTTTTTTTTGCTTTATGTCTAAAAGCCTCATATGAGTGAGTACATATGATATTTGTCTTTCTAGGTCCATCCATTTGCCCAAAAAATTCAAGATATCATTAGTTTTTTTCTGCTGTGTAGTACTCCATTGTGTAAATATACCACATTTTCCTTGTCCATTCTTTGGTTGAGGGACATTTTGGGTTATTTCCAGGTTCTGGCTATGACAAACAATGCTTCTATGGACATAGCTGAGCACATGTCATTGTGGTACAATTGAGCATCCTTTGGGCATATACCCAAAAATGGTATTACTGGGTCTTGAGGTAGGTTGTTTCCTAATTTTCTCAGAAATCGGCATACTGAAATCCAAAGGGGCTGTACCAGTTTGCACTCCAACCAGCAATGGAGGAGTGGTCCCTTTACCCCATATCCTCTCCAGCATAAGTTGTCATCAGTGTTTTTGATCTTGGCCATTCTTACAGGTATAAGATGGAATTTCAGAGTTGTTTAGATTTGCCTTTCTCTTATTGCTAAGGATGTTGAGCATTCCCTTAAGTGTCTTTCAGCTATTATAGATTCCTCTGTTGAGAGTTTTCTGTTTAGGTCTGTACCCCATTTTTTATTGGATTATTTGTTCTTTTGATGACCAATTTCTTGAGTTCTTTGTACATTTTGGAGATCAGCCCTTTGTCCAATGTGGGGTTAGTAAAGATCTTTTCTCATTCTGTAAGCTGCTGTTTTGTTTTGTTGACTGTGTCCTTTGCTTTACAGAAGCTTCTCAGTTTATTAACTATTTCTCTTGGTGTCTGTGCTGCTGGGGTTATATTTAGGAAGTGGTCTCCTGTGCCAATGTGTTTAAGTGTTCTTCCCACTTTCTCGTCTATGAGTTTCAGTGTGGTTGGATTTTTGTTGAGGTCTTTGGACTTGAGTATTGTGCATAGTGATAGATATGGATCTATTTTCATTCTTCTACATGTTGATATTTAGTTATTCCAGCACCATTTGTTAAATATGCTTTCTTTTTTCCATTTTATATTTTTTGCTTCTTTGTCAAAAATCAGATGTTTGTAGGTGTGTGGATTGATATTTGGGTCTTCAGTTCAGTTCTATTGGTTCTCCTGTCTGTTTTTATGCCAATACCAGACTGTTTTCAGTACTGTAACTCTGTAGTAGAGTCAGGGATTGTGATGCCTCCAGAAGTTCCTTTATTGTACAGGATTGTTTTGGCTATCCTGGGTTTTTCATTTTTTCTTTATAAAGTTGAGTATTGTTCTTTTGAGGTCTGTGAAGAATTTACTGGGATTTTTATGGGCATTGCATTGAATCAGTATATTGCTTTTGGTAAGATTGCCATTTTTACTATGATAATTCTACCTATCCAAGAACATGAAAGATTTTTCCATTTTCTGGTGTCTTCTTCAATGTCTTTCTTCAAAGATTTAAAGTTCTTGTCACACAGATCTTACACTTGTTTGGTTAGAGTTACTCCAAGATATTTTATATTATTTTTGGCTATTGTAAATGGTGATATTTCTCTGAAATCTCTCTCAGCCCATTTATCATCTGTATACAGGAGGGCTACTGATATTTTGGATTAATCTTGTATCCTGCTACATTACTGAAGATGTTTATGAGTTGTAAAAGTTCCTTGGTAGAATTTTTGGGGTCCCTTATGTAACATACAATATCATGAGCAAACAGTGAGAGTTTGGCTTCTTCTTTTCCAGTTTGTATCCCCTTGATCTCCTTTTGTTGTCTTATTGCTGCAGCTAGAACCTCAAGTACTATAGAATAGATATTCATAAAGTGGACAGCCTTGTCTTGTTTCTCATTTCAGTGGGATCACTTTAAGTCTCTCCATTTAGTTTGATGTTGACTGTTGACTTGCTGTATATTGCCTTTATTATGTTTAGGTATGTTCCTTGTATCCCTGCTCTCTCCAAGACCTTTATCATGAAGGGATGTTGTATTTTGTCAAAGGCTTTTTCAGCATCTAATGAGATGATCTGGTGGTTTTTTCTTCCAGTTTGTTTATATGGTAGATTGCACTGACAGATTTTCATATGTTGAACCATCTCTGCATCTCTGGGAACCACCATGGAATAATTTCTAAGGCATATTATTAAGCACTGTAGCATCTTTCAAAAGGCAGCCTAATCCTAACAAAGTACAAAGAAGGAAGAGGAGGCAGGCATGACTGAAGCCTGGCTCATCTTCCAGTCATTTGTGTCTTTTATGACAGTGCCCTCCCACCTGATGTTGCTAATTAAAATAAGAATTGCTAAAAAAAAAAAAAAAAAAAAGAATTGCCTCTTCCACACCCATGGACAGGATGAAGTCACGGGACGTAGCTCAAGCCAGAAAGTCTCTGGAAGGTCTCAATCATGCCAGAGAGAGCAGCTAGAACGAATTGTTTTCCATTCATGGAATGCCAGGAACATGTCTCCTCAGGGGTCTAGTGATGATACGCAGGAAGGGAGGGGCTTTGGGGCTAGCCATTCTTCACCCCTATGTGTTTCACAATGTCTCCAGCAATGCTCTGAATGATATCCCACAGGCCCCTCGTGAAACTGGAGCCTGCCCAGAAGCCTGCAGAAATTGTCGGCCACAGCTCATCATAGAGCAGGTAACAGGACTACAGTTTCCCTAAAGCGCTCTTAGGGTACTGGCCTGGAGCTCGGCACCCAATCAGATGCTGTGATGTTAGCCAGGAGAATATCCAACGTGGGCCCTAAGGCCTGGGTCAGAACTCAGCAGGTGGAATAAGGTGGATGGGCAATGGTGGGGGAACAGAAACACCCAGCCACCTCCCCACGTGGACTACGGCCATTTTGTATTTGATTTTTAAAAACATTAGGCTATATCTTTGTCTGACTTTGTTGTTGTTTTGTTTGCTTTTTGGAGGTTTTCATGATGTAGCACAACTGGCCTCACCGTGCTCCTGCTTCTCCACTCCAAGAGCTGGGACTGCAAGTGTGAGCCCCACATCCGGTTGTTTTCCCATTTTAAAATCTATCTACAGATGCGTGTACTTGCACACAGTGTTTATACTTACAGGGAAGAAGTGTGCACATAAATTAATCTCTCTGCGAGTGTCTATAGTGAAAAATGAGGGAGGCAGAGCATTTCTGTTTCAGAATAGTGACTGAGTGGGGGAATTGGATAAAAACTAATTAGTTTGAAATCCCTATGCCCTGAAATATATCGCAAGCATTCCTTACAAAAGACTGATTCTCATACCGGGCAGTAGTGGCGCACACTTTTAATCCCAGCACTTGCGAGGCAGAGGCAGGAAGATCTCTGAGTCTGAGGCCAGCCTGGTCTATAGGGTGAGTTCCAGGATAGCCAGGGCTACACAGAGAAATCAGAAAAACAAATGAACACAAAACCACATGATCAGTTCTCAAAAAGTCGGAGTCCAACAAACTATTAAGTGAACATTATACAAACAGCTCTCTAATCTCTGTCTTCGGATCTAGATGCCCCCAGGCTTCTCACGGGTGATAAACTACTCAAATATCAGTGAGTGGCCTGGGCAGTTTTCTGTCAACTAGAAATAAGCTAAAGTCATCTGAGAAGTGGGAACCTCGCTTTAGAAAATGTTCACATCAGACTATATGGTAGGCAAACCTGTGGGGGCATTTCTTTACTAATGATCAATATGGGCAGTGCCATCCCTAGACAAACCTCGGTTGTCTAAGAAATCAGACTAAGCAAGCCATGGGGAGCAAGCCCGCAGGCAGCATGCCTTCACGGTCTCTGCGTCAGTTCCTGCCTGGAGTTGACAAGGTAGCTTCTCTGATGATAGTCTGCAACCTGTAGACCAAACAAACCATTTCCTCCTGGAGTCACTTCCGGTCAGGGTGTCTGTTGCAACAATAGAAACCTAACTAGGTCAGTCAGTGAATGCCAGAAAGGGTTTTGGTTAGTAGAGTGTTCCGGGAATTTAGATCCGGATAAAAACAGGTGCTATTTCTACCTGTTTCTTCCAGTTATCTGGAGGCTGTGCACTGTGTAATTAATTGCTGGGCTTAGCTAATGCCTCCTAAATTAATGTAATTACCAGTGTCTCTGAATAACCACCTTCGTGCACGCGCTGCTATCCAAACACACTGTCGGCAGTTCTGTAGCCAGAGCTGGGCCGTCTGAGAACAGAGTTGGGATTGATTTTAATTAACTTGTTTCTCATATTACAAAGGTGAGAAAATACCAGTTCTCAGCCCCGTCAGATTCAAAGAATAGAAAGGGTGTGTGGATGGCAGACTCACAAAAAAACAGCTAGGAGGTATTTGTTCCAGAGCCTCGCTGCCCTGCCCAGGTTTTATTACTGCAGCTGGGCAGGCTCTACCAGAGCCAGCCTGAGAGCTTGCCTGGCTGCTTGTCACGTCTCCTGTCTAGGAGCTCCAGGCTTAATTTGCTCTGGGCTGAAGTGTGGCAGAGAAGACAAACACTGCTTTGTGCTTGACCCCTCCCATCCGGAGATATTTCATTAAATGCAGAGTTTGGGAATCAAACAGAGGCGAAAGCAAACGTTTTTGTCGCTCTGACTGTGTTCTAAGCTGCTGTCTTTTTTTGTTGTTAAAGGCTTGTGTTTCCAGAACCGTGGCCCAGTCTGCTGGTCCTGACGGTGGACAATTTAGAAGCAGGGCCGGTGGCTCCTAAGACTGGCTCAGGAGCATCTCATGGCACAGCCTTTCCTAATGCCTGCTCCTATGGACACCAGTTTGTAAGATGGTCATTGGGAGAAAGAAATCTAAGTTTGGCAAACACGGGCTGCATGCCCTGCCCCAGTGTAGAAGGAGCTGGGTTGCATTCCTGCCGCCCAGCTCCCAGCCGCCTGGCTAGCTTATGCCCTGAAATAACAACACACAAATTGTATTCATTTAAACACTGCCTGGCCCATTATATCTAGCCTCTTCTTGGCTAACTCTCATAACTTGCTTAACCCCTTTCTAATCATCTGTGTAGCACCACGATGTGGTGGCTTACTGGGAAGGATTCTAGTCTACATCCATCTTGGGCCGGAGCTTCATCGCGTCTGCCTCACTGCCTTCTACCCAGCATCCTGTTCTGTCTTCTCCGCCTATCTAATTTTCTGTCCTATCAAAGGGCCAAGGCAGTTTCTTTATTAACCAATGAAAGTAACAGATAGATAGAAGACCCACCTACATCACCTCAGGAAACCTCCAGTGACTGTCAAAGCATGCCAAAGACTCTGAGAAGTCCTATTCCAAGGAAACATGACTCCTCTAGGGGACTCTTTTGCAAGGCAAAAACCTGGAGTTGGGGACCAACTAGGAACCTCAGATTTTTCTTCTCTGACACATTTATTTCCAAACGCTTCACCTGCTCAGTCTTTGCTTGGGCATAGGGAGGATCTGCACTTAGAGCTTACGACTCAGTGAACCAGAGGATAGAAGAGGGCATGGGAGGAGGGCATGAGAGGATGCTCCGAGGAAAGAAGGAGGAAGACGAGGAGGAGGAGGAGGAGGAGGAGGAGGAGGGAGAGGAGGAGGAGGAAACTAAAGGGCTTTCCAGGGGGCAATGACTTTGGGCAGTCTGTGTCAAGAATAAAGACTCCAGGATCCAAAGTGTGAACAGTGACTGAATGCCCTCAGAGGACATCTCATCACCACTTCCAAAGTCCAGGGAACATCTCAGAACAGGGGTGGTAGGAATGGAAGACCCAGAGCTGGAGAGTGGTTCTATGAAGCATCTTCTTCTGGACAAGGCCCTAGTACTCACAGACTCACGGCATATGTGATTACCTGCATAAGACTGGGCCTGCCACAGGTCATCATGCATAGGGAGGGACCCATCCCTCACTGAGGAACTATGGGTAGCTAGCAGGTGCTGGGGGAGGACGGTCACTTTCTTCAGTGGTGTAGCCAATGAGAAGTCGTCAGTAAATAATTTACTTTTGGTTAAAAACATACCAGGATCATCCTTGCTAACCAGAGCCTATGGTACTGCTGGTCCAGCCACACATACACACACACACACACACACACACACACACACACACACACATGCACACACATGCACACACACACATATGCACACACACATATACACATGACTTGTCTGTGTAGCACTGACAGCTTCTATAAAGTTCTCCCACTACTAGCAGTCTGTTTTGCTGACTGTACCCCCTCTCCTACTCACTCATCCTTACCCCCAGCAAGCATGAGTGATGTCATCACCTGGCTAGTAGGCAGGGTACAGACTACTTGGGCCCTGGTCCCCCAGATTATGCATTTTCTGTGATCTTGGGTTACTGCTCTGGGGATGCGATTATCATCACAGTGGAAAAGGCCAACCCCAGAGGTTACCAGCCTGGATTCTGGTGAGTGGGCTTAGTCACAAAAGTTGAGAGTTACCAATCTTTACTGCAATTCTGGTCACAGCTTCTTCCCTTGCTCCTTGCCTGGTAGGGTCTGTGCATGCAAAGGGGAGGACAGGGTCGAGAGTGGAGCTCAGTACAAAATATTCGCCTTCCACCCCCAGCGCCACCGAATAAACAAACAAGCACATACATTTTATACATACATGTAAAGGGAAATAGAAAGTACAAATGATCAAAATTCAGTATATGTGTCTAGTAAGATCCAATCAGGGGTGACAGTGTATGAATAACATCCCAGCACTGAGAAGCTGAGGCACGAGAATCATACGTTTGACGTAAGCACCATCCATATAAGCTAGACTATCAAAAACTTAAGCTGCCTATGGTGGGCTGGCTGGAACAACATGGGGAAGTCTGCTGGTTCTCAGAGGTGCTCCTGCTGATCAGTCCCTCTGGGAGGAGCAGCTGGGTCATGGGATAGTCACCATCTTAACAAATATCATAAATTTGGAAAATTATTTTAATCTTAAAAACCATCTTAATATGGCCAAGAATTTTCTTCAAAAGGCTAAGCAGAGAAGCATCAGTATAGACCAGACACTGAGCCTGACTCCCATAATGCTCTGCTTTCCTTCTCACCTGAAGTCTTCACACAGTCAGTTCTATCATTTTCCTGGTGTAGAGATAGTGTAGAGTTTGGAAGAATAAGGGCCCCAAAGCGGACCCTTCATCTTGAAGACATCCTGTTTCTGGATCCACAGTATGCAGATTCTCTGAGGGTCAGTGTGACAGACTTGACCCTCTGGACACCCCAAAAGTTCAGATCACTTTTGTCAAATAGTTGCTAGTTGCCACTCCCAAGTTCTTAGTGGCGTTCCCAAGGGATTTCCCCTGGACGGAACCTTTAGAAGTCATTGTGGGACCAATAGAAGGTTGTGTCATCCCACAGCCCACATGACCCCTCTCTGGGGGACCTACTTTCTAGTGAGAGCCCGGAAGCCACAGAAAAGTCTGATGTCCATGCCATGATTGGGGCTTCTATATTGCAAGACAATTGCTGGTCCACCTAGACCTCTCCTGAGAACTGAACCTGAGATACAGAGAAGAAGTCAGGAAAGGGGGGTTGTCTGAGGTGAGGGACCACTGAGAGAAGCTCAGAGGCATGTAGATGTAAGCAAAAGGGAAGGTGAGAGATGGTGGCCACCATGATGGTGGGAAGAGAGTGTGAACAGGCGAGTCAATCCACTGGGGAGAGATGCCAGGGGCTGGCACAGAAGGAAAAAGAGGAACAGGTCCCTACCGGCCTTTGTCTGACTTGAGGCCTGGAGTGGGGAGGCCCACTCACCTAGTCTGCTTTGTATTCTAACACGGATCCCATGTGTCCTGGAGGATGAGGGGTCAGAGGTGCCCCTGGATCTGGGAGCCCAAACCCCACACGTGTGTCCTCCCATGACTCTTCCTCTATAATGATGGCCAGCTCATTAGGTGACCTGTCCACCTGAATCATTCTCCAGACGTTCCCTGCCCAAGCATCCTCAGAAAGGACCCGACCTGCCACCCAGCATCCCTCCCCTTCTGTCACCTGCTCTTCTCTGCTTCCTATTTTCACTTCTCTTCTTTGTCTCGGTCTTTCTCGGTCTCTCAAATGAGACTTCAGAACTGCCCAGAATGGGACACAGAAGCCACGCGCTCCTCTAAAGGGCTGTCTGACAGTGGTGTGGGAGGATTCTACATGAGAGGGAGAGGGAGAGCCACAGAGGGAGAACTTCCAGGAGAGCCCTGCCAAGCCCTGTCAGAGGCCAACCTGTCAGCTTTGAGCAGAAGCACAGCAAACTTCTAATTGTCCCCCTGCTTCTTTTCAGTCCTACAGCAGGGCTACTCTGTCCCAGCCCCACAGCCAGGAGCAAAGAAAGGGTCCTGGCAGGTGTGTGACCACAGACACAAGCACCCAGAAGAGTACTCCCAACGACTCAGCAAGTGTAAATAGCACTCTGGGGCAGATCTGGTGGTGTGCAGAGTCTTCTGATCTCAAAGACCAGGCAGGTTCAATACTCCGGACCCCAACAACCATACACCAAGCCACAGTTTCTGGGGCCGTGTCCAGGAAACCTCCTGTAACTCAAGTTCTTGACCCTGAATCTTATATGACTTTGGGGCATTTGGCTGCCGGTGACAGAAATTGCACACATTGGGAAAGATGTGGTGAGGATATGGGATTGCTCACTGGAAGAGCTCCTCCATGAGTTCAGAGGAGTCCAAACCAGGCTGCTGTGCTGGGTGCAGAAACAAGGACTCCAAGTGTTCATTAGACAGAGTGGCTGCGGCTGTTGCGTCCCTCGAGGGCCCTGATCTCCTAAGACACAAGATACCAATGACCATTTTCCAGCATCATCATGAGCAGCATGCTCGCCTGGACTACAGGAAGTGAGGAAGGAGAGGGTATATTAAAGGCAAGCAGAAGTCTGATCCACAGGAAGGATGGGCACAGGGAGGGAATGACACATCAAAGAAACGACCTGTGGATTAAAGGGAGGGACTCCGGTAGGAAGGACAGGTGAGCGGGAGAACAGTGAAGAACAGTGAACCGAGGGTGTGTGAAGAAGAGACAGTGTGAAAGAAAGCACACACAAAGGAAGGGTGGGGAAGGGCGGACAGTGAAGGGAGGGCACACGGAGGGAAGGACACGCTGAAGGGAAGACCTGTGAAGGAGAGGGCATGTGATGTGACAGGCACATTGGAGCTAGAGCACACAGAAAAGATGTGAGCATCTAAGGGAAGTCCCGAGGAAGGGAAGACACAGGTTAAGAAGGACATGTGTGGAAAGGGGGCCATGTAGAAGGAAGGGGCATGGATGGTCCATATCTGTATTAGCTGCTTTTCTGTTGTTGGGATAAAATACCATGGCAAAAATTGACTCAGAGAAGAAAGGGTTTATTTTAGCTTACAGTTCCAGGAGGATAAAGTCTATAATCACAGACGTGGCGTATCAACAGGAATGGGAAGCTGAGAGATCACATCTCAACTACATACAGGAATCAGAGAGAGAGATGAGGAATTAGGGCAGAGCTATAAGCTTGAAGCCTATCCCCAGTGGTATACTTCCTCCAGGAAGGCTGTATCTTATACAGGTTCCATAGCGTTCACAAATAGCACCACAAGTTGGGGATCAAGTGTGCAAATACAAGAACCCATGGGAGATGTTTCACTTCCTAGTCAACATAATATCCATGGCAGCATCTTGCCAATGTGGATCCTGATGCCTGTTGCTTGTTTCTCACCCACACCCTTGGACCATGCTCCCACTGCGCTGTCATGGGATCCGATGCCTTGAACTCATTCATTTTTTTTTCACTCATTCAGTAGAACACACCATGTCCTGTGGTGGTACGTGTCTGGAATCTTGGTGTTTGGGAGACAGGGTCAGGAAAACATTGAGTTTGAGATCAGCTGGAGTTACCTAGTGAGAACCAATCACAACCCAAACAAACAACCACAAAAACAAATGAAAAAGAAAGCATCCAGGACCCACAGGGTGAGAGTTCCAGCCTTGTACTCCCTGTCACTTCTTTGGTCCCCAGCTTCCAACTCCCCCATCTCACCTCACTTTAGTCTGTCTGGAAATGGTACCCTAGACGACCAGTTCTAGGCCCTTATTCTGTGTGAAGGATGAGAAATGATGAGGAGAGTGTGGCTTTATGTATAGTACACACAGCATAATCCGATGTGGCCACCACCTGCGTGTGAGTCTGTGTCTTCTGAAGGGGACAATCACCTAGATGGGTCAATAAGAGAAAAGACCTGGCGCTGAGGCACTTAGGAGGATAGCTCAGCTGAGTGATATTGGGGCGTAGCAATATGGGGCGCCACACCCCTAAGTGGAAGTGGGGGCATGCGATCAGGAGGGAAGAATGGATTAAAGGAGACTCGGCTCTAGCTTAGCCACAGCTTCCTGGAGCTGAGTGACCTAGGGTCTCCAACAGGGTCTGGTTCCTGGTCCTGTCCAGCTTGAAGGCTCCCAGCCTTTGCGTCTGATAAATTCCTCACATTCTGGGTTGTGCTGGGTTTACATTTCTTCTTTATGCCAAAGCCGGTGGAAACACCCGGCAGCCTGTCACAGAAGTGGGAGGAGAGTTATTGCTTATAACCAGGGTGACTCTCACCACAAGAGAAGCATGGTGCTTGTCTGTGAGATGTGATGGCCTCACCACGGGTCCTTAGCAGCCAGCTGGGACCATCAGTCACATCCATATCAAAGGCTTTGTGGCATAGTCCCCAAGGTGGATGGGCTGCTGACCTCTGGTGTGGAGTCCCACAGGAGAGCAGGGTCTTGTTCTCAGGGGTGGGGACAGTTAGATCTCCAGCCTCATCTCCAAATCTCCACATAGCAGTCTGGCTAACTCCAGCACTGGAAGGCTGTCATTCACAATGACTCTGGCCAGCCCCAAGGGACAGATGGAAAGTCATTCTCCTATAAAGACAAGCACAGTGGTAGCTGGCCTCACACTCAAGGCAGAAATCACTTGGACTAATCTATAATTTTAAGATCTACCATAAGAATATAGGATTGCTCATAGAAGGGACCTGATAACAAGCTTCAGGGAGACAGTGCAAAGATGGTTCAGCTAAGGAACATTCTTAGCCCACATTTTTCCCAGTAATACAAGGTCAAAGGCAGGATGCCTCCTGGACCACAGGACAGCAAGGAAACAGGACATGCTGTTGACCACAGTACCGACTCTGAGGCTAACACACATGAGAGACTTGCACTAAGAGTTGCAGAGATCCAGGGGGATCTTTGCTGTGTCCTCAACTGAGTCAGTTTTGAACATCCCTTTAGGCCATGAATCAGGCCTCTTTCCTAAGGTACTGAGACCAGTGACCATGGCTAGGCAGTTCATGCACCCAGAAGGGCAGATGCCAAAGCTTTAAAATGATGCTTGGTTGAATCTGGTTGAATGTTAAAAACAGAAAAGCACAAGTCAGTTGGCATCTGTGAACATCTGGAAATAATAGCAGCCTTCTAGGTTATGGCAAGGACTGAACGCTGTGACTGGAAGTGTCAGGGAATACAAGCTTCACGGTTGTGCAAGACAAATGGCTTAGCTCATCTTTTCTCCCCAGGTAGACAGGCTACCTCCAAGGTCACAAATTCTTGCCTAGTCAGTCCCCACAGCCCTGGAATTGAATCCTGAGTTTTCTACATTTTAGACCGTGTTTCCTGCACCCCACTCGTGAGATCCTTGTGCTTAGCAGAGCTGCAGGAACACACAGCAAATGCCCCTGGAATGGGCTGGCAAGGCTCAGAAGGGACAAACTGTGTATGGTAACTAAACAAGAGACATGCCAGCATCCGAGAGAGGCTAACAGCTATCTTGGGTTTCATGAATGACCTACAGGGTTGTGGTGTACTGGGGGGTACCTGCCCCTCTTCTCCAGTCATGCCTACTGGCAGCTGCTGGTTGTCATAGAGAGTATGGATGCTGTGGAACAATCTTTGGTACACTATGAATATGTATTACTCTCATTGGCTAATAAAAAGCAGAATGACTGATAGCTGAACAGGAAGAGATTGAATGCTAGAGCTAGACTACGAGAATTCTGGGAAGAGGAAGGGCAGGGTTGGAGAGTCACTGGCAAATGCAGAGAAACAAGAAGAGAATGTCATACTGAGAAAAGGCACCAAGCCACATGGCTAAGCATAGACAAGAATATGGGTTAATTTAAATGTAAAAGCTAGCTAGTAATAAGCCTGAGCTATCAGCTGAGCATTCATAATTCATATTCAGTCTCCAAGTCAGTCATTTAGTACCAGGTGGCCAGGCCAGGAAATGTCCAGTTACATATGGATCTGGTAGAATCAAATCTTCCATTTCTGAAAAAGCCTGGAGTCTCCCTATTTTCTAAGTAGATAGCCAGGGGATGTCTCAATGCCTCCTGGCCACCTTTCCTACTTTCCAGTGGACCTTGGTGCTTCATTACTGAGCCGCTAGGATACTGCAAGAAGCTTGTACCATCCACCTGACCTAGTTCTGCCGAGAGGCTGCCTTCATGTTCTCAGCATCAGTAGTGTTCATCAAGTCCCGGTGTCCAGAACTTTGGCACTGACCCACAGAACAGGAGACAGTGGCTGAAGAACTGAAGATAGAAAGGCCTTCCCAGGCTTAGCCCAACCAGCCACCTTGGTCTTGACAGCCCCAACACAGCCCTGCAAGCCTGTTAGATTCCTGTAGACAGGCAGGATGAGCAGGGAGGAGAGATGAGGCCATCCCAGGTTTCCCTCCTCCCCTCTCTTGAGCTATTGCCCAAGGCCCGGGGATGATTTGTTTGCCCACAAATCCAAATAAGATGACAAGCAAACCATCAGACTGGCTGAGAACGACTTGTTAATTAGGAAATAAAATCAGGGCCGGGACACGCAGAGCTGTTTGTGGGTTTGTGGGAGTTTGCTTTGCTCTATCGAGTGGGCGGCTCTCGCCGTCTCGGTAATACAGCTGCTAAACAGAGAAAGTGCTGGTGCTCATTTGGCTCCAGCCCAGACTGAGGACCAGAGGGAATGAGCATGTCCGCGCTAGAGAGAGGGCACAACAGCTCCTGTCTGCAAACCGGGACTCATTGGCATGGCCAGAGCCAACCTTTCAGCCCAGGCCACCACCACGGTGAACCCTCAGCTGCGGCACCTGTGCACCCCTCCCTATGGCCCAGCTGAGAATCCATGTGGGGATGGCTCTGTGAGGAAACAGAGACAACTGTGACCTCCCAAAACAACTACAATATACAATTAGATGTAACTGCTGTGCTTGGGTCTGGAGTATTCTCCAGAGGCTCCTGTTTGGACATTGGTCCCAGGCTTTGGGGCCTTGAAGAAGGTGTGAGAGCTGGCAGGTGGAAGTGCATCCCTGGACAGGCCTCTGGTTCCGTCGCCCTCTGCTCTCCAGCCTGCTATGATGTGAACAGCCTCTACCTTCCACCATGAACTGAAATGTTCAGCCATCACTAAAACCCTTTGAGACCTGGAGCCAGAATAAATCCTAAACTGTTTCGTCAGCTCACTGGTCACAGTGGCACAGCTATGAACTAAGACATAATGAATAAGAAGACTTAACAAGGGAGAAACCACAAACATCAGAAAGTTCCTGAAATTAACATGATGTTATGTTATGTTAATGTTAAATCATTTCCTGGTTGTCCCCATCCTTGGGTTTAATACCTTTGGTGGCCCCTTTCCAGGACAAGGCTCTGATGATGTCATTTTTTTCTGGAGAAGATGGAGAGAGCTCCTTGGTGAGGCTCAGGGAGAATTCTGGTTGCAGATGAAATGGTATGTACTGAGTATAAAGCGGCATGTTTCGTAACTTTTAAAGTCAAGACTGCTTTGGCTGCAAGAAACAGAGTCATACTCAAAGGGCTTCTGCAGGAAAAGACATATCTGAGAACACAGGCCTGAGACCCCAGGGAGCATAGCCTGTCCGAGGGGCTGCTAACCAAGTCTAGGAGCGAGAGCTGTGATGTTACCTGGAATCAATCAATCAAGCCCTCTCTCTCTCTCTCTCTCTCTCTCTCTCTCTCTCTATCTCTCTCTCTCTATCTCTCTCTCTCTCTCTCCCCTCTTTCTCTCTACCTTGAGGAGCCGCAGAGCAGACCCTCAGACTGTGGAGGGGAAAAGCCTCTACTGACCATCCTCTCCCAGCAGAGTCTAGTGGCTGATCTCTGGGCCACCCATCTAGTCTGGCTCCCATGTGGCTGCTTCTGCTTTGCTGGGGACTTTCCAAAGGGAAGCGCCCAGGAGAAGGAAAAGCTGCTGGAGACTCAGGCTAATAAAGTTGATTAGCCTGTCAAGTCTCTCCGGTTTCATTACTGACAGCTTGTGGCCTCGTTTGGATTTATCATCACCACACCCACCTGAGTCAAGAAGGAAGATTAGCCCAAATTAAAGCTCCGGTGGCTCACAGAGCTGAGGCCTGACAGCAGGGAGGAGAGGATTGGAGGTGGGCTGGGGGTGGGACAGCAAGCAGGTGACAGTGGAGGGCGGGATGGATGATGACAGGACCCGTGTGCCTGCTGGAGCCTGAGAGGCAGTCCTGAGGACAGACTTCCTTCTCCTCAACCAGCAAGGAGGAAGGATGTCTGGTTTTTTTGTTTTGTTTTTTTTTCTGGCTGGGTAAAGAGAGTTCATCAATAAAGCTTGTGGGTATTGTCTATGGCTCTGAGAGTCTTGGGGCGGAGAGGGGGCGTAATAAATCTTAACCAAGGGCCACCTCTCAGATCCCTGGCAATGTGAGCAAGTTTGTCTCCGAAGAGAATAACCTCAGCCCTATTGCCCCTCCTCGAGATGCTGGCTGGAGCTAGCTATGGGCTAGCCAGAGTGAATGCCCTTGAGTGGCACTTTGCCATCCTGCTGCGGACTCCAAGACACCTTTAACCACCGCTGGCTTCTTAGAGTCCTCAGATTTACCACTTAGTGACTGAAGTTTGGCAATGCCTTCTGGGGTCCTCTGAGAGTATAATTGTAAAGACCCACAGAAACCCTTGAGGGAGCAGAGATAGCTAGCGAGCTTCAGGGAGCTCGAATAGTGAGTGCCACAGCACTGGAGGACCCAAGTCTGTTCTGGGAAAGCACACAAGGAGGTGTGAGTTACTACTCTTTAGACATTTCCTCAAGTGAGCACCAGGAGCAGCCAACTGAATGGCCCCCACACTAAACCAGGAGCATGCATGCCTAATGAAAGGATCATTTAGCTACAGACTGAATTTAGATGTTCCTACCATAAGCCAAAGAACCGGAATCCACCGGCCTAGCTTTGATGGCAGGTCGTCCTTGACACAAGTTCACACTGCTGTGTGACTCCACACCGGCCTAGGTCTCATGGTGCAGCAGACCCTTGGGAATGCTTCCAAGAAAGGGAGGCCTGACAAAGAGGAAGGAAGACAGGTTCCTAGACAGAAGTGGTCAGAGGCAGCTCCCGAGAACATAGGATCAGGTTCTTGGATTGCCTACTAAATATCTTCCTGGTGTCTCTGCCCAGTGTTAGAGGAGGATCGTAAACATTCAGCATCCAGAAAAAAACTCAATTCCTTTCCTGCATTCCTTATCTCAAGGATGGGCAAGGCAGTCAGCAGTCAACTACTCAAGCGGAAACCCACGAACATCTTCAAATTCCTCTTTCTATTCTTCCTTTCCGGACACAACATCTGGCCCCATTAACTAACTGTCTCTCTTCAGAATGTACCCCAGGCCCATGCTCTTTACACAGGCTCTCTGCCCCACCCCGTTTCAGTTGTCAGTCATCTCGCCTGGGCTACAGCATGGTGTTCCACCCTGAACGGTCCTTTGTGTGTGCAGTGGCCGGAACAATCTTTCCAAGCACAAATCAGAGCTACCGCTCCCACTGGTGCCTCATTTCAAAACCACGAGTTTCTGCGACTCCCTCACCCACCTCTCATCACTCTTTGCCCTGCTCACCACCACACTCTGTTCCGACACTTTACTCTAACCAAAATTGCTTCCGCCCATGGGCTTTAGTATTCGCAGGTTCCTCTGCTTTGGAAGGATCCCCCCCCCCCACCCAGATCTCTACTTAAATGAGCTGCCTCCTCTTGCACTGAAATCTGAGCCCTGCGCCCCCCCCCTTTTGCTTAAATACAATTTCAGTTTCTAGTAGCCCTTGAGAAACTTCCCTTGCAGCTCCTTTATTGTGTGATATTATGTTTATTTGCTCATTTTCTGCTTCCTCCTACTAGATATAAGTTGAATTCCCCAGGACCCCGTACGGTTCTGAGCACACAGTTGATACTCTGAATATTTAGCAAACGGATGGATATAGTCTATGAGGCAGGCGCTCTGCCCAGAACACTGATATGAAATGGCCATACCTCTTTTTAAAAAGAAGCTGCGACCTTTGTTTGGAGCTGAACTTGACCTCAGCAGCAGCAGAGTCTTGGGGCTGGCCAGGGCCACACAGGCCATGGGTAAGGCTAGGCCTTCTGCCTGGGCAAAACCCCCACCTGTTGAGCTGTGTCTCTGGACCCGTAACCTTGCCAGACTTTTCCATTTTTTTTTTTACAGATTTTATTTTTATTCGTTTTCCACCCACCGTATGTAATGGGACTTCGTTTTGGATTCCCAAACCCATACTACAATTTGGAAGCTGGTTTGCCTGTCTGGAAAGCCAGACTGGGCTTAGTAAACTCGGATTGCAAAAACAGCAAGGAAGTTGAGTTTTCATCAGAGAAGATGAAATTCATTGTATTGATTGGGGCAGGGGTAGGAGAGGTGAGGGGAGTGGAAAACAGCCAGGAGCTCCAATTCCTATATGATTATAATCAACTCAGGTTTAGCTTCTGCTTCATTACACTGGGGAAAGCAGAAAGTCTACTTACCCAGCCCCCACCATCTAACACACCTGCAGGTAATAGAACCGGCTTCGCGCATCTTTTTTTCTTTTTTTTTTTTTAACTCTTTTCCTTATTAAACTTGCACTGGGCGAATCTCCATTGGCCTATTGATTCGGATATTAGGCTGTGTATCAAACATATGAAAATACAAATTGTTGTTTCAGAGAGAAATGACTGTCTTATATTGTGTCTGTCTCCAGGGCTCTGAATATTCCCCGGGGTTCCCAGGCTGAATAGAATCAGAACAGAGCCTCTTCTGGGCAGACGTGAAGCGCATCGTTTCTCTGGGTGGATTTGAAGCCACCTCCTGCTGCTGCTGCCAGGGGGCCAGTAACAGGACAAAGATTTTCTATTTACTCTTTATAACACATGCATTTTCTATAGAGAGGAACCCACAGGTTTTCTGCTGGTCTGGGTCTGCTGACTCAGCACAGCGGCCTTGGCACAGGCCTGTAGGGGGCTCCTTCTTTGGAGTGACTGACCATGACTGGTTGATGTAAAATCAGCACGTCACTTAACATAATCAGTCATGGTCATATCAGCATACAACTCAAGGTTAAGCAAGATGAGAGCAATCTCAGACAAGTTATTTATGTGTGTGCCCAGACCTTGCTCGGGTACCAGGCGACGACGCCAGGCAGTGAGGTGAGGGTTGCTCTGGGCCATGGCTGCCCAGGCTGGTAGTGACAACTCTGGGGGAACAGGCTTGGGCAGGGGACTTGGAAATCATAGTTTTCTTGGACCGAAAGAGGAAACGGCAGATGGCCCGCCCACTTTAGAAAGCTGAAATCTCCCGGACTCCCGGATCAAGTTGTAGACGTAGCTACAAGGTCAAGATCACCTGCTCTATGCACCCCAGATCTTGGCTTCTCAGCCCTTGGGCAGATTTCTTGTTGCTATGAATGGGAGTTATTGGACAGTAGGGCCAAGTCTAGCTCTTTAAGAAGCTCTGCCACCATCAAGGTCTCACTCATCCTTGACTTGCTCAAGAAAGCTTTTCAGCAACCCTTGTTAAGCTCTTTTCCCACATGCTCATAGGGCTTCGAAGTTCGACCTCCTCCATGGTTACTCTCTGTAGCATTGGTGAACAGTAGCAATATGATTGATGTTGATACGAGTGCACGTGTCATTTGCCAACCATGCTTTACACATTGCCTGATTTAGTCCTCGCTCTGCCATAGGTAAGCCCTGGCATTATTCTTCCTTTGTGAGAGGATGGTGAAGCACTAAGGCCATACATGTTAGGTCGCCTGCGCAGGACACTCCGCTGCTGTCCCTCTGACCCTGGCATGTTCAAAAGTTGCTCAGGTGGAGATTTTGAGCATAGGTGGTCTGGTTCCATAAATGCACTTTAACCTCATTACTTCACGTTTCTTCTTCACGTTCACCATCCTCGGCTCTTGGAGGAATGACCTTGGTCGCCCCTCCCTGTCCCAGGGTGCCTAGGCTTTTCTGTTATTTTATTTCCTTTGTGGGAGGGTCTTGCTATATAGTCCAGGTTAGCCTTGACCTCGTGGCTCTCTCACTTAAGCCTCCTAATAAGAAGAACCGCACCTGGATGCTTAGCCGGACTTTGGCAAACTGTGCCTAACTGGGTGTCTAGAGTGGTAACTCACACCCTGAGATAGAGATGGAGTTGCTTACATCAAACCTTCTCTCTGCCCGGCTCATCTTCCCCTGCATTGAGACTAATAGCTCATGTAAACAATATTAATCTTTTGGAAGAGGCAGCTGCCTCAGCAGAGAGACTGCAAAGATCTCAGCTCAGGATCTGCGTGTACAGATGAGCCTGCTGCTGCATCGTGGCCCGGCATGGCCCCTCTGCAGCCGTGTTCTGTTGTCATCCACAGGACTGTGGTTTGTCTCTGTTTAAAAAACATGGTTTTAGTACTGGGTCTTGGGGAAGGAACTTGATCATTTTTTTTTTTTTTTGGTTTTTCGAGACAGGGTTTCTCTGTGGCTTTAGAGCCTGTCCTGGAACTAGCTCTTGTAGACCAGGCTGGTCTCGAACTCACAGAGATCCGCCTGCCTCTGCCTCCCGAGTGCTGGGATTAAAGGCGTGCGCCACCACCGCCCGGCGATCATTTTTTTTTTAACTGGGGCTACTCAGGCAGAATTACAAGCTTGAGGAGACAGCAGAAGGTCACAGGCCTTCTTCCTAAAGGGTTAAGTCATAAATGAGTGACAGAAATTCAACCTGACATGAGTTAGATGAAAAGATGCTCTGTATCCTGAAACTGGAGGCCAAAGAGAGGCTCTGAGTGAAGCTGCTTTCTCTCCATCCTTGTACCTTTCCTCCTCGTCTCTTGGTTTCTCTGCATAGTAGCCTGCCGCTCTCTTGCCATTCACTGGGAGTCTCTCTCCTTGCAGGTCTGGTGAGCACTGGCATTGCCTTATCTAGCTCTGGGCTTAGCATCTTATAGCCCAGCAACATGGAAAGAAAGAGCATTTCTCTGGCCAGATTGGAGAAAAAGAAAATCCATGAACGGCGCTGATTGGCTGATCTCTCCTGGTGCGCTCATCCTGAGGCACTGAGAGTTGTCTGTGGAGAAGGAGACAGTGAGTAGGGAGGCCTGTGCCTATGACTGTTAGCCCATCGGTGAGGATGGTGGGGTTGGGAGCTGCTGCTGAAGCGGCGGAGGTGGGGCTGGTGAGTTCTCCAGTTGAAGGACATGGCTATTGCGGGTTAGAAGGTGGCTGGACAGACAAAATCAACTGGTATCCTTGGCAGGCATGAAGGGTAAGTGAGAATGTGGAGGAAACACAGCCGATCCTAACACTGAGACCTCAGCCCTGACGCTTTCATTCAGGTTGCTAGAACCTTCAGTTCAGGGATGCTGTAGGAGTTACCAACAGTACCTTTGGCCTTTAGTGGGAGACTCTGGACCTCCTCCATCTTCTTCACCCTCTAAATATGTAAAGAACCTTCCAGACTTCCACCAGATGCTGAGGATGTGAGGAAAACTTTGAGCTTACTTTTTTTTTTTTTAAATTCAAATGATTATTGAGGTAATTGTAGTTTCACAGGCATTGTAAGGAATAACCCACCGGGATCACATGTGAAACTGGAAGCAAAGCTCAGTAGGCCACAGGAAACTGAGAAAACCAGAATGCCAATGGAAATATGGACAGTGAATGCCTGGCCCATGAGAGTTCACAGGAGAACAAGAACTGCTGGGCAAGTGTCCTGGAGACTCTTCATGTCATATTCCAGCTAAGGACCTGAGTACAAAAAAAAAGCCCACGTCCTAAAAAACCTGAGTGGGGCTGAATTCAAAGGAGGGAAGTAAATTGTTTGGTGAAAGGAATTTCTAGACAGCATAGTATTCAGGCTGTGGCAGGAATACTCACTGAATCTAAACAGATTTTAGAGTGATAATTCAGAGCAGAGTAGGAAGATAGGAAAAGAAGAAACAGTTAGACAGGAAAAGGTTGAGGGCACCGTTAAAGTCGCCAACAGGGAAGGGGCAGCTCTCAGTGAGTGACTGAGATTGTCAAGGGACCAGTGTCAGGGCGAACACATCCCATCTACTTAGAGCGGGACAACAGGAAAGGCGCCTCGAGGACAAGAAATACCCAACCTAAAAATGCAAATTCATTGGGAAAACTGCCACTTAAAAGGAAGTACCTGGAAAACTGTGGAGAGGGGTCTGGACTGGACCGAGTGACCCTACAGGGACACCTTGTTTGAACCTGGCCTCCTGGTAAATATTTTTGCATGTTCAGCAGGAGGATGGAGAAAGGGACACTGACTAGATCCATCCTGAACTAGCAGAAGAATTTGGCATTTTCCACGTGGAATTGATTTTTCAGGATGCAGAATACAAGGGTAACAAGGTCATTGAGACTTGCATCATGGGTCAAGAACAAAAGCCAAGGAAGGCAGGCAATGTGTAGCTGGACCCAGTTCCCCAAAGAGAGGACCTGGGAGGTCAAGGTGTGAGGTGCTGAAGGTAGAGATTAAGTTTTGATGGAGACTCCTAGGATATTAAAGACACAAGCATTGTGCAATGTCCACTGAATAAAGCTACAAGCAATGGGTGGAGGTGACCCAAGAGAGAGGGACATGTGCACTATAGGCTGAAGGGCCACAGGAACAGGGAGGGCTCCTTAAGCTTTCGGGAGACCCCTGCGATGTCACAAAAAGCCCTGAAAGCTAGACATGGAACTGAAGGGTGTGTTGTTCACCGTGCTTGGTTTTAGCCTTGGTTTGACCCAGTCATTCCTCACTACCACCCCACCCATTCCTTGCTACCACCCACTCCTGGTTCCCACCCCACTCCTGGTTCCCACCCCACTCCTGGTTCCCACCCCACTCCTGGTTCCCACCCTCTCCTGGTTACCATCCCACTCCTGGTTACCACCCCACTCCTGGTTAGCATCCCACTCCTGGTTAGCATCCCACTCCTGGTTCCCACCCCACTCCTGGTTCCCACCCCACTCCTGGTTCCCATCCCACTCCTGGTTACCACCCCACTCCTGGTTAACATCCACTCCTGGTTCCCACCCTCTCCTGGTTACCATCCCACTCCTGGTTACCACCCCACTCCTGGTTAGCATCCCACTCCTGGTTAGCATCCACTCCTGGTTCCCATCCCACTCCTGGTTAGCATCCCACTCCTGGTTAGCATCCCACTCCTGGTTAGCATCCCACTCCTGGTTCCCACCCCACTCCTGGTTCCCACCCCACTCCTGGTTCCCACCCCACTCCTGGTTAGCATCCCACTCCTGGTTCCCATCCCACTCCTGGTTAGCATCCCACTCCTGGTTCCCACCCCACTCCTCTTATGAAATGAGTCTTTGCTACTGGTTCCATTAGGTACTGAAAGAGTCAGAACTTTTTGTTTTTATTTTATAAGAGTCTGCCTTTAATCTGAGAAGAGACTTTTGGCTTTTGAACAATATTGAGCTTATTAAAACTATGGGAACTCTTAAAACTGGACTATGTGCATTTTGTATTATGAGGTGGACATTCATTCTCCCCGGGACAATGATAAAGGAACCTGGGGAAGAGACTCTGCCTGGGGACCAGGGCAGAATATCAAGGTTTGGCTGTGAAACATCTCCCACAGGTTATTCTTCTTAAACACTGGATGGTGGAACCTTTACCACTGTCCAGGCTAGCAGAGGTGAGTCCCTGGGGACAGGTTTTGAGGTGACTGCTACTAACTCTGGCTGGGCCGTTCTCACGTCCATGTGTCTCTCCACCATGCTCTCCACAGAAATTCTGTAATCCACAGCTACAACTAACCTAGCCTCCCTTAGGTGGCTGCTATCCGGTATTTTGTCAAAACTGCAGGAAAAATAACGGCGACGCTAAGGAACAAGATGCTGGTGGACGTGACAGAAGGTTGGAAAGCTACGAGCCTGGAGTCAAACCGTTCCTGCTTAGCTCACTCTGACATCCAAATTGCCCTCTTCTGGAAGCTTTGGCTAAGTTACGTAATATTGTATGATAAATATGCTATGGATTCAGAATGAATGCCAGTCAGACACGGCTCGGGGTCTGCTGAGCCACATGGAAGCCCTCTACTTGTTGGACTGCAGCAAGTTCTGGGACTTTCAGAGGACAACCCAAGACAGCTGAGGTTCCAGAAGACTCTTGAGGGGTCTGAAGTTAAAAACTATTTCAAAATGAGTATGGGCTAGTTTTAGTATCTTAGCAATAATCCAACTCTACCAGTTCACGCTGGCCGTATGTCTAACCTGCCCAACCTCCCTCAACTTTGCACTCTTGCTGGCTGAATTTCAACCTTATACACGACAGCAGCCAGATGTGTGCCTCCGTTAAGACTGGACCTGGCCAGATGCATAGTCTGATTATTCGTACACACTGTATCCCAACACATTGAGGGAGGTTCGGTAAGGATGTTAAATTGCTATCTGCATGGCCAGTCTTGTCAGTGGCCAGACACCAGCTCTGGTCACATCAAGCCGTGGCAGTTTTTTCTCCCTCCTCTTAGTTCTTATGTAACACAGACCCGACAAGTACATCAGCCAGAATGACGCACAAAGTGTCAGACATAGCTCCCCAGTGCTGGGAAGCCAGGCTGCCCGCCTGTCTCTCTTTGCTTGTTTTCCTACCTCTGTCCTTCTCTCCCTCCTTCCTGTTCTTCTTCATTCCTTATATTTTCACATTGTCTTTAATGACATAAACATTGCCCTAAGCAGCGGGGATGGACAGTAAATCAGACCAAAGGGTAACGGACCACATGAAGCAAGCTGGAAAGAGCAGCGCTCTTACGGAACTCCTCCACGAAACGGGCTCTGCTGAATGCATGGGGCTCGGGTATCAGGAACAAATAGTGGGACCTGGGGGCACACTAATGGTGGCCATAGGATGAAACTGGGAGTAAAACCACATGAGGAAGACTGTGAAGCTGGCTCCCCTCCCCAGGACAGTTGGCCCTGGGAAGCATGAGGCTACAAAGAGAGTGAGGTACATCCACAAAACAGTCATGACTCTTGATGCAAGAGCTGCGGCCCAGGGCAGGAGACACGTGAACAGCTGTCAGATGTTATTTGTACTCTAGTGGGATAATATGGGAAGAGTTATAGTTGGGTGGGGCAGAGAAGAAGGAGGAGGAATGGGCAACTCTGAGTAGATGAAACTAGAGAGAGAGAGTAGCCCCAGACTGGGATGGCACTCGGGACTCTGAAAAGGAAGAGAAAGAGCCGCCCAGTTTGAAAGCAAAGTGATGGGATCAGAGCTGTTCGCACACGCAGGTCTTAGACGGCATGAGGAGTGGCCAGGCAGGGCAGAGCCATTGGAACAGGAGCCCCATGGGAGGCTGATGAGGCAGTTGGGGTGTGCCCAGGCTGTGGGGTGAGGAGGTAAGGCAAGAAGCAGAGGCCTTCAGGGGCTGAGGTAGAGGACTCACTGTATGCAGAGGAGGACCGGATAAAAAGGAGAGCACGGGGTCCCTTCAGTTTCTAGAGTGAACTGTGACACACACCAGGATTAGGAACACTGGATGCCCCGACAGCATTGGGTGTGCAGGCAGGCATGATGTCGGTGATGGGGAGTGGGAGTCTAGGAGCTACACTCCAGGCGTGGGGATTTTAAGTACTCCCCAGGCCTCTGGGTGGGATGTTCCCTGGATGTCTGTTAATTGGATGGGACTGGACCGGATGTCACCAGTCAAGGACAAATGTGTGGCTTTGGGAAGCCAAGAGGTGGAGGGGGACAGAGAAGAGGTTCTGTATGCAGCTTCAGCACAGCAAGCATGCTTTCTCGTGCTCCAAGCTGGAGTGCTGTGCCCTTCCCAAGCCTGTGTCCAGAAAAATGTTTCTCTTCTGTCTTCTGTCCCTTCCTCATGTCCTCAGCCTCCAGCACTAATTAATGTCCCAGTGGGGCCCAGGGAATGTTCACCCACGACACTACTGTTACTGCTACTGGAGCAGCTGGCGACATCTTTAATCTTATTTGGTTTCTTCTTCTCCTGATGTTTTTTTTCTTTTGGTTTGTTTCTGGAGACAGATCCTGAAGGGAGCAGATGGCGCTAAGAAAGGGCAGATCAATGCTGAGGACAGTGGCCTGCTTTGCCCTTGAATTTCCAGACGGGTGTTCTCTGTCCTTCCCAGTGATTGTTAGAAGCTAGCTTAAGGCTAATTATTCGTGTGTCCCAAAGGCCCCTAGAGAGTTAAGTTGTTTATAGCTGTATTTCCAGACTCTTATAGAAAGCCAGGCCACTGCACACAGCAACAGGATGAGTGAGTGCCCGTCAGACGCTGGATGCTTTTCCGGGGCTCTGGAAATTCAGCAATCAGTCACGCAAGCATAATGACAGCCACTTCTTTGTGTTAGTTTGTTGTTTTTGATAGGCAGATGGGATCTACGTGACACAGGGTCCTGCCAGGTAGCTCACACCCAACATCTTCCTGCCTGAGGTACAGTGAGGGGATTGCAATTGGGGGCCACCACACCCAGCTGTCAATCATATTTTTATCCCTGTTTTGCTGAAAGCAAAGATGCTGTCTAGGTGCTGGGCGTGTAATTGCCGTGGAGAGCAATCAGACATGCGCCTGCCTTCCAGGGACTTCCACTCTGAGAGGGACACGGTTTCTCATCAGGCCAGCATGTCAGTTCAGATACTTGTCTGCAAGTCATAAAACACAGCAGATCACTACAAGCAAATGATAAGTTAGAAGGAGGTGGGTGAAACAGAGAAGGCGACCTCACATGCGCTGCTAGGTGCTGGGTGCCTAACACACCCACCGCCTCTGGTTTCTTCCTCTCAAGGGGGCCCTCCTTGAACAGGTAAACACACAGAACTAAGTAGCCTGGGGTACTCTGAACTTGTGCTCCCATGAGGTCCTTGAATCTCCATGTCATTTGGGGAAGGGTGGTGTTGGTAACCACAGCAGTCAATTGGTGAGGAGAAGCCCGACCAGGCAGGAGGGGTTTGGGAGGGCTGAGGAGCAAGATGAAGAAAAGCAACATTCTTATCCGATTCATTTCAAGATGGGAAAGTAAGAGTTTTACAATTAAAATATAAATGGACTTAAAGGCGAAATTTAGTTATGGGAAGAGAAAATCCAGCTGCTGTGTGGTGTTCTGCTTTGTGTGGCCGTGACCGGAGGGACCAGCGGCGTGGGAGACGTTTGCCTCTTCAGAGACTATTCTGGGCTGAAAAGCAGAATGAATTAAATGGCTTAATTTGAAAAGAAAGTTGACATATAGGAAAACAAGCCTCTCCCAGCTGCTGTGTTTGAATGTCCTTTCCTTGTTCCCCATTTAAGGATGAAGGTTTTAAAAAAACAAAATAAACAAACAGAAAAAAGAGAAACAGAAAAAGCCTTGTAAAACATGACATTATCTGTAGGATTTCTAAAGGCGTTTTCTTAAGTCAGCTTAAGGAAGTTCCCTCGATCACTAACTTGCCAAGGCTTTCTCTCTTTTTTTTTTTTTGTTAAAATAATAGATACTGAATTTTTAAAAATGCCTTTTCTGTGTCAATTGATAGGATCATGTGGTTTCTTCTCTACTTTGTTAATTGAGATTACAACGACTCATTCTCAAATGCTGAATCAGTCTTGCACTCCTGGGACAAACAATGTGACGGTAATTTATCGTCCTTTGTATCTATCCTCACATTCTACTCATATTTTGGTAAGGATTTTGGTCTATATTCATGAAAGACACTGGTCTTTGTAATATTTTTTTCCTGGATTTGGTGTCGATGAAATGCTGGCCTTATAAAGTAAGCGAAGAGGTTTTCCTCTCATAATCTAGATGGAATGCCATCTTCGCTGTAATTTGATGTTACTGGGGTGAAGACTATTAGGCTGTCTATCTAGCCGGTCATTTACTCGTTTTTAGGTTTCACAGAAATGACTTC
Source organism: Microtus pennsylvanicus (assembly GCF_037038515.1). Taxonomy (NCBI): domain Eukaryota; kingdom Metazoa; phylum Chordata; class Mammalia; order Rodentia; family Cricetidae; genus Microtus; species Microtus pennsylvanicus. The sequence continues at coordinate 89,312,155 of NC_134584.1, forward strand.
CCCTAAGCTGCTGGATGTGTTGTATGTGGAATGGTGTCTGACAGCCTCCTCGGCTGTTCTTGCCATTGTGATCTGTAGAAACAAACAAACAAAACAAAACAAACAAAAAACTAAAGAACAGTCCCTTCTTTCCGAATAATAGTAATTTGTGTATTTTCTTTTTCTGTGAGAGTCTAGCTAAAGACTTATCAATCTTATCGATCTTCTCAGAGGACTAACTTCTGTTTTCATTGATTTCTCCATTTTTCTGTTTTTAATATCATTGATTTCCTGTCTTTTTTTCCTGTTTGCTTTGGGTTTGCTTTTCTCTTCTTTAGTATTTTTGCTTAAAGATGCTATGCTACTGGTATGAAGCTGCTGTTTTTTTTTAATATAGATATTTATTTTCATAATCCCTGTCTGATGATTTTTAACTATATAGTATACATTTGACACACTGTATTTTGTATTTAGTTAATTCTTTGTTCAACGACTCTCTAATTTCCCTCAAGCTTTCCTTTGGACTCACGAGTCCTTTGGGTTTATAAGTGTGCTGTGAATGCACGAACATTTGGGAATAACTCTTCCATCCCAGATACCTTTGTTGCAGATTTCTCCTCTATTTCAAGAGACTTAAAATTTAAATCTCAGACCCTAGGTTGGAGTCAGAAACGCCTGTGCCCTTTCAATCTGTATTTCCACACTTCGCTTATTTCTCAAAGAGGCGTTTATGAAAGTTCACGTAAGAAAGCAAATATTTGTCCTCCCCCACAATAAGGAAACTGGAATGACTAAACAATGATACTCGTGCACTGAGTTCTGTGAACCCTACAAGTGAAGCAGAGTGCAGCTGTTAGGCCTCATCCTGGGGTTATGGTGTATGAGAAGGGGCTGGCGATGGACCGTGAAGCATTTTGTGTGCATCAACTCCCTTGTGGATCAACACTGAGATGTGGCCTTCATGAGGTGAAGGACTATTGGGGGCCTTGAGTTCCAGCCTCGGAACTCCCTCAGGACTTAGAATGGGACATCTACGGCCAGTGAAGATCCGAGGGTAAACAAACTAACTCAACCATGTTACCTCTGCATGTTCTTTATTTTTCAGGTGAGGGGAGGAATAAGAAGAGTCAGGGGTGATCTCCATGAGGTTTCTAGTTCTTACAGACATAGTTGGAAAATTCCATAGGTGAAGACAATGATAATATGCATATCACAATCACAAAAAAGGGCAGGTAGAACCTGACAAAGCTGTGCTCCGGAACAGGTGGCCCGACCCAGGAAAGAGCCAGCCTCCAAGGGGAAATACCTGATATTCCAAACCATTAGATAGTTACTAAACATCCCAGAATTCTGGGGTCACCCATTCTCCTCATCCAATCTCTTTTATAATGAACAGTTTTGGGGACACCCAGATTTGTTTGTTAGCAAAGGGGGAGCAAGCTGCCTTCCTGCTCAGTGCTTGTCTCCTATAGAAATTTCTGTGTGGTCTGTTAGCAGGTAATTTTGTGGGACTGACTCTGCAAATTTGACTGCCAGAACAAAGTGTTGTCCTCTGAGGCCACACTCATGGTGCGGGGGAATGGAGCAGAAGTGACATTGCTGACGTGTTTGGGGAAGGAATCCCTTTTTGAAGGGAGAATCATGGCCTCACAAGGTTTCACAGATATGACAGTGACTTTTCCAACAAGTATTCCCACAGCTCTACAAAACAGGATGCCCTGTAAGTTGAACACTTGCGGGTCTGCCTTTATGAATCTGTCAGGTATACATTTACTGTAGAGTCTTGTGGGCTCCAACAAGGGACACTGTCACTTGTTTCATTGTTGCTGTTGTTTTGGGAGGAGGTTGATGATTTTGGTGTGTGTGTGTGTGTGGCACAGCACTTGGCAAATGGAAAATATATTTTAAAAGATATATTTAAAAAGAAGTAGGGGAGAAGTTGTTGACTTGTACCTAAGTCTGTGGTGTCAGCCAAGGCTCTTACTGTGTAGCCCATGCTGGTCTGGAACATAGGATCTTCCTGCTTCGGCCCGAGTTCTGGGGTTACAAGTGTATGCCCAGCACTTGGCTACCTCATCTTGCTTGTTTTTCTGAGTGGCATTCTCTTTCCTCACACTGTCTTTAGGGGTGCGCATATCCCACTTCTGACTCATCCGGGTTCATCCCCTGATGCCTGAAGTTCCCTCCTGGTGGAGCAAGTCCCTCTTTGGGGTATTCACAGTCATCTTTGATCTCTGGCGACAGCATCCTCATGAGTCTGTGCAAGTGACGTAATGGCTCTGGGACACACAGAATGGTGCTGAAGGCCCCTGGTGAGTTCATGGCAGAGGTAGATCTTAGCCAAAATATCTGGTCTCGGCTCAAGCTCCTTCCCCTCTGCCACCCTATCCCAGCATCCCTGTCCTTCCAGAGGAATCCTCTGGAATCTGTGACCTTATCTGAGTCTGTGACCCACCAATATCTGAAGCGGTGGTTCTCAACCTTCCTGATGCTGCAACCATTTAACTCAGCTCCTTGTGCTGTGACCCCCAACCTTAAAATCATTTTCATGGCTACTCCATAACTATATTTTTGCTACTATAATGGATCATAATGTGAATATCTGTGTGTTCCAAATGTGCCCAACCACGTTGAGAACCACGGATAGTGAAAACATCTGGCATGGATAAAGTTTACCAGCATGGCATGGAAGGTACTGTACTTGGCAGTGGCTCCTTTTCACATTCCCAGGGGCTAGCAGCTGTTGTCTGCCACAGCACCCCAGAGTCTGACAAATAGAAATACTTATAAAACATCCTGGACCACAGGACCGATAGCATTTTGCCACTCTCAAGCGCGTAGATCCACAGTAAGTACTGGACGCGCGCTTAGGGCGCTTCCGCGGGTTCTAGTGGTCCAAGCTGGAAAGGGATCACTGGGAAACAAGGCTCATTTCTGAATCTTTGTGGGCATCACTTCCCTGCATTGTGGAGGTACATGCACTGATCATGGCGGTACAGATAAGAGAGCCGGGCTCAGTGATGGGTCTTTTCAACATGATTGTCCTGTCCGTTTGACAGTGATGCTATCAGTTCCTGAGTGTCCCATAGCATAGCAGGAGGCTCTGCTGCAGTTGGGGTTAGCTCCATATCCCCACCACCACTTTGCTTCCCTGCCTTGTTTCTCTCCCTTCTCTTCTTCCTCTTCAATGGCCAACATGTGTCTTGTCAGGAGCCCCACCCATAAATGAGCTGTCCCAGCTGAACTTCTGGCATGGGAGCTAGAGCTGGTGTCTTCAGCCTGCTTCAGATTTTCTCTGAAGGGTGTGCATGTACTTGGAACCAAGCAAACTAACAGACACTGAAGTTACTATAGGATAGTTAGTATTACCAGGTGGACGGAATGCCCCCAAGGGACACTATATTTAATCACTTGGTCCCCAGGCGGGAGCACTGTTTTGGAAGGTTATGGGACCTTTTGGGACTGTGGATAGGATCAATAGGTCACTGGGATCACCCTTGAAGGTCAGAGCTGCTTCTGGTTCTGTCCCAGGGTTCTGCCGTGTGGCTTCCCAATGAACGAGGCACCTCCTTCACAGACTCGACCATGCCTCCCACACAGATGGACTACACCCCTGAAACGGTGAGCCAGATGAGACCCTTGCTCCTTTAAATAGCTTCTGCCAGGTCACAGCAACGACAAAAGCAATATGCTTTGAGACATATTCCTCAAGGGCTAAGAAACTGGAGGATCCCTTGACTGAGGAGAACCCTCGGGAAGTAGCTAGCTATTCATGACCATCTTTTTTCTTTCACATGCAAAATTAACATGGGCCAAAACTTTTGCTATCGATCCACCCAGGACCCTGCCGTGTCCGGCAATGCTCTGTGCAGTAGGACTGTGGGAACAGTGGGCACTTGACACCTTGCTGAAATCCTCTTATGTCCCATTTCTATCCTGCATTGATCGTCCTCCATGATCACAGTCCTGCCCATGCTCAGGAGAAAGTAGTGGCTACACAGGAGGGAAGAATGGATGGTCTGAGCCCCAAACCAATGGGCATCTTGCAGAAGTGAGGCTGTGACACACCCCTCACCCTTGAGAACACGGATGCTTCAGAGGGAAGTTTGGCCAGGATTTTAGGGTTTTTTTTCCCCCTTTAGGTGCAGGAGTCATGGCATCGTGTCTCAGCTGCTCTCCTCCCTCTTTCTCCCTCTGTAGTATCTGCCAAAGTGCCCTGCGTTTGATCGGCTCTCCTCAAACGGAGCATCATTGTCCTGCTTCTGCCGCGTTTTAATAAAAGAGAAACGAGGAAGGCTCGTGCTTGTAACACGCAAAATTAACACAAATCCAAACTGTTGCCGTTCTTTGATCCGTCCCATATTCTGCTCTGTCAGCCTTCTTATTTCCCCACCGAGGGTGTTCGGCTCAGGGAGGATTACACGGGAGGGAAACCGCTTACCGCTTCCCATTTGATTAACACAATTTAAAGCCGCAATAATGTTCAGGGAAGTTCATTACGGGGGAGATGCTCTGATGTGGGCTGCCACGGTGTCTAGGGACTGGGGCTTTTTATTTAAAACGCAATCAAGCCCCAACAGTGAGGGGATCTGCGGAATCCACCTAAGCCGGAGATGTTAGAATTGCCATTTAATGTAGGCAGACAAAAATCCCTTCCTTTTGTACGGTTTCTGACAATTTATTCATACTGTTCACAAATACTTAGTGTGGCTTGTTCAGTTCAAAACCCTGAGAGGCAAAGCCCTCCCCTGGAGGTGCTTGGAGTCCAGAAGTGAAAATGGACCATTTGGAGAAGCGCATGCCCGGCAGACGCTAGGATATCACAGGATGTGTGAGCTTGGATACTGGGGTGCCTGGGAAATCAGGGAAGACCACCCTGAGGAGGTGACAAATGAATCAAGAGCTAATCCAGTAACGGGATAACCAGAGCTTTGCAGGCAGGGAGACAGTCTGTGTGTAGCAGCGGGAGGGTTGCCCAGTCTGTTAATGGGAGATGATGCCATACGGCCTGTGTGCCTGGGCCAACGCCTAGGAGAGGTGGAGCTGGTGGAGATGCCCCAGGACATGCCAGCCTCCCTCTCTTGGGCCTAGCTGCCATTAGTGTAGATGGTGGATTCCCCCTATGGCCGGAGAATCATGAAGAATATGTGGCCCTTAACTCAGAGTGTCCCCACTTCTCAGCTCCTCCCAAACAGAAATCAAGGGCCAGAAAGGCGTGGCCTTGAGCTTTGCCCCAAAATCTTTTAATGGCTTTGGCTCTATCATTGGGCTCATCTGTGCCTCAGTCTCTGCCTCTGTGAAAGGGGTCTGTTGTGTCCCCTCTATAGTATATTGGGTAGAAGACACAACAAGAGACTCTGGTTGACTCAGAGTTAGAGCTAGCTTCGGGCTGGCTGGGTGTGAGGAAGGGCTCACAAAGCACACAGACATGAGAAGGGTCTGCCAGCTCCCAGGAGTGAGGGGAGTCTGGCCAGAGGCCGTAGCTCTCCCATAGCCCTTGGTCAGTTGTTGTTTCGGCCCATTCCCTGTGGTTGTGATACAACAACTAGGACTGGGAAATATTTGTTAAGAAGGTTACTCGGCTCAGGGTTCATGGTTCTTGGGGTAGAAATATTCAAAATCAGGAACTACACCTGGCTGAGATCACATGGTACATCTTAACATGACGGTGTCTCATGGCAGGAATAGTGGGCGACCAAGGAGGGGTGTGGCAAGAGAGGCCCAAGGAAGGCACCAGCCTACTTTGTAACAGCATGATCTCTCAGAAGAATGAGTCCATTTCTGGTAGGGCTCATGCAGAATGGGGAGAACAAGTCCAGCATCCCAAGTTGTAATCCAGCCATCACCTCCCAAAGGCTTCTTCTGCCAGTCCAACACATTTAAGGTGATCTTGGTGTGGGCATTCACACCCAAACTATAGCAGTCACTATAGGCTAAGTCATGCCACAGAGCAAACAGGCGTGGGGCGGGCATTCATACCCAAACTATAGCCATCACTATAGGCTAAGTCATGCCACAGAACAAACAGGTGTGGGGCAGGCATTCATACCCAAATTATAACAGTCGCTATAGGCTAAGTCATGCCACAGTGCAAACAGGCTTGGGGCGGGCATCCATACCCAAATTATAGCAGTCGCTATAGACTAAGTCATGGCACACAAATAAGCTTGGGCCCCTGACACAGCAGAAAGTCTGCAGCCATGTGCCACAGGGTTGCCAGGTATTCTCACTCAGAGCTTTAAGCGCTTCTTACTGTAAGTGACACATGACACCGCTGTTTTTGTGTCATTAGCCAAATAGGGCTGTGTATTCCAGGTATAGAGAAGCAGATGGCCCTGGAAAGCAGCAGTGTCAGCATCTCATTCCCCACTTGCCCAGACACTTTTGTTTGCAGGACCTAAACACAGCCCTTCGAGGCCCTAGTCCTCTCAGTACAGAATGCAGATCCCTTTTGACAACAGGTCTTAAGGCACAGCCCCGCTGTGTGTCGAACTCACTGCTGGGGGAGCACTGTGCTAGCCAGACTAAGTCCTGAGGTCCCCTTCCTCTTCTCCAGAGCCTAACAGGTGCCCCCTGGAGCACTGCCTGTCTTCATGGGAACAAGTCTATAGGGGCAGGCATTTCCCACTTTGACGAACTTTCTGGCTCCCTTCCTTGCTGTTCCCTGCCTCCAGCCCAGACCAGACAGCTGCTTCTCCTCTTGCTCCAACAACCTCGGACACCTCCTGTCCCTTATACCTCAGACCCCTAGATCCTGTTTCTCCTCTGTCACCATGACGTCTCTCACCGTAAAACACACTGAATTGCTTGCCCTTACGCCTTACTCCTCATTTATCAACCCCTCCTGTAGAAACAGGGATCAAGATCTGTGTTCACTAATATGTCCCAAATGCCCAGAATGGGACCTGGCATGTAGCAGGTACTCAAGAAATATTTACAGCTCCAACACCAGGCATGAGAAGCCCCCCTTTGTGTGATAGGTCAGGGTTGTTCTCAAGAGACTCCTAAAACGTAGGCTGTTGATGTTGTCCTTGGTTGTCTCCCAGAGGCTGAAATTAAGTTCCTGCTGCTAAAGATACCATGTACTTCAGACATAGAACCTGGAAGCTATGAGCTGATCTGACCCGAAAGCCTCCTCCTTGAAGACTAGCTTCCATGGTACCAGGAGGCTTCACACAGCTTCCAAGGTAGGGAATCCACCAATCATCCCACCCAGCTATGATGCCTGTGAACACAAACAATGACCAACCTGTAGGGATGTCCTAAGAGTGTAATAGTGGCACACACACCTTACCAGTAACCAACAGCTCTCTGATTGGACTTAAGACATCCTCAGTAAAATGGAAATCATGCCTTGGATGGAAAGTATAGCCAATTATCTGTGGTTATTGAAGCCATGGATTTTGGAGGAGCGCCTGCAACCACCACTTTACTAAGTCAGCATAGTTGCTAACTGCATTCTGAATATTTACCCTTATATTTGCAGGTAAGTATAGTTCTCAACCTTCCCCAAGGAAATGCCTCCTTCAATAGATGGAGACTACTACAGAAAACCACAATCAAAATACAGAGGACACGTGACTTTGTGATTCCCAGTGCCAATTGATCCATCTACAACACAGCTCCTGCAGCTAAGCCTCAGGGGAACTGACAGACCTTAAGAGCTGGGGAACAGGAAGTTTGCCATGAGATTGCGTCTCCTAGAAATGTCCGAGAAGCTATACCTGTGAAGTCTCATCATCACAGCTATCTAAATAAGACTCGAGTGATGGCAATACCAATAGACATGCAACATGGCAGGGGAGAGCTCAAAGAGCCTCAGCCCTAGGCAAAAGTATAGGCAACCAAGGAAAGCGTAAACGGGAGAAATAGTCTTCCCCCGGGAAGAGCACACCGGTTGGTTACCTAATACCAAATGATCAGCCCTGAAAACGTACAATACCAGTGACATTATTTGGAGTGAGTAGGTTGTGTTTATAAATTTATGAGTATGTATATGTGTGTGTATGTGTATAACAACAATTAAAGAAATAAAGGCCATGAATTTGAGGGAGAGCGTGGAGGACTACAGAGTTGTATAGAAGGGTTGGAGGGAGGAAAGAGAAGGGGAAATAATGTTAATTCTATTTTAATTTCAAAAATTAGATATTTACAGACTATACAAAGCAATTGCCCAGGAATTCTACATACTGCCCACTTTGTGCTCACTCCATCTCGCTGCAATAGAGATGAAATTTTCCAGGAAGTTACTTCTCCCAGAAGTCTCTAGCCCAGAGGATGGGAGCGTCTCTATGTGAATCTCATGTTTGTATTCAAAGGCAGCTAGACCCCAAAAACATACAAATAGACAAAGAACCAGAGTATCTTGGCTGATGTTACACCTTGGGTGTTGGGAACAGTGTCACAAAGAGCATGATGCAAGTGTCAGTGCCTCTACTGACCGGTACATCCCCCAGAGGGTGGTAGGGCCAGGTCATGTAGCATTTCCACTTGATAGTCTTTAAGGATTTTTGTCATTCTGATCGGGGCCACGGAATATCAGGATAGTTTTGATTGCTTTCCTTCATCCTTAAAAATCCTGAGCATTGTGTTTCCGCACACTGAAGAGCATCCTGGTGAACAGAGTAGGCCAAACTCAGAGGGGTGGTTGTTTTCGCTCGTATGTGGGATCTAGGATGATGACAAAAATTAAACTAGAAGGGGTTTTAGGGTAAGGAGGAAGGGGCCCTGGAGAGGGCAATGGTGGGCAAGCAAGATGGAAGCACAGTGTATACGGAAATGTCATAATGAAACCAGTTACTTATGTCATTAACATAGGCTTGGAAAAAGAAAGCCAAGTCTTCATACAAAACAAAACAGCTTCAGACTGTCTTGGTTAACTCTGCCTATCAGAATGCTAATCACAAACATGGCTGTGGCAGGAGAGAGGATAGGGATTGAAGGCTGCCCTGAGCTGTGGAGCCAGACCATGGGGAGAACCCCTGCCCCCAGGACCTTTCTTCAGCCTCCTCGCCCCCCACTCCACTCCTGTGCTTGCTAAGGTAGAGAAATATCAGGCTTGCTGCCATTGACCCAGCATAGCAACGGCAGAGTTAGCGTTTGTCTGAAGCAATCGTAGATTGTCTGCTTACTGGATTTGGACCAACTACTTTGTGAGAAGCTGGTTGCCTTAGGAATCAGAAACCTGTGACCACCTGGGCTTTGCTAGGCCACTCTGGGGTGGGAAAGCAGACCAGGTTGGAGGGTTGTTGAGGTGTTCTTGCTGTCTCCTAGCCACGGGGGGGAGGGGGGGTCAGTTTTCCCATCCTGTAGACACCGTCACATGTGACCTTAGGAAGACACTTCATGTCCCTCATGCAGGCAGAAGACACATCTGTAATTAGCCTCCGCTGTCTCTAGTAGGACCCGAGGAGGAGGGCCTGCGCCGACTGTCACCACCTGGGCAGCTCAGTTGACAAGCTGAGCCCGTGGGGAGGTTCACCCGCCAGGGCTTTAATAAACTCTTCCTTGCAGCACGCACACCTGGTGACCTTTCCCCTCGGTGGGGGGTGCTTCTCCTGAGTCACATGCTATCCATTCCCAGCCATGAGGACTCGAGGCAGGTGGCAGAGACCTGCAGCAAGTTGACAGGCAATTTGGGATGCTGCGGTCCACAGCCCAGTCTCGTTTTCCCTTGGGATAATAGAAATAGTGTCACTTCTTATGCTGGGTTTCCTCTGTTCCTCTTCCTTTCCTCTGCACAAGTGATGGCAGTCTGCTTGCTTGTTTGTGTTTATTTGGCTTTTCATCTGTGTTGGTGAAGGGCATGATGGGTGATGGGCTTGTGCCTTGGACTCTGGAGGCACCTGCGGAAGGAGGAAGGAGTCCTGATGGCCAGTGTGTTACTGCGGGGCTTCAACCTTTACCTTCCTGTCCTCCAAGCTCCCTGCCAGGGAGGCAGGGAAGGCACCTTGTCCTCCTGCTTGCCAACAAAGCCGCTCCGGGTCACACAGGAGCAATGACTTGCCGCAGCATCCAGAACGCACCAAGGAAAGATTCACGAGAATCTGCTTGCTTGGGTTGATATTAATATTTGACAAACACTCGCTGAGTCGCTGCCGTGGACCAGGAGTCTTTCCAGGGTGGTGGGAAGTAGATAGGCAAGAATGGCGCATCCTGCACAAGGCTTCCAGCCTGGGCTTCTTCCCTGACTTGTTTTAAAGTCTGGGGACTGTGCTCTATGCTTCCCTTATCTCCCCCTCCCCTCTCTTTTCTTTGTCTCCACTTCTTTCTTTCCTGTTAGGTCAAGGAGGGTGGGTCCCAACTCCTTGCCGCTAGTCTCCTCCTTTTCCCTCTTTCCTTCATAACGATTTCAGCAGCTTTTGATACAGCACACCACAGACTTCCCTTACACGGGAACGAAAGGTGAAATGCTAATATGATTTTATTTGGGCTCCGATTGGATAAGGGAGACCTTTTGTTTCTACCTCTCATCTTCAAGTCGGCATCGTTAATTAAATCGAGCCTGTGGAAAGTGACCTTTAGGGGGAAGGGACCTCCTGATAATATAATATGCTTTAATCAAATCTAGACAATAAACAAGCAAGAAAAGAGCTGTTTGACAAAGCAGCACTCTAGAAACTTAGAGCTGAGAACCCTCAATGGAAGGGTGATTTGGGTGAGAGCCCACGCTTAGGTAATGAGCCGCAAAGCCCCCGCAAACAGGGCCACGTGGACAAGTTCATCGCCACTCCAAGCCCTGTGCTAATGGGGTAGAATCGCAGCAAGACCACTAAGACCACCGGGAAGGTTGCCGGCACAAAAGGGTCCCTATTACTCTCCGCCCATGCCTCACCTGGCCACCAGGGGGCGCAAAAGAGTCATCATTTTCCTCTGCAAGGCGCGTCAGACCTGTAAGGTGACTCACCTTTGGGCCAGGTGTGGCTGGCTGGCGAACAGATGATTTAGTTGCTTGGCGTTGGGGACACTGAATGGGAAGGGAGAGTTGCCTGCTTGAAGGAAGAGAGTCAGGTTCACCCTAAATCTGAAGACTACAGCAGACCAGAAGCTCAGCAGTGTCCTTCTGCGCGCAGGGGAAACGGCAAAGCAGCCTTGGCTGAAGGATGGCATGGGCAGAGAAGGTTCCGAAATGTACTTGCAGTGTGATAGCAAGCGGCTTGCTTAAGCCTTTCTAAAATTCCATTTCCTTGTCTGTAAAATGAGGTCAATGATCTCGCTCTCTAAGGTTGCTGAGGATTCGAAAGCATACATTTGAGCGAGTAGAACAGGCGCCCGGGGCAGGTAGCTATTCTATGGTTCTGTTCCTCCCCGATTCCAACTGGACCTAAACAGGAGCTACCTCCAGGGACACCAGGCCCTGCACACTGCCTCTTGCACCTTGTGCAGTTTGCAGGAAGTTCTATTTGAGTACATCACGTCGCTGCACTTACCTGTGAGGATGTTCATTCATTCAGTCCTTCGCTTGTTTGCCGAATTACTGACTTGCTCGGTCTGGGTAGGTGTTATAGAACATGGCCTATAAAACAGAAAACAAAGTCAGCGCATGCTGTCTGGAGCTTCCAGGCTGGTGACAACCTACAGAACTCTCTGTAGCTGTTAGACTGCCCCCTATCTGGGCTTTCCAACATGACAGCCAGTCAACACATGGAATTACGAGCACTTGAGATATGTCCGGTTTTAGGGCGTTTGTCCATATTAACGAATTTCAGTGTAAATGGCCACCCCCAACAGCTGTGGAATCATATAGCACACGGCTGGGAGGCCCGTGTGAAAGTGTTCAGCACGCGGTCAGTCAGTCCTCGGGGTGCTGCGGTCCCTGGACCTAATACATCGCTCTCTTGACGCTTGTATGCTTCCTGAAGGATGAGGGAGACCATCCCAAGAAGCCGCTGGGAAGACTTTTCGGGATTTTGCATGCAGTTAAACTACTTTACATGCCTCCTAAATTACAACACAATGTGGTATAAGAAAGCCAAAGTGCTTTGAAGCTAACCAGACACGGATTTAAACTGTGGCTCCGTCAGGCACTGGTTACATGACTCAGGCAATTTACCTGCCATCTGGGACTTGAATGCCCTCTTTTGATAATTAGGGTGGCAATGGCCACTGCATAAGGGTGGTTGGCAATGGCCACTGCATAAGGGTGGTTGTGAAGGCCAAAGGATTCTGCAGAAGATGAGCTCAGCAGAGATCAGAACCAAAGCTGGTTTTCAGACATGCGATGCTAGCTAAACAAACAGCACAGCTTCTCTGGACTCTCGCCCTCCCGGGTACAGCTCTTCCCTGGTACAGCTCCTCCCAGGTGTGACTCCTCCTGGGTACAGCTCCTCCCAGGTGTGACTCCTCCCAAGTGTGACTCCTCCCAGATGTGGCTCTGAGACTCAGCTGCCCTGGCTGAACATCAGATCCCCAGGTTGTCTAGTCATGTCCCTTCCTTGGAATGTTTTATGAACGTTGGGTCTAAGGAGAGCAGCTGAGTCTTTCACTCATGGCAGGAAAGAATAAAGCCAACAAACACAGGACACACTGAGGGGAAGATGGGAAGGGAAAAGGAAGTGAGACCCGAAATGGTGCTGTGTTCTAGTCCAGTTGTGACCGCCTGGTCACAGAAATGATGTCCCCATTCTTCCTGACACTGCTCTTTCTGCCCCAGTGGGTTTGTGTTGGCTTTCCCTTGTTTACAATCTAACAAGTTCTAACCGAACTGCCGCCGTCAGGCACTGCCTCTGTCTCCCGCTCACATGCATCCCACCAGAACTTAGCCTTGCACTTTTCCTACCTTCCCTTCCCACATCTGCACAGGATGGCTCAGAACTTTTGAGTGGCTTCAGGGTTTGGGGAGTTAATTAGTGCAGTTGGACTGGTTTCCTGTAATCTGTAGGAGATGTTGCCCCAGGACGATTCAGGAATAAAATAGCAACTGCAGGTGTCTTTGAATTGGCTCTTTAGTAGAGAGCCCACTGTTGTGGGACCAGGAGAGGGGGCATAGTTTCAAAGCCCCCATGACATGGAATTGAAGAAGGATGGCATTTCTGCCTGCCTTTCCTAAGAAGGAAGACGGACGAGCAGGAAAGAGGTCTCATGTTGTTTCCCAACTTAGGAGATGGTTGTATTCCCTAGTGACATTTCGCAGCTTACACCTTGGGCTCCCTTTGCATAAGGCTGGCACCTTGACTGGGAGCCACCTGCTGAGCCTCAGGTCCCCCTTCTCTTTCTAGGCTTGTTCCTACAGCACTGCAAAGGCTCTATTTCTGGATCCTTCTTTAGCATTGCCATACGTAGCTGGCTTGTTCCAGGTCTGAGCAAGGCCAGTGGAGCTGAGAGTTGGCAACCTTGCCCGGGTTCTGGTCTCGGAGTTACTCTCAGACCTTGGGCACATCGTAGCTCACATCAGCTGCTCCTGAGAGGCCCCGTCTATAAAGCAGGGATAAAAATAGCTGCCCTTCTGACCTCACAGATAGGAAATTAGATGAGAGATGTGAGACCTGCCAAGGCAGCATGTGATTGCTAGGTGCTAGCATTGTTTCTTATATAACCTTAGAGATCTTATTACCACAGTGATACATGCTTGCTGGAGAGCACTGAGACAATGCAGATAAGAAAATGATGGAAATAAAAATAGTCTAGAATCTCACCACCTCGGGACAACCGCTGTAAATCGCCTAACGGGCACCATTCTGAGATCCACGTCGGATGGGCTGAAATAGGATGGCAGTTTTTGCTCTACTTTACAGTCTGATTTGTCATGTGATAACATGGAATCACCCACAGAGATTGAACTTGTGGGATTTCCTTTCTGTATTTGGAGCCAGAAGTCACCTGGGAGCTGTTCAAGGTACTCCCTCTCATCTCCCAAAGAGTAGGGGTGGGTACCTAGACTCACACAGAAGCTTCCCTGGGGGGGGAGGGGGAGAAGCTGTGGCTCAGTGTCCTGGAAAGGGGGCTGTATTACGTACCTTTCTCATTGACATGACAGAATTCCTGATGCCAACACTAGAAAGGAAGAGAGACTTGCTTGTCTCATGGTTTCAGAGGGCTCATTCAACATGCGGGCAGGGAAGGCATGCTAGATCAGAGCAGCGGACATCATGTTTGCCCAGAAGCAAAGAAAAGGAAACACAGGAAAAGGCCAGGACAAGGCATAGCCCCTAGATATGCCCCTAGTGACCTATGACATCTTCCATTCAGGCTATTTCCCAATTTACCACCTTACAATAATGCTGTAATTATATAAATCTATCAAAGGATCAATCTATTGACTAGGTCTAAACCTTCATGACCCAAATGTCTTTGGGGCACATAGACACACCTGGAGGTGTGATTTAGATCTTAAGTGTCTCTCAATCCAATCAGATTGACAATGAAGACAACTACCATGTAGGGTTAGAAAACCAGGCCCTTGGTGCTTTGAGGGTAAAGAGTAAATATTGCCTGTCTGGTGAAGGACTGTTCCCGGGATATGGATGTTGGAAGCTCTTGTTCTGTGAGGTGGTAGGAAACTGGTCACCAGTGTGACTAGCATCCTGAAGCTACCTGGATCCCCAAAGGTAAAAAGGGGTAGGGGACGGAAAGTGAGCCGCATGCCTGCAAGCCCTACCCCAGGGCATCCTGGACCAAGTCAGGTACTGGAAGTGTGGATGAAGCTGTTCCTCCCTCGATGGCACAGGGATCAAGGCTAGGAGGACTGTAATAGCAACTCATCGAGGAGGCCAGCATGGCTGTTCTTCTGGTACTGACGGATGATCCCTGACAGCAGTGTCAGTTTCTCCCCGGGCATTTTTCTCCTTGGAGAACTGATTGGTCACATGTCCCCCTCTGGTGTGCCGTTAAGTTGCTGAGGTTTTTGGAGAGGCCTTGGTTGGAAGAGACTAGAAGGGTTTTTCTACTAACTTTGAAGGTGGGTGGTTGAACAACTATCAGCAAAGTTGCTGTTGGCATGAGTCAAATGGTGTTTCCCTCCGAAGAGACTGTCTACCAGAAGCCGTGAATGGGGCCTTATTTGGTGAAGGGAGTTTGGAAATGTGATTGGGCAAAGAGTCTTAAGATTATATCACCACGGATTGAGGGTAGACCCTAAGTCCAGTGAAAGATGCCTTTGGAAATTAACCAGAGGGAAGCTGGAGACCCTGTGAAGATGGAGGAACACCATATTGATCACTATCACCAAAGGTCAATAGGTCAGAGTTCAGGAAATTACAGACACAAATCATAAAGCAGAATGAAAAAGCTGGAGTTGAGACTCCACATATGTGATCTAGACAGAAATCTTTAATAAATAAATAAATGGGAAAAAATTTAAAAAAAAAAGAGCAAGCAGGGCTATGAGAAAAGTTATGACAGTGGAAAGGTAAATTAAAATGCTGTAATTATAATTTTATATAATGTCAACAATTAAAAAAAAGAAGCCCCCCCCAAAACAACACAAATAGCAAAATAGAGGCAATTAAACTTAAAAAAAAAAAAGAGGCTGCCTCTGCCCTGTCCAGCCCGATTCTGCCCTGTGCAGCCTACCTCAGCCCTGTCCAGCCTGCCTCTGCCTTGTCTAGTCTTGGTGCCCGGCTTGCGGACTGTAAACTTCCAAAGGATTGATCTTTGTCAAAGAAGCCAAAGTTGATTCCTGTTGCTCACCACCCCAAATATCCAGTAGCAGAAGTGTTAGTTCACGAGACCCTTGACCCTCACTAAGGAAGGAAATAAAACCTGACCCATTATACAGATGAGTCTGCAGCCTGACCCATTGTACAGATGAGCCCACTGAGGCTTGAAGAGGTTTCTACTCCAATGTGCTTGTGAGTGTGAAGGCTGAGCCTTGTCTTTGTAATGAAAGGTCTTTCCATTTGCCTCTCGCCTAGGCTGCTGGAGGCAGAAAATAGCAACTAAATTTCTTCCTCAGGCTTGGGGACACACAACAGTCTCTGCAGAAAATCTCTACCCCTTCTTTCCTGCCAGCACAGGCAAGCTGAGGGAGGTGTCAGCCTGGGCATTATCTTGATGAAAGGGAAGGAGCCAGCTCAGCTTTGTGTTGCTGAAGAGGTGGCGACAGAATTGGAGAGGTTCTTTAAATTTCTTTTAGTCATGACTTAGGGCTGATGTAAGGCAGAATGCCTTTTCCCTTCAAAGCCTCTCCCAGCTGTCAGGAGAAGCCTGGGGGTGTGGGCTTCTCAGGAGGCCTCCTTCCTGCGGTTTCTGTGGAGGTGAGGGTTTGTTTGGCCCCGACTCTTGAAAGTCGGTCATACAGACCCAGCGTGGACTGAGCTGCCTGCCAGTACTCTGAAAGGGAATGCGATCACTTCCCGGTTTAGAAAATTAAAAACGACCGAGACACCGTGCTATTGATTTTCTCCCCCTCGTCTCACGCCGCTGGGTGAATAAATTATTCTTGGAGGTTTTGTACAAATTACTCAATAAAGTCATAGCGATGTGTCTGGTCAATGTGGTCCTTTCTGCTTCCAAGGCAGCAACTGCTAAGTGGGAATAGGCCGTATGGGTGATGGGGTGATGGGATTGAGTTCACTCACCTCCTGGCTGTGGGCAATGGGGGACTAACTGGGGGGGGGGTCACAGTGCACATTGGTGGTGAGGGGCGGCTAGAGTTCAGGACACTGGCCTGAAACACACTGTCTCCATCTTCAGAGGGCCAGAGGGCAAAGTCTTTGAGATGGTTAGTTCCTGTGGTAGCTTGACATGCTGTGAGTCTCCAGACATCTAGACATCTAGTCAAACCATGCTGGATATGTCTGAGGGGACTTGGTGACTGATTAGCACTTGGGCCAGCAGGTTGAGCAAAGCCCATGGTCCTCGATAATCTGGATGGCCTCAAGCAATCAGGTGGCAAATAATAAACAAGAACGTTGAGTGAGAGGAACCCACCCGTCTTCAGCTGGGATGTGGGTGCTTTCTGGCCTCATGAGCACCAACTCTCCTTGGCTCTTGAGCCTGCTGGTTTGACTTTCGGGTTAGCATGAGACACTAGTCACAGTCCCTGACTTGCTGACTGCCAAGCCGGCACCCCTCAGCCTCCATAACCAGAGTCGCAGGAGTCCGTCCCTAACACCCTGCCTCTCACCTCCAAAAATAACCAGCCAAACAAGCAAAACCCACAAACACACATTCTAGGAGTAACCCAGCCCCAGTCCGCATAAACTGGAGGGAGAAAGGAACTTGTGTAGGAACTAAAAGAAATACTTGTCATTGTCATCTGAAAATTCCTAGGTGTTTGGTTCAGAGGCTAGAGCCAGTGAAATGGTTATGCCAGCTGCCTCAGTGGGCACAGCCGAGAGCTTTGAGTTGGCTCTGCTTTGCCCACTCAGTGGGCTTTCTCCAACTTGGTCTTTTCGTAGGTTGATTTGTTTGTGCCTTTAGCAATGCTAAATTTACATGTAAGGATCTGGGAAGCCACACATAAACATCCCACTCTATTGCTTCATAAAAGCCCAGTCAGCTTGGGTCACGTTGGCTCCCAGATTAGCTAGGTTTGGAGTAACCGCTGTCTTTGCAGTCAGTTCCTATGTTCCGGGTTTACCACAGTCCCCACCAGGCCCAAACATCTCCCTAAATCGGATCTGGATTATCCTGCAGAAGTCCTTAGCTACACACCTTTCCCCCCACCCCCCCACAGGAGGTGCGCTCTAGTGGGAGACAGTGAGGACACTGGGGCCTTTGAAGGAGATATCAGGATTGTTTTTCACTTCCTAGAAGCAAAACCAGCTTTGGCTTTAAAAAAAAAAAAAAAAAGAGGGAGGGTTGGTAATAAATTGAAACAAATCCACCTCCCACCTCAACAAGCAACTGGACTACATTTCCCAGAATTCTCTTGAGTTAGACAAGACCATGTGACAGGGCTCTAGCAAATGGAATAAGGGTGGGTGTGATAGGCAAACCAGACCTGACTCTTTTTTTTCCCTCTCTCTCTTTTTCTTTTTCTACTTTCAACAAACGAGTAAATGAGAATCTGAGGTTGTAGAAGGAACCTTGATCTCCCAGTCACTGTAGAAATGACACCAGGAAGGAACAGGGATGTGATCGAGATGCGCACCTTTGCTGTTTTAGCCACTGAGATTTGGAGATTAATTTACTTTAGATAAATCTCCATTCCTTAATTGAAAGTGGCAACAACAACCACAGACATGTGTTAGGTTCCTTTCCTGTGTTAGGCACTCCCCGTTACCGCACCTGCGCTGCCACATGACGTCACCACAGGCCTGTGAGCTAGGCAGGTGTTACTGTTTCCACTTAACAATAAGGAAAGCTGAGGTCAAGTGATGCGTCCAGTATCACACAGCCTCCGCTTTACAGCAGGGTTATTCTGCAACAAAGGAGAAGCATGGAGGGAGGAGAGTCAAAGGAAGCAGAGAACCATCAAAATAGAGTGAAATACGGCTCCCTGGGCCAGAGACTCGGGGCAGCCGTGACTAGGAATGTGGGGTACGGTATGAACAGGGCAGGCCCATGCTGCCACACTAGGCTTGTGTCACTGTGTGGCTAGGACACTTGGGAGTTTACGGAAGTCCCTGCATGCTTCCTATATCTCCAAAGACCCCTTGTTCTGCTTCCCAAAAGGCAGGTGTGTCCTTTGGAGCCAGGGGCTGGAGGTAGTCCTTGGAGACATCAGTGGGGAGCCTTCCAGCTGGAGTTTGTACAGACCAGTGAGTAGGAGCTCTGGGCTCAGGCAGTGGCCTTGGCCACTGGAGGACTTTGTTCCTGCAGATTGGGGC
Organism: Microtus pennsylvanicus; assembly: GCF_037038515.1. NCBI lineage: Eukaryota > Metazoa > Chordata > Mammalia > Rodentia > Cricetidae > Microtus > Microtus pennsylvanicus. The sequence goes on from NC_134584.1 coordinate 89,330,847, forward strand.
ACCCAGCAGAGGACAAACAGGGATTCAATGACTATTGAAATTGGAAGAGAGCTTGCTGCCACCACGGCAGGTCACACTGACCCAGTGTGTGCCAGAGAAAGCAGGAAGCAACAGGGCTGACAACTGGCTTCTGGAAGGTTCCTTTCTGTCCCTGGGGAGCTGAAGCTAGGCCATAGGTGGGATGCCCCATCCCCTCTGTCTCTGTTTCTAAAGTGTCTCAGGAAGGACTGTGGCCAAGCACTGTATCAGGCGCTGGCAAAAGCATCCACAGGGCTGTCTTCTCCAGGGCTGGGCTCATTTTTTGGGTAGGCAGCTGGGAAGGGACTAGGCCAGCAAGGTCCTTTCAGATCTAAGGAAGAAAGCAGTGCAATGGAGGGTGCAGTGGAGCGAGCAATGGAGGGGGCAGAGGAGAGGGGCAGTGGAGGGGGCAGTGGAGGGGGCAGTGGAGGGGGCAGTGGAGGGGGCAGTGGAGGGGGCAGTGGAGGGGGGCAGTGGGGAGGTGCAGTAAAGAGGTGCAGTGGAGAGAGGCAGTGGAGGGGGCAGTAGAGGGGGCAGTAGAGGGGGCAGTGGAGGGGGCAGTGGAGGGGGCAGTGGAGGGAGCAGTGGAGGGGGCAGTGGAGGGGGCAGTGGAGGGGGCAGTGGAGGGGGCAGTGGAGGGGGCAGTGGAGGGGGCAGTGGAGGGGGCAGTGGAGGGGGCAGTGGAGGGAGCAGTGGAGGGTACAGTGGAGGGTACAGTGGAGGGGGTAGTAGAGGGGCAGTGGAGAGGGGCAGTGGGGAGGTGCAGTAAAGAGGTGCAGTGGAGAGAGGCAGTGGAGGGGACAGTGGAGGGAGCAGTGGAGGGAGCAGTGGAGGGAGCAGTAGAGGAGTCTTAGGGCCAACCCAGGGTTACACACGTTGATCTCAGCTCTGAGCACCAGCTATGTCTCACACTGGGACCATTTCCTGAGGATGGTAGTGTTTGATTTCTGTAGTCCCCTGGGGTGCTAACAGCTGTGAAACATCTTAGGGTTCCTGAGTGTTGGGCCACTGTTTTTATGCCAATCTGGTCTGAGCCTGAGAACTCTTCCCACCCTATTCTTCTGGCACCCAGAGTTTTTAACAGCCCCACCGCTGGAGGCTTGGAGATCAGCTTAGCAGGCCTTAAGAATTCTCTCCTCCCATCAATGAACTCCCCAAGCTCTGTGTAGCTCATTCTTTCCCTGTCCCCGAGGGCCACTCCGACCTTTTTATTGCCTGACGTTCCTTAAAGAGCCATGGCTGGTCTCACCATTTATCTTCCACGCACCCTAAGTTTGTTAAGGCCAGACACATCTGTGAATTATCTAACCATTACCACAATGCCACCACCGTAACCGTCCCTCTCACCCCAATGCATCAGCCAGGGCTCTGCTAGGAAGAAGCAGGCTGGTCCTGGGCAGGGCTGGGACCAGCCCCAGAGATCCTGTTTCCATTCAGCTTTCCAATGGAATGCCACTGGCTCCAGGGGCAGCAGAATACAAGTGGAATTTGATGGAATCTGTTCAGGGTGGAAATGGGTTTTAGGCCTGGGTGCAGAAGAGAGCATCTCTACTCTCTCTGTCTCAGAGTCACCTTCCCCTGCAAGTGTCAGTTCAGCCTTTGACAGCCTCACTATCATGCCTAGGGCTGGGGGGAAAGCCCATCCAGGACTCACATATAGGACTCCACGACAATCCATTCCCGCATCTCAACCCGCCTGCCAAGCTTCCTTCCCTCCACCCAGCCCTCACCCTCGGCACCAGCGGGAGCTCTGGTCTCCTCCTGGCCCCCACCTTCGGCCATCTGCTGGGCTATCCACCGGCCTTGCTGTGCCCGGGAGTGGGCCCTTGGCCATGGCAGCACACAGATCTGCGTGCCAAGCTACCAGGTGAGCATGTGTGAGCCCTGCGTGTGCTGCGAGGCTGCTGCACAGTCAGGATCCTTGGGCGGGGAGGACAGCCATGTGGCAGGATGGGCGGAATGAGTGGGGGTGGAAGCCTGTGAGGGAATGCAGGTGGGGCACACACATCTGCAGCTGCCCGCATAGACCCCCAACCTGGGTCAGGTTTGGAGGAGTGAGTGGGAAGAGGGGAGGTGGAGAGGAGAGAACAGGGCAGTCCCCTTGCTGCTACTGAGTCAGGTGTAGAGAAGGGGAGAGCAGGCATTCCCTGAGTCTTTGAAAAAGCATTGCTTTAGCCACAGAATATTTATTCCCATCCTCTGAGCACTTCCTGCTGGCAAGGCTAGTCCACACACTTCCTGTCCTCTCTTCCCCACAGTCCTGGGAGACTAAGCTAATCACTCCACTCTGGAGTAGGGAATGAAGTTCTGGGAGGGAGCCTGGTTGCTTAAGGAGGTCATGTCAGCAAGAGCTAAGAATCCCAGGTCCATCTGCCCAACTCCAGTCATCATGCCTGCCTCTGCTTCTGGCACTCAGCAAGCCCTTCCTGGCACCCAGGGACTCTGCATTTTGAGTGGCGTTTGTCAGGCAATGCCTACTTGCTTGAATGTGTTGGTGTGTGAAACAGCAGAGATGGCTTTCCGTTACTATTGCTTACTGGGAGTCTAAACCGAGGAAGGGCCCAGGCCCAAGCCTCACTAACCATCAACAGCCATACTTAGACCTCATTCAGAACCTGTTCTGACTTCCCAGATCTGGAAAGCTATGGGATCGGGGCTGCTGAGGGGATCCTAGGGAATTCCATAGACCAGTTGACGCGGGAGCCTCAAAGAGAAGTGCCCAAGTTACTGAGGTCTTGAAGAAGAAGCCGTTCCTAGAGGGTGAGGAGGTCAGGGAAGGTTTCCTAGAAGGAGAAACTGGAGCCTGGGGGTGTACACTGGAAGATGCTTTGTGGATGACGGTGAGGGAATGATAGGGATGCAGGCTCCGAGCAGACACAGGTAGCGAGTGTTTGAGGATGAAAGTGACATCCTTTCCAACAGAACCAGAAGATAGGCGAGACATGATGAGAAGTTCTCAGCAATGAGGACGGGACGTGGGAGAGTGGTTTCCACTCCAGACACAGACACCTGATTACAGAATTGCATGCCAGCAAGCATGGACAGCACCTACCATGCGCAGGACATTGTTTCAGACATGGGGAACTTGCAGTGAACAGTGGCATGTGAGCTTTAGCTGTAGATGGGGAGGGGAGCAGGAGTGTGGACTCCCTGGAGGACGGAGTGGGTCTTGGCTGGTGAAGAGTCAGCTGACTAAATGGTGCAGTCAGTGAACAGCAGGTACAGATAACCCTGAGGCAGGAGAGGATGAACAGAACCCCAGGATATCCCCAAGTCCAGTGTGGCCCGTCCATGAGCAAGGCAGGGCAGAAAAGGATGTGGGGCCCAACAGAGCAAGGGAGTCAATGAGATGAAGTGTTGAGAGCCATTTACTGTCCCAACCTGGGACCGGGTCCTGTCTGGAGACTGTATGCTACAGAGCAAAGCCCGGAAGGTCTGCCATACAGCCCTTCTCCTGAGACTTGTATCAATATTCCTCTCCCATCCTCCCACACACAACCGCCTATGTCCTCTCAAGCCCCCACACACTCCTTTGTCTCTCCAGGGCTTCCTTTCAGAATCCATCTCACCTTCCCCCTCCTGGCCAAGCCCACTCTGCTGCACAGAAAGGCGTACTGAGCCACTCCCCCCCAAGTCCCTGACATAAGTGTTCTCTTCTTTTGTTGGGCTTGATGCTTGAAGCTCCTGAGACAATGCTGCCCCAACGGGGGCTTTGTTCCTCGGGAAGGCAGCTTTGAGTGATATGTCTCCTTTACATTCACAATTTACTGTACGATTGCCCTGGTGCAGCGGCATTAGGAAACTTAATGCTTTTAAGTAGAAGTTAATTGATTGAAATTAGGCAGCTGGCACCTGCTGCAGAATGGCAAAGAAATAGCCCTGGGTGAATGATGACTCTCCTTTGAAGTCGGGATGGCTGTGGACACTCCCGAGCTGCCAAAGCCTGTGTGCCACCCTGCAGCGTCTCACACTGCTGTGGACCCCTGCACGGAGGTGTGCAGGGTGTTCGTGCGGGCGGTCTCTGCAGCGACTGGACGGGTGTGCTTCTGAGTTGCGTGCATGCTGAGTGTGATCTATGTTCTGTGCTTCACGTGGGTGTAATGTTGGTATTCATGTGGTGTGCATGTGGTGTGGTAGACGTGCTGAAGGTGGGATCTGCGCAGGGCATGAGGGCTGTGTCAGGAGGAGAAGGGTCCCACACTTCGCAGCTCAGAATCAATGTTCTTATGTGGACAGATTCATCTGCCCAGTGATACGAGGAAAAAACCTTTTAACAGCTTTTTATTTTTTTACAAGTGTGTGTGCGCGCGCGCACATATGAGAGAGAGAGAGAGAGAGAGAGAGAGAGAGAGAGAGAGAGAGAGAGAGAACACATCTTGCCGTAAGTTCAGGTTGGTATCAAACTCTAGATCCATCTGCCTCAGTTTCCACACTGCCCCTCACCCTCTGCGAAGTTTGTCTCATTGAATTCTCGTGTCCACGAAAGCAGTTGGTAAATGAGATGACCCACAGTCCACAGTGAAGGCACCAGGATCCATGCCACCCCTGTCCTGACAGCATCAACTCCTAGAATCCCTACTTGGACATTTATCTTTTGTTCAAATCTCCTCCATGACTCTGCTTTGGTGACATCCCCCAAAGGCAGACGTTAGAAGAGTCAGTATATGGGGCAGTGGTTGCTTAGTGATGAGGAAATACCTCCTGGCACGCATGGAAGAAGGTATACACTGTGCATGGAATTCCATGCCAGAGAAGCTCCTGCTCTGTCCTTTGAGAAGACAGAGACTCATTACACGCGGGAGACAATACAGCCCGGGAGCTGGCATTTCAGAGCACATTGATGCATCCCCTCCTTTTGTCCTTACATGTTAAAAAGAATCACAAAAGGTATTTATGTAGGTAGCGAATCCCTTTTCAAATATTTCCCTTCAGTCAAACCAAGGCCAGTTCCACAGATAGTGAATTAATCACTTGTAGGTTCCATGTGAAGCCAGGCTTTCACTGTGCATGCTTCCAGATGGGCCTTCCTGCTTCCTCTTCCTGCTTTCTGCTTCCAGACAGGTCCTCTCCTCTACCAGGCTGTCTTTCTGTTCTCACTGTTCCTAAGCCACAGCCTACCATTGCAGGAGTCCTCGCTCTGTGGAGGCTTTGGGAATATTCAGTTCCTCTGTTCATGCCGATTTCAAGTCAGATCTTACCTCCTCACTAAGTACCCGTGTCGTGGCACCTAAATCTGTGTGCTGAGGATTGTGTCCCCATCCCCAGAGACTGTCTAGGCTTCAGCCATCACGCTGAGCTCCCGGACTCCTATTGTTACTCTGCAATGGTCACCTGCGGTCCAAGACCAAATCCAGCCTGCTCTCTAATTTTGTATGAACCAAGAGGTCAGAACGGTTTCTACATGTTTAAAAGCTGGGGGGGGGGGTGGGGGGGAAGAGGGCTGGAGAGTTGGCTCTGTGGTTAGGAAGACTTCTTATTGTTATAAAAGACACAGGTTCGATTCCCAGTACCCACATGGAGGCTCGCCACCTCCTCAGGCACCAAACCCACATATGTGTGGTGCATAGCAACAGACATATAAAAAAATAAAAATAAATCTTAAAAAAAAGAGAAAAGTCCTATTTTGTGGCAAAGGAAAATGATATCCTATCCAGGTTTTAGAACTCAGAGATGAGACTGCATGGGAGTGCAGCCATGTGCATTTGTCCTGATGTTGGTAACTACAGCTGTTCTTCATGTGCGGGGGCCATGGCAGTCACTGGGGTAGAACCTACAAGACCTGCGATACTGGCAGCTTGACCCTTCCAAGGACAGGTGTGGGCAGTGGAGGCACGCCTAACAAACACGTCCCTTTTAACCCAGGCCTTGTGGAATTACCTCGCTTTTGCTAAGTTGTTTCTTAATTTGTTCACCAAGCTTCAGCTCAGAACTCTCCGAGGCCTTGCCCTGAGTCTGGGATGGGTCATTTGTCTGTGTTCTGCCTCCATCTTGGGCCATCACTGGGGCGACACTGGTTAGCGATGATCTGCAACAATGCACTTGCAATGATGATGCTGAGTCTTCACAGTGAGCCAAGCCACCGTGTTCTTGAATTGACTCTTACTGCATTCCAGAGAAGTAGCTGTTATAATGCCCATTTGACAGTTGAAGAAACTGAGGCCCAGAGGTTACAAAGCCAGCTTCGTATCTTGAGTAGACAAAGAAAACAGCCTCTCGCCGAGTCTGTACTTGTCCCTTCCTCAGGTGCTCCTGTGGTTGTTCCCTCCAACCAGAGCTCCTTTTGTGGCTCCCTGAGCCGGTTCTTTCGTTATCAGGAGGACTAGTTAGCCAAGGATGGGAAGGGCCTCTGAGTGGTTCCATCTTTCCTGAATGGAGAACCTTCGCCTTAACCCACCCACCATGTACATCTTCACTGTTCTTCCTCCCCACCCCTGTCCCCCAATCCCTGCAGATATCACTCATTCAAACATTTCTTCCCTGTGAAGAAAGCTAGGCCAATGCCAACATCATGGTTAGACACGGGGAAACTGAGGCTCGGGGGCATTAAGGGAAGTACTCAGGGCCAATTGAAAGCCAAAACAAGGATTAGCACTCAGGAGCCCAGCCGCTCCCTTTGTCTGTGTTCAGGACTGTGATCAGTGGACCAACCAATAAGTGATCTTATTGACAGTCAGACCAAGGGGTTTGTTGTCATATGAGGTTTTTTGTTATCAAGGATTAAAATTCCACCAGCCCCCTAGGCAAGGTGCCCGTGGTACCCTTGACAGTGATTGTGTCTGGCAGATGCCACCCCGGCACACACTGCATTATTGCACTATAGTGCCGGTCGGCTCCCCACCCACCCCCTCTCTCTGCTTTCTGCACACTCTCCTGCCTCCGAGGGCACCGGCTTCCTGACCAGCCAGCCATGCTCTAAAGCACAAACAGGGTAGGAAATGAAAACCCCGGGAACAGCAGATGAAGCGGGCAGGAGGTGGAGGTACCTCTACCCCGCGCGATCTGCTCAGCTCCCCAGGCTGGCAAGAAAAACTTAAACATTATTTACTCAACCATGTGTGAGTTAAAACCAATATCGGTGTGCCATCTGTTCAACCGAGTGACCCCGTGACGTCAACCTCATTCCTTCTCACCGCTTTCTCTGTTTCTCCGTGGCCCTTCCCTAGGCCGCTTGATGTCGGGAGGGAGGGGCTCCCGTAAGTAGGGCCAGCTCCACAGAGCCCTCTGCAGACACAGCCACAGAGGTCACCCTCTGCTCTTGGCCCTTGGGCTACTTCTACCTGAGGAGGCTGCCATCAGGCCCAGTGGGGTTCAGTGGGAATCCCAGGTCCTCCGCCCTCACCTCTGGGAGCCCTGGCTCGGCCAGCAGCCTGTGGGATGACTGTCCTTAGGCATGTCGCTTTGCAATCTTAGCTTTCCTACTAAGTCCACAAGGGCATGGGCTGTCACTTCTTCGAGTTTCCTTTAAGCTGCGAGGTCTCTCTTGTCTCCTTCAGGTTGGGCTCCCACTTCTGACTCAGGACCCTCATACCGGGCAGCACCATTCTCTCTTCCATTCCCTGCTGTGCCCATTTGTCCATATCTGCCAAGGCAGACTCCCTGCCATGATATCTTCCTGTTACCTGGCAACCACCATCACCATACCACACAGGGCTTTGGAAGCCTGCTGGCCTGCCTTCCATCACACACACAGACACACACACACACACACACACACACACACACACACACACACACACACACACAGGGCAAGGACGGGGAGAGATCTGAACATGTAAAGAACTGTCTGTTGGGCAGAAATCAGGAAGAGATGCCCAGGAAAAGGGTCATGTTGCAAAAAGCATTTTGTTAGAGGTAGGTATTGAGTTCCAAGTCCCAGACTCTGCCAGATTGCTGTGCATTCTTGTGCAAATTATCCCCCACTCCGGGCTGCAATCTTCCCATTTGTGAACTGGGGGGGGGGGGGGGGCGGCACTAGATTCTTCCGTTTCTTGCCAGCTCTTCAGTCATATGCTTTTGCACAATGAAAGAGCTAGGTCCTGGCAACTTGGGAAATGTCTGTGACAGAGAATAGTAATAGAAAGTGGTAGCCCTGCTTTCTCTCTTTGTGAAGGAGGTCAAATAAACAGTGATCTGCAACCCAATTAAAGGTGCAGAGGCGGTCAAATGTGCACCTCTTCCCAACCCTATTCAGTGAGGTGACACTGGAAGCTTGGCCACGGAGGGAGTGTTTTCTCCATGGAGACTGCTACGGGGCACAGGTACGCATCATCTTTCTATCTCCATCTTCTCTCATCTCGGGAGCTTCCTGATACACATTCATCAACAGAGAGACCATCGCCTCAGCTCTTTATCCAGCTAGCAATGCAGAAACTCTGCACTCCAGTTCCCTCCAGTGACAGTCACACCTCGTGTCCTGAGGAAGGAACTGCACCACCCACTTAGCCACCCTCCCCCAGGGGGCCTTCCAGGAATGCAGATACTAAGTAAGGAGAGAAGGGGGCGATGAGCCTTGTTTGCTCCCAGGCCTGCCTATCTGGGCCATCAGGGATGAATTACAGAGAGGCTGGCTCATTTGTGTACTATCTGGAAGACTCGTTAATATCAGGGTGTTAAAATATGTAAATAGCATCAACATGCCCCACATGCTAATTACTGTTTTGCATTATCAAGCCATTTACTCTTTATGACATTCCGTGACTGTTCAGCTGTGTCAGCGAACACTTAGCAGACCCTCCTACCAGGGATGATGAAGTCTCAGCTTCCTGCTACAGAAGAGGGGGGAGGGAGGGGAAAGAGGAGGTGGCTACACAAGGTGCAACAATGTCTCCCAGGTCCAGGTGCCAGGTGCCTCTGCGCTGGAGAAGGACGCCCATTGTGGGGATGATTTCCGTGTGAACAACATATGTTTTCACTTCCGTCGTCCCTCAATCCCGCTTGCAGCGGCAGATTTATATGCAGGCTAACGAGAGCTGACATTTCTTGCACTGCTTGCTACACTTGCCGCACTGAATTATGGTGGGGCAGGTATCCCCCAGCCACAGAGCAATCTCCCTCAAACACTTCTTTAAGGCCGCTGTGAGGTCCCAACTGGGGAAGCTGCCTGCTCTATCTGCAGGGTGACATTCAGGTTGTCACAGTCTGGATCCTGGGGCTGAATCCCACCTGCTCTCTGGGCCCTGTGCCTGTCTCCGAAGGAAGCTTTCTGCTAACGCGGAAAGGTTAAAGTTGAGGTACTTCATTTTCTTTAAAGGTTTAGTTGAAGTCAGAGGTCTCACAGAGGCGGCAAGGGACACCAATCCCCACTCATAGGTATATTTTGTAAGGGTTTCATTGGTCAATTTAAAACATTAGCACATTTCATATACACATTCAGATTGCTAATGTTTCTGAAAACAAACACAACTAGCCCTGAATTTTGGTGATGGTAGCCAGCCAGGCTTGCTGTGAGGCAGCCCTCGGTTGGAGTGAGGTAGTCCTCGGTCGGAGTGAGGTAGAGTGCTCACAAGGCAGCCAGGATACAGCTTCCAACTCTGGGTGGCCTGTGTTTGAAGCCAAGCTCCACAGTTTCTTTGCTCTGTGACAATGGGCCGTTACCTAACTTCTCTGTGCTTGGTCTCATCGTGTAAAGAGAATATTCCCGACGTCGTCCAGTCAGAAGCACTCAGGTCAGCCCCTGTCACAGTTCAGGGCCTTGTCAGACTAAGTTATAGAACTGACACCTGGCTGCCTTTCAGGAAGCCATGTGCTTCTCCTGCGTTAGCCCCTGGAATTTTCTGGGGTGAAACATGCTGTGTTGTAGTGGCTGTGATAAAAATATCAATGCATGCATTCATAGGTGATCAGCCACTGGATCCCCTATACATAGCCAGAGCAGCCCAAAGCCAGAGGGCGGTGCATTCTGGTATACCATCTCCCACCTCTACCGTCAACTGTTTGCACCCATCAAAAGGTCCAGTGTGTTCCCCCAGGCAACAGGTTCACGGAGTGAGTAATCCTGTCCTGGAGATTATTAAAGATCTGCTATCGCTGGAGGAAGAAAGGAACAGAGGGCTGAATGGAGACAATTTCCATGAAAATAGAGTCGGGAAACAAAAGGCACATGGAACTATTTTGAGCCTAAGGCAGGTGACACAGGATTCAAAATTTAATGAGCCTTAAATGCCATTGGATGAATGCAGCAGAGACACGAGACACGCAGGGCTGCATCAGACAATGCTTGGTTGCTGCTGCTTCCCCATAATCTCCCCCCTCGTTAGGCCCTTGCACTAGCTAAAGCACAGTCAAATGCTGGAGCTACTAGCCAGCAGCAGGAAGTATATATATATATATATATATATATATATATATATATATATATGCCCTTGGGTATTTGCTGCAGGGATGAGGAGGGACCATCACCTAATGCTTGGGTCACAGATACCCCCCCCATGTTCACCTGCATGTATCTGCAGGGCACACTGGCCTGGATATGCTCTGAGTTGTTGCAGGGAGCCCACGAGAGATGATCACTCAGACACAGTTTACAGCCCACTGAAAATCTTTGGTACAGCCGGCTGGGACTACACTTGGGTATTTGGGACACAAATGAAGCTCTGAGGGTTTAGGGTTAGAGGGTTTTAAAGGCAAAAGCCACATCCTGGTATCTTGCTTGGCACAGAGAGGTTTGCACAGGCAAGCAGTTTAACAGAAGCTAAGTTAGCAGGGGCATCTTGACCTCAGGTTCCTAGAACAGAGTTGGGTAATTTCCCACAGGCTTCTCCATCAAGGAGATCAAACTCTAGTTAAATCTAAAATGGCCTCAAGAACACAAGATGGAAGAATAGGAAGAATCTCTGTACTATCTGGTTCTGTCCCACCATAGCTCCTGACTTCCCAAGTCTTCCCTGGAGCTACCTTGGTTTCTCAGCAAGTCAGGGGCCGTCAGCTATCTGGAAGGCTGTACTTCCTGTAAGGTGCTTCCGAGTGGTGGCCTCAGCTAAGGAGCCTGCTTCCGTCTACGGCATCAGCAAGAAGATGAAATTCGTTGTGCAGCTGAGTTTAGCTTCTGAAAAGGTGGTGATCCGGGGAGGGGGACCTCAAGCCCCCTCTTGCCTGTTCAGCCCCCACTGATTGAGAACCAAGAGCCCTATAGTGGGACAGGTTCCTTGGAGGCCTTCCCTGCAGCCTTGGGCAGCTGTCCAGCCTGGCCTGCAGCCTTGTTGCAAAGAGGCATGACTAATTATTTACATATATTAGTTGTACGAATGGACAACTCGGTGATATCTTGACAGACACCATGCACTGATACCTCTAACCCAGCACCTTCCCAGTCACTAGTATCCCTCCTCTTGTTCCCATAAGGAAGTAAGAACTGGGGTGGTCTACCTAACGTGTCCCCCTCACTTTGCTTAGCATGCCCTCCGCCAGCTCCATCCTTTCTGTTGCAAGTGTCACAACAGCATTCTTTGTGGCTGAATACCCCATTGTGTCTCTATGCTACAGCTCCTGTGGCCATTCACCTGTTAGTCACATCTAGCAGTGCTGTTACCAACAGACTGGAACAAAACTTCTGTCCTTGGGTGAGGTGACTGAGGCGAGGCAAAGAGGAGGCAACTTCCAAGTCAGCTTTTAATGAAGTGGGTGTCCACATGTTAATAAAGTGAACGTACTTGAAGACACACGGTGCGGAAGCAAAGCTGGAAGCTGGAAGGAATGGGTTGGCCCAGCTGTGAATGGCAGCTTTTATTGAAGGGTAAGGTTGAGTCAGGGGTGAGCCTCCGGGCCAGAAAGCATGGTGCTCCTTTTTTGCCTGGCTGCTCCCTAACTACATTCTGAGGAGGGGCTATTGGAAGAGGAACTCCTGAGGCTGGGCTGTATGATCTTTGAAGAGAATGCTTGAATGGAAATGTCATTTACCTACATCCAGTCTTACGTGACCTATGGAAGACCCTGTTTGTTATTTGACCCAATGGAGTGTCAGGCTGCATGCATGGTCCAAGAGCCAGGTATGAGCCCTCGCGGGGTAGAAATAGCCAAGCATACGTTACGGCGACTGTGGTCAGGATTGAACTGCCCAGGAAAGATTAGGGTTAGAAAACTATTCCTTTTCAGATCCCCCAACAAATCCACACTTAGTCTATTGTGTGTAATGAATCGATAAACACGAACACACAAGCATCTCTGCAGTGTGGTGACTTACACACTTGGAAGCGGCAGAGTTCTGGGCCCAGGGTCTTGAGGCGCCAGCATCCTGATCTACCACAGCCGGCACACCAGGTTACCTCCCTGCAGAGGTAGATTATCCGTTCCTTTTTTTTTTTTTTTACTGTGTACTCCTGGCATTTGCTTTACTTGCATTTTGTTAATAGCTGTTCTGGTTGGCGTGAAGTAACTCACTGTACCTTTTGGTTTACGTTTTCCTGGGGGCTAACAATACAAGATTGGGTTTTCCTGGGACAAATGCAGAAAGTGAGCAGTAGCGGTAGCAGGGGAGGCCCTCTCACACTCTCTCCACACCCTTGGGTGCCCAGGCCCTCTTCCCTGAGTGCTCCTGTCAGAAACGCAACACAGCTTCACCCTGGCGAGAGTCACGATGTCTACAGTGCTTCCAAAGATGTATCCTGGCTCTTCCAGCTTCTCCACTTCCCACCTGCATCCCTCGCCTGGACTTATGGCTCCCTCCTCCATATTCAAAACAACTCTAAATAACTTGAGCTACTGACATCACCACGCTGCTTTTCAAAATCTCTTTCACTTTTGGTGATGATTTATTTGTGTTGTGATTGTCCATTCTATGAGTTTATGGACACCTGGCTCGTGCCTCACACACAGAGGCCAGAAGAGAGCATCCTTCTCTATTAGTCTCCGCCTTTTCCTTTGAGGCACAGTCTCTCCCCGAACTGTGGCCTTGTGTTTTCTTGGCTAGGCTGGAAGCCAGGCAACCCTGGCGATCCTCCTGTCTCTAGTGCCCCTTGGAGTGGAGTTCACACCAGAGTGTGTGGAATGCTCCACTTGTAATATGAGTTCTGGGATCTGTCCTGGAATTCTCATGATTGTGTGGGAAGCACTCCTTACCTGCTGAGCCATCTCTTTAACCCCTCTTGCTTCCACTCTGAAAGACCTCAAGATTACAGTGGGATCACCTGTCATGATACAGAGTGTCCCAAAGCTAGTGGCAGGAGCCGTAACTCTATCTGTCCCCCTCTGCTACATAGCCAGGATTCTGTAGTTCCTTTTGTCCTATCCAGTGTTAGGTAAATAATGACATTTTCCTTGCCCACTTGATGTGGTATTCTGACATGTCCACCTACTGCAGGAAGATTCCTTTTTCTTATGACAAAACTCAGCTTCTGTGTCATGGACCACACCAGTGGCCTACATGGTGAGAGTCCCTCATCTCTCTGACCTTGTCTTCCATCACTCTGACCCTGGTTTGTGTTCTATAAAACAGGTCTTGGTGTTGCATGCCTTTAATCCCAGCACTTGGGAGGCAGAGACAGGCAGGTCTCTGTGAGTTGGAGGCCAAACTGGTCTACAGAGCAAGTTTCACAACAAACTCCAAAGCTACACAGAGAAACCCTGTCTCAAGAAACCAAAAAAAAAAAAGAAACCTTTTCTCTATTCCAATTTCACCCCGTGTCCATGATTCCAACCACACCCCAATATTTGAGGCATGGCATTTTCCTTCACCGAGTGCTCTTCCTAGATCTTTTCTCTCCCCATTCGGCCTCCTCTGTTCCTTAAAGGGGCCTTTTCCTGCCACCATCTGCTCCCTCTTTGGTGTCCTCTTCACACATGCCACCCATTGCCAATCCATGGCTCAAGCTTCCCTCTTGGCCCTCTGTGTCCTTCCCTAGAGTGTAAGCCTCCTCAGAGCTGGGAGCTGACAGACTTATCGGCCACTCTATCCCCTGTACCCAGCACTCTGACTGGCTTGCGGGAGACTCTGAGTAAATATTTGTTGATGAAATGAGTGAGTGAAGGCTCAGGGGCATTTCAGAAGCTCCTGTTACCAAGGATCCCTGCGCCATGTTTCCGACCAATGTCATTAAAATTATAACCGCGGGACTTCTTGTGATCATCACAGAGAGGTAGAAGAGAGACTTTCCAGAATAACGTTGTGGGTGAGAAGATACACGGCATGCCAGTCAGGGTGAGGGAGAACTCCCTGGATAAATGCTAACCACACCGCAGCCTGTGGTCCCCAGGGAGAGACAGGTGATCAAGGTAGAACTCCTTCCCTCAAGGAAGTTAGAGACTGATGGTGCAGAGCCACACGGGCACACATTTCTCTGTGTTTCTGATACACTCAACATAAGGCAAAACCATAAAATATGGATAAACCTTGGAAGGCGCAAACAAACACTGGCGCCTTGGCCACATCTGAAACAGTGACCTGCATCCCTGCCAGCTGACTCCAACAGGAGAACTTTAATTATATTGCTTAATTACACCAGAGCACGCTAGCATTTTTAATTTTTTTTAACGGTAATTCCCCCCTGGGCTCCTGATATTTGCCTTACATTATTGCCAAGCACTCAAGAGGAGGGACAAACAGGAAAGGAGTTTTAGTGTTTGGAGTCCTCAGCCCTGCTGTGTGTTGTTTGCTTATACATTCAGAGCTGGAGAGGGCAAACTCTTCATCCATTTCTGGTGACCTATGAGCCCAGCTCCATCTGAGAAGCAGGAGGGCAGAGACACCATGGCCAAGCAGCCAGATCATACTTCAGCCTTCATAAAACACTGGGCTTTCTTACTGATTGCTTAAAAATGGAGTAGAGATTATGATTCTGCTGGTTTCAAAAAGAGGAAACTGAAGCAAAATTGGTACAGTGACTTGTGTCATGGAATAGCCTTTTTGTACACTGTGGAGATGTGTCACTAGTTTGGGTTTAATAAAGAACAGAATGACCAATAGCTAGGCAGGATTTCCAGGCACAGAGGATGCTAGGAAGAAGAGGAGATGCATGCATCATGGGTTTTTACAAAGTAAGGGCAATTGAGTTGTGTAAAAGAACATAGATGAAAAGATATGAGTTAATTTATGAATTAGTTAGAAACAAAGCTAAGCTCCTGGCCAAGCTTTCATAATAAGTAAGAAGTCTCCATGTAGTTATTTGGGAGCTGGCAGATGGGACAGAAAAATCTACCTGTGGACTTACGTGCCTATACATCAATCTTGTTAGAGCAAGAGCGCACACCCCTAAGCTCCAAGTCTGATGTGTTTTCCACCAAGCAGGAGCCTCAAGCTAGAATGTCCACACCTGTGCAAAGCCACACAGCAATACACTGCTTAACTTCTTTACAAATAATTTTTCCTCTGGCGGCTTCAGGTTAGCATATGTGTTTAATTAACATCTCTAATTAAAATCAGAACACATAATACTCAAATATTTTCCATGAGTTACATTCCCCTGAATCTGTAAATGGCAAACCTGCATGTGATAGGTAGAGTATTTCAGTTTTCCTAGAAAGACCTGATGACATTTTTATCAAATAAAACCAATAGGAACATGTTGGAAATGTTGGCTCTTCTCCATGGCTAAGAAGAGGAATCAGGAGCTACTTTTTAGAGGTGCAATAAGCAAGAACATCATCCAGAGCCAGGCAATGGTGGCACTTACCTTTAATGTCAGCACTTGGGAGGCAGAGACAGGTGGTCTCTGTGAGGCCAGATCTACAGAGCAAGTTCTAGGGCAGCTTGGGATACACACAGAGAACCCCTGCCTTGAAAAAACAAAACAAACCAACCAAATAAAACATCATCCAGGTACAATGGACTGAAAGTTTGTGCCCATTTTGTGAATTAAGGTCAGGGTCCCAGTGTGATGTTATTATGTTATTCTCAGGTGGGAACTTGGTGAGGTCATCGGGTAGTGACAGCAGAACCCTTATGACTGAAATTAATATCATAGTAAGAAGAAGCTGGAGGGGTCTTGTCACCCCCTCTGCTGCTGGTTAGTTTTTTGTCAACTTGATACAAAGCTAGGCATATTTGTGATGGAGGAAGGTCATTGGCTAATAAAGAAACTGCCTTGGCCCATTTGATAGGCCAGCCTTTAGGTGGGTGGAGTAAACAGAACAGAATGCTGGGAAGAAGGGAAGTGAGCTCAGATGCCATCCCTCTCCTCTCTGGGGCAGACATGATGAAGCTCCGACCCAGGATGGACATAGGCTAGAATCTTCCTGGTAAGCACACCTCGTGGTGCTACACACATTAATAGAAATGGGCCAAACAGTGTTTATATGAATACAGTTTGTGTGTCGTTATTTTGGGGCATAAGCTAGCCAGGCAGCCGGGAGCTGGGTGGCAGGAAGTGGCCCGCAGCTCCTTCTACATATTTGGGAAGAGGCATTGCCTCCATCAGACTGGCCAGTGGTCATGTCTGGGATGCATTTTCTTAATTGCTAGTTGATATTGGAGAGTTCATCTGGTGGATGGTTGTCCCCTCCCTGGGCAAATGGTCCTGAGATATATAAGAAATTTCTGACCAAGCTAAGGGAAGCAGTCTAGGGAACAGCTTTCCCCTGTGAATCCTGCTTTAGTTCCTGCCTCCAGGTTTAGGTCCCTGGATCCAGGCTTCTACCTCCACGCTCCTGCCTTGCCCTCCCTCTCTAGTGATGGACTATAACCTGTAAGATAAAATAAACCTTTTTTTTCCTCAAGTTGCTTTTGGTCACTGTATTTACCACACCAACAGAAAGTAAGCAGGTCTCTTGGCTTCGCCACACCTTTTAAAGACATAATAAGCTATAAGAATCATCATCAGAATTTGATCATGTTGGTTCCCTGCTCTTGGTTGGTTGTTGTTGAATCCCAGACACACTGAGATACTGTGTTGTCTGTGTCTTTTGGAGGAAATTCATTTGGAGGGCAGGATGTTTGGGTGGTGTCTTTGTCACTGTCCTATGACACCATGGCCAAGGAAACTCATAAAATAAATCATTTAATTGGGGGCTTACTTACAGTTTTAGGGGTTAGTCCATGCTCATCATGATGGGAATCAGGCAGGCATGGCACTGGAAAGTAGCTGAGAGCTTTACATACTGATCCATAGGCAGCAGGCAAAGAGAGCGAGACAGGGCCTTGGACTTTTTTGACACCTCAAAGCCCATTCCCAGTAACACAACCTTCTCCATCAAGGCCTCACCTCCTCCCAAAAGGTCACACCTCTTAATCCTTCCCAAACAGTTCTATTAACTAAGCACTCAAACATATGGGCCTATGGTGGACATTCTCATTCAAACCACCACAGGCAGGTTGGAATACAAGAGAGAACAGTACAGCCACATAACAGAGAAAGAAACAATATGCTCTATGTAAAGACTCTGCTGAAAAGTAGAAGAGATTTTAAACTAGAATTTCACCAGTCTGTTGGTCTATTTCCACACAGACCCCACAGGGATCAAAAATTATGTCTGATGTTTGTCAACACCCATGGTGGATAGTCTTGCCCAGAGCGGGATTTCCCCAAATTTAATGACTTTCTCTGAATCTGTTTGCTTCATATTTTCACTTTAAATTGGCAAGTTCTACTTATGTAAATTTATTTATAAAGGAACTTTTACGTTATTCACATAAGCATACCAGTGTGACGTATAAGCACACACACTGTCATCCTCATACAGTTTCACTTTGCACCATTTCTTTGACCTGTTTTAACATGGTCTGAAACAGTAAAGGAAAATTCCAGACATAAGCAATTCCATGGGTTTTCAATAAGATGTCATTCCAAAGGGCACACAGAAACGCAATCTTGTCATATGTAGCTTTACTATGTTAAAGTTAAAACCTTCCTTTTTATTTAAACAGAAAAGGAGAAATGGTGTGGGAAGTCCTTCTGTATATGTGTTGTTTTTATTGGTTAATGAATAAATCTGTTTCAGCCAGTGGCTTAGCAGAATAGATTGAGGTAGGAAGGAAAACTAAACTGAATACTGGGAGAAAGAAGG
Source organism: Microtus pennsylvanicus (assembly GCF_037038515.1). Taxonomy (NCBI): domain Eukaryota; kingdom Metazoa; phylum Chordata; class Mammalia; order Rodentia; family Cricetidae; genus Microtus; species Microtus pennsylvanicus. Next base: position 89,348,796 of record NC_134584.1, read on the forward strand.
CCGATTCAAGAGACACCATGTAGCCATATCAGAGACAGACACTGGATGGAACCTTGCCAGTAAGCCACAGCCATGTGGCTATACACAGATTAACAGAAATGGGTTAAATTAAGATGTAAGAGCTAGCCAATATGATGCTAGAGCTAATAGGCCAAGCAGTGATTTAATTAATACAGCTTCTGTGTGGCTATTTAGGAGCTGGGCAGCCAGGAACAAACAAGAAGCCTCCGCCAAAAGGTAGCCTTGTCAGCTGTGGTGGTGTATACTACTATGCAGGATTCACTGAAGAGGCAGAGGCAGAAGGATCAAAAATAATGGTAGTTTTATATTCACAACTAGCTGGCTGACAATTTGTAACTGGAAAACTATTTTAATGATTAAAAATAGAGCAGCAATGTAACATAATGGTAACTATTTCAGTTGCCCAGCTAGAGTGACATATGTGTGCCTCTCCCCTTTCCTTCTCCACTATGCAAACATTAGGTGTATACAAATGCCCAGGACAGGATAGAGCCTCCAATTCTCTCCACACTGCAGGATGGCTATGGAAAAGCCCACCACCCCAGGCCTTTGAGCCAGTTCTCCGACCCTGCATCCCACATCTGTGAAGTGTGACTGTCCTTCCTTTCCTGTTACCCCACAGGGCCTCCTTTGCTTTGCATGAGAACACTGAAGCCTATCAAACTCAAAACCAGCAACACCAGCAACCAGCTGTTCTATTGTGTGGACAGCAAGAGTGACCTTGTAATTACAGAAGTACCTGGCTACTCAGCCTGTGCTACATGGAACGTTGCTTGTTGCTTATTGCTATGGCTTGACGCCAGAATGTCCTCAACATGCTCACGTTTGGAACAACCATCCTCATCCCGTGGTGCTTTTAAAGGTTCTGAAGCCTTTAGGATTCGGGCTTCGCCTGGAAAAGAAGTAAGGAACTAAGAATGAAAGTTCTAGCCGCCCCTATCTCCAGTCTGCCCTCTCCTTCTGCTCTACCTCTATGGGAGGAGTGTCTGCCACAGTCTTCTGCCTCAGTGGAACTGCTCCCATCATGCCTTCTGCACTGAGATGGATGGCAACCTTCTGAAACCAGCAACTGAAGAAAATTCTTCCTCCTTTAAGTAACTTCGTCAGATATTTTGTCACAACAATAGGAAAGATGACTAATCCAGTCTGAATATGGTCTGTCTCTTCCTCACCATTGCTGGATCCCATTATGAGATAAACAGGTGACAACAGTGGGACCTTTAGTTAGCGGTCCTTAGGGCTGTGTCTTCATGACTGGACCAACACCTCTATGTGATTAATATATTAATGGATTGTCATAAGAGTGTGCCTGCTTTTAAAAAAAAGGGAAAGAAAAGAAAAGGAGAAGGAAAAAGAAAAGGAGGAAAAAGAAAAAAAAAGTCAGTTTGGCTATGACTCATGCATACTAACCTGAAGACGAATTTGGAATGGCTTGCCTTCAGACAAGCGTCACCTGAGTTGCAGTTTTCTGCTATAATGGAAGAAAAGAAGGGCACCTGCTGTTGTTGTTGGTAATGGAACAATGCTAGATACCAAGGGATTTGTTTGGGCTGACAGTTCTGGCCCAGGGTTGAGGAGCCACCCCTGAATTGAGGATGTCCTTCTTGGTGTTAGGGCCCTAAGAAATCACAGAGGATTATATGCTCCCAGGTGTTAGAGTCTCAGCTATACTTCACTGCCTTTTAGGGAAAAACCATTCTTGAACCTATCCATCTGTCAATCTGTTAGAAGTTCCTGATCTTAAAGCCTCCTGCCTGAGGACTAGCTTTTGTGGTACCAGAAGTGACCATGCAAGTTACCAAAGCAATGAAGAAAGCAGTAGTCCTCCTCCTAGCCTGCCCTCTGCACCCACCCTGCACCTATAAACCACAACAACAACCAGCGTGAATCGATAGCGCTAAGGGTACAGTAGTGTCACACACACCTTGACGGGAACCAATAGCTCTCTACTTGGAGTTAAGACCAGCTCAACAAGACGAAAATCATTCCTGTACGTGAAATCTAGCTAACTACTCCAGACTGATGAAGGGATGTAATCATGGCGGAGAACCTACAATCACCGCTTTACTAAATCAGCATAATCCTAACCACATTCTAAATATTTGTCTTTAGAGCCACAAATAAATGGAGTTCTCACCCCTTCTCGAGAAAATTTCCTTCCAACACATTCCATTACAGAAAGCCACAGCCAATCAGAGCGCAGAATCATGGAGCCCCATCCCAAGGATGGAACTCTACAATATAACTCCCACCCCCAAGCCTCAGAGAGCATTGCAGAAGAGAGGGTAGAAAGAAGGTAAGAGCCAGAGAATCAGGGAGTTCTCTGTCTTCTGATAATGCTAGAACTTATGTTCATAAAGTCTCACTAACATGACTGCCCAAACTGGACTGAAAAAGGACGATAGACATGCTAGAGCAAGAGAAACTGTCTTCCCCAGGGAAGAGTATAACATTTTGTTACCCACTAGCAAGTGGTCAGTGCATTAAGAAACATTATGTGGACTGATCAGGTTTTATTTAGGTAATGTAGCAACAATTAATGAAAAATAGAGGCCATGAATTTAGAAGAGAGCAAGGACAAGTAGATGGAAGGACGTGGAGGGAGGAAAAGGAAAGAGAAAATCATTTTATAATTTCAAAAAATAAAAGAATCAATAAAGACAATAAAAAGTGAAACAAATATATTTGATAGAATATATTTGTTATAGTATGATATAAAATGCCCTGTTGTTTATTATATTCTACATAATTTTCAATAAGTTTAAATGTTTTCAATCAATTTTAAGTCTAAACTAGAAGTAAACCATAAAAAAAAATCCCCACCCATCCTACCTCTCAGTATCTCAAAAGGGATTAAATTGAGCATGAATTTCAGAGGCTGAACAAGAGTGAACGTTCTACACAAAGCAAACTGTGTGACCTGCTGCTATTCTAATATGAGTTGTTTTCATGGTATTAATGCCCACACCTTGGCCACATAGTAGAAGCCTTGTTTCCTCCATTTTCTCGCCTCAGATGACATCACTGAGAACAGAAGTTGTGTGACGGCCCGCAGTCACCGAGTTGTTTAGTAGGCAACACAAATCAGGATTTGGGAGCCATTTGTGAAAGACCATGTGATATTGGTGCCACCAAAGCCAGCTCCCATCCCTTACACAGCGGAGTGCCAAGTGGGACACCTGCTATAGTTTGAATCAGCCATGCTACCCCAAGGCTTTTGTCAGAGGACTGGCTCCTGACTTGGTGGAAGGTATAGAATCTTTCAGAGGTCGAGCCTAGTGAGAAGTCTTTAGATCCCTGGGGAGATGCTCTCAGAGGAGATTATAGTCCAGTTCCTTTGTCCTTCTCTCATTTTCCAGTGGGTTTGCTTATCCTCACACCCCTGGTATAATGTGCGCCATGACAGGCCCCCAAGCAACAGAGTCAATTAGCTATGGGCCAGACCCTCCAAAGCTGCGAGCACACAAAACACGCCCTTTTCCATCTCAGTCACGACAATCACGTGACTTCTCTCTATCAGTGTGGTGTGCTCAGACTGACTTTTGCAGGTTACTCCTGGATGATGCCACCTTGGGCATGTAATGACCTTCATGACCGTTGTTTGTTCAGCCTGCTAGCATTTGGCTGAGAGTTTGTGCATATTGTTTATCTAATCTTTTGTGAAGGGCTTTTTGGGGGCACATCAATTAGGGTGTCAGTAGGTTTCTCACGATGCCCGTGTCTGGCTCCCGTATCACAGCGGTGCCACTTTCATGGGATGAATTAGGCCATGTTCTTCCCTTGGCATTTTGAAATAAGTTGTGAACAATGAGGGTGGATCCTCCTGTAAGCGTCTAGTTCTGGGATTTTCTTTGTTGGAAGATTTTTAAGTTACTTACTCGATTTCTTGCTATGAGTATGCTCAGTTTTCTAGTTCTTAGTCAATTGTAATTTGTGTTTCTAGGAATTTGCTCATTTCTGCTGCTGTCTAGTTTCTTGGCATGATGTCGTTCATAATTTCCCCCAGAATCCTCTTCCACTCCTGCAAGATCAATAACAGTGTTCTTATGCTCATTTCTGATTTCAGTAATTTGAATTTTATCTTCTTTCTGGTCAATCTGGTTTGTCAATTATACTGATTTTTTTTTTTTTAGTGAATAATGTTTATTGTCCACCACCCTTAGCATTTGAAATATATTTTCTCATTTGGTCTCAAACTCCTGGAAGAAATAAATGCAGTTGGCCTCTCATATCCAGGAGTGTCAGACCCACAATTGAGACCAACTGCAGGTTAAAAATAGTTTTTAAAAGCCGGGCGGTGGTGGCTCACGCCTTTAATCCCAGCACTCGGGAGGCAGAGGCAGGCGGATCTCTGGGAGTTTGAGGCCAGCCTGGTCTACAAGAGCTAGTTCCAGGACAGGAACCAAAAGCTAAGGAGAAACCCTGTCTCGAAAATCAAAAAAAAAATAGTTTTTAAGTGATACATCTGTGTGTATTAAATATACAGAATTTTTGGCATCATTATTCCCTAAATAAAACAGTATGGCAATTATTTATGTAGTATTTACATTATTATTAGGTATTAAAAGTAGTTTAGCGATATATAAACTACACAGGAGCATGTTCACAAGCTATGAGCTACTACTGTGCCATTTTATATAAAGGACTTGAGCATCTGAACATTTCACATCCACAGGAATCCCACAACAGTCCCTTGTGGGGAAGGGACACTGTACCCTCTACCTCTTCCATAAAGCTGTAAATGACTCGAAGTAGTGACGTCTTCTGGGGCCCAGAGCTAGCAGCCTTGGAGCCAGGAGCAGAACACAGATCTCCCAGTAACTGACTGGCCAGATCCGGCTTTCCACCCCAATGCTGTAAAGACAGGGAGATGGCTGTAGCCTGTGTGTCTGGCCACTTAGCGGTTAGGCCAAGAGGCCTGTTTCTAAAGGCTGTGACCCTGAGTCACAAACTGTCTCCCCCCTCTCTTCTGGTTCCAACTCTCACTGTGAGTTCACCAGGCTCCAAGACCACGACAGAGCCTGTTCCTGTAGCTTTGGGCCTCTCAATCTCCCAGTAAGCAGATCTGTCCAAAGGGCCCAGGACCTTGGTTGAGAGGGAACATTTTCTCTCCTCCACTTCTGCGGAACAGTCAGGGAAGGGAGGAAGGGCCTGGGTGTGGAGAACAGAGACCCAGGAGGGAACCTGTGTGGAGAGGTGGCAGGGCAGCAGGGTGCTGAGCCGGCTTCTGCGAGCCCACTGTGGACCTGTGTCAATCCAGGGTCCAGTTTGGCTCCACCTGCTCAGGTACAGGACCTTCTCTCCCAGAATTTTCCTTCTGTGGGAGTCCCCGCTGAACCCCAGGGCAGGCCTCCCCGCAGTGTGGCTGCATAGCCTCTCCCTGAAATGAGCTACTCGAGTGTGCATCTTGTTCACTTCTAGAGCCTTCTAGAGCCTCACCCGCAGCCTGGCCCCAAATCAGGCTTTAATAACTGTCTGTCAGGGGAGAAATGGATTCCACTCTGCTTCAGCTTGCTCATCTGTGCAGTAGGGATCATAATGACACCGACTTCCTGGCCTTTACTGTAAAAGGTCAATAATCTTTTCAAAGCGACAGTTTTTGTTTTCCTTTTCTGTGCTGGTTTTCTATACTATGCTTGATCTCTCTATCTTACTCTTCATGTCTATCTACTCGTGATATCTTCGTACTGCAAATATTTTAAAATTCTTCATTTCTTATTTATATTTGACAGAATAGCCATGTGTCTATGGAGGGTAATATGGTATTTGAATGTATGTTTTACTTGTGAAATTACTGAGATAATCAGCAAATTCATCATTTTACATAGCTACCCTTTGTTGTGGTAAAATATTTACGATCTCGTCTTCAAGTGCTTTTGATAATATTCGCTGCATATTTGCATAATATTTGATAATATTAGTCATGATAGTCACATACAGCTAAAACAACTTTTGCTACATCTCACAGTTGTGGTATCTTGTATTTTTATTTTTGTAATTTTGGTATCTTGCATTTTCATCTTGCTAATTTCAATTTCCCTTGTGTCTTTTCTTTGGCCCATTGTTTATTCCAGGATGCCTCGTTTTGTTTCCACAGTCTTGTGAATTTTTAAAATCACTTCCTACTGTGGGATTTCAGCTGAAACCTCATTCTTGCTAGAGGAGATATTTCTCATGTATTGTGGTTTGTGTGTTAAATGCCCTCAGAGGTCCATATGTTTGAACACTTGTTCCCAGCTAGTTGGGGAAGGTTGTGGAACCTTAAGAAGGGCCACTGGGTTGGGTATTTGGGTTTTAAAGCATGGTCTCACCATGTGTCCTCTCTCGGCTTCCCGGGTGTGGGCTCAGTGTCACCAACCAGGGCCCTGCTCCCACCGCCACACCTTGTCTGCTAAAACAGACCCTGCCATTTAAGCTGTTTTTGAGCTCTTGGTTCCCAGGTGGTGGCTTTGTTCAGGGATTTGCAGCCATGCTGGATAAAGCATGTTACTGGGGGCAGGGCTGGAGATCTGTAGCCTTGTCCTGCTTCCAGCTCGCCCTCTGCTTTACATGTGCAAAGATGTGCGGTCAGCTTCCTGGAGCCTTGCTCCCCCACCAGTACAGAGTCTTTCGGGGACTCAGAGTCTAAATAAAGTTTCTTCGTTATGTGCTCTTGCCCCTGGTGTTTTATCACAGCACCAGAAGGCAACCAATACTGCACTTTATTATGGCAATGAGAAAGTAGCTGAGACAATGGGAGTTCGCTCTTTCACAATCTTTTGAATACATACTTTAAATCTTATGTATGAGTATACACAAGATCTTTTAAGGTATACTTTATTCTTATTCCATGTACACATAAGAACTGTATATTCCATTGCTGTAGGATGGGGTATTTGGTGGAATATGTCTTAGGGCTATACCCAGTCCCTGACTTATCATGGTCTAATTTAAAAAGCTTTTATTTTATCTTGGATGGTATAAAAGCAATATGCATTGAATAGACACTATGTTGTAAATCCTGAGCTTTTCTCAGGCAAGCAGCACAGAACACAATTTTAGTTTATTTCCAGTGTAGCGCGGGATAAACTACATATTAGATTTGAAACTGCTTCAAAATGGGCTTCGTATAGCGTAATTTTGCTCAGTTATGTACTAATGCCCTGAGGACACTCGCAGCAGGCTGGACTATGTGGGGTGTTTGCCAGGTCAAATGCACTCAGTGCATTTTTTTTAAAGATAGGGTCTCATGTAGTGCAGGCTGGCCCTGAACCTTGAACTCCTGATCTGCTTGCCTTTGCCCCAAGTGTGGGGTGACAAGTGTGCGCCACTATGCCTAGTTTAATGAGTTACTGGGGCTCAAAGCTATGGCTCTGTGCATTCTGGGTAAGCATGGACAGAAGACCAGCAGACAAACTGAAGATGCAACAACACAATGCACCACCTTGTACCCGTCCAGCAGGTCCAGTTATTCTAGGGTCTGAAGAGGCGCTGCCTGAAAGAACATAGGTGAGAGAGAGGAACAAGGCCAAGCAAAATTTCTCTTGTCAAAGCCTCAGTTTATTAGCGTAATGGTTGCGGCTTATATAGCCCCTGAATGAGGAATTTGGGTTGGGGTGGGGGGCTTTGCCAGGGTAGCAAAGGTTACTAGTCAGCACACCTGGTCAAACAGCTCTCAAGGTGATTGGGATATGGGGGCTCTTTGCAAACATTCTTAGGATAATGGTCCCTGCTATCAAGATAGTTGGGATGTGAGGCAGGTTCCATTAGCAAACAGCTCTCAAGGTAGTGGGGCTCTTTGCAAACATCCTTAGGACAACGGTCCCTGCTATCATCTTTGGGAAAATGGCTCCTGACACCACCTGAGCTATGCCTCTAGCCTCTGAAGCGCAGATTTAAATTAGTCTAATTTAATTTAATAAGTTCAGTCTATGACAGGTTCTTGAGGACATGATCACACTTTCACTTAAGGAGCATCTGCAGTTGGGGTATCGTGTGTTGTTGAATCTTCAGTTTGCTTGATGGGCTTTGTCCATTCGTCCTGCCCATCACTGACAGTGATATCTCCAACTATTCCAGTGGGTCCGTCTACTTCCAGTCTCTCCTGCCAGTGTTTCCATTCTTATTTTGGAGATCTGTTGCTGGTGCGTCTGTGTTTATGACTGTGGCATATTCTTGCTGGCTTGACTCTTCCCTGTCTACTTTTCTTCATTGTGTCTTAGAAGACTTTTTGTCTTAAGGACGAATTGGTTTGCTCTTATTCTTGCCAGTCTGCATATGATGAGCCTGTGTGTGTGTGTGTGTGGGTGTGTGTGTGTGTGGTGGCAATGGGGATCAAGTTCAGGGCCTCTCACCCAGAGGTTAAATGTTTTATCCACCCTCTTTTCCTCTCTCACCCACTCTTTTTCCCTTCTCTTACTTTCAACCTATTCGTGTCTTTGAATCTCAGTTAAGATTCCATAGATGGCTTTTACTTAGATGCTGTCTTTTTAAGGCAAGCTGCTAGTGTTGCCCTTTTGACTCAGTGGTTTCATTTGTTTGTTTGTGTGGGCCATGCTGTCTACCGTGTGATCTTGGAGTTAATAATTGTGCTTTCTGAATCTCATAATGCAGCGACTTGGGAGAGCAAGCAGACATACTGCAGCCTATTGTCCTTGTTCACTTGGTAACACTTATGAACAAATCTGTGAGGTCCGTGTTCTTCGTGATGTGTGGCCTCTGTGTCCACTGGCTTAGTGGTCAGCTAATAACAGGGCAGGGAATTTGTAGAAAGCCTGAAACCAAAATATTTCCTGGTCTTTGAGGTTTCTGTGTATTGGATATGCCTTCAACAACCAGCCAGAGAGTTTACACATTGACTTGGCCTTCCTCTGATTATACAGAATTTCAAGGTCAGTTAGAAGTGAAAATTTCAGGGCTTTCTTATTTATTTCCCAAGGCTTCATCCTGGGAATATCCATGGCTGTCAAGAATCTTGAGGTGGGTTGCAGACTTTCAAATACTTATTCTCTGAAGCACCCCACTTTTCAGCTTCTCCTCCCCAGCTTTTTGGTGTTCTCTCTCTCTCTCTCTCTCTCTCTCTCTCTCTCTCTCTCTCTCTCTCTCACTGTGTGTGTGCGCGTGGTGTGTATGAATGTATTCCCAGCTGTTACTCATTGCCTCAGGCATCCGCAGCTTGTGTTTTGACAAATGTGCCCTGTGGCTTTTGGGAGTCCCATGTGAGTCTAGAGTTAGGTGAGGTGAAGATGGTTCATTTGAGCAGGTCTCCATGGAATTAGATCATTTTAAGCTGATAATTCGGATTATTGAGGCTGCTTCTGGGCTGAAAATGGGAGCCTTACTTTCTAATTCTGAGCTGAGGGGTGAGGGAGGCAACACTGCCAGCTAAAATGCAATGTTCCTTAGCACCGTACACCTATTTTCTCAACACACTTTCCCTGGATTACTGCAAGATTTTGTTTATAGTTCAAGTGTTACTAGGAGATTTGGTCTTTTTTTTTTTCTAATTTGTCCATGTTTTACACAGCAGTAGACTTTTAGACACTCTCACCATTTTTTGCCGACGTTACTCTGGAATTAACGTCTGGTAAAACACTTGGCACACTATCTACTCCAATCCGTTCTCTTTGTAATATCGATGGGGACATCTCAATCTTTTCATCAATGCTGTCTACAGCGCATGCCTGTGTCATCAATCCTGTCTACAGCGCATGCTCGCTTCATCAGTGCCGTCTACAGCGCATGCCTGTTTCGCCATTGCCGTCTACAGCACATGCCTGTTCATTCCCCTTGGTCTACAGATGATTTGTTTTTTAGGTTGTATCCCCAAAAGTGAGCTTGTTACAAAAATGATTCATGTCCCATTGTTTGCATATATATATATATATATATATATATATATATATATATATATATATATATATTATGAACTCAGTGGCTTAGAAGAACACAAACTCTCTTCCAAATCTGGGGATCAGAAGACTTGAGCTGAGATGGCACCGGCATGGGTCCGTGTTGAGGTTTCCAAGGGGAGTCTGTTTTCTAGACTTCTCCAGCCGAAGCTGGATGCCGTGGATTATGACTCTTATACCCCTCCAGAGTGCACCACAGCTGCAAGGTCTCTTCTCCTCACACTACCTCCCCAGAGGGGCACTGTGATTGCACGGGGCTCCCTGGTACCCAGGACCACCTCCCTATCTCAAGGTCTTCGACTTACATCTGCAAAACCCCTTTCCTATTTGTGATAATCAAGACTCAGAGAAGCAAAACTGATAGCCTGGGTGGGTGTGGCTGGAGAGGAAAGCATTCTAGCACTGGTTTGCTTAAATGTGGAGGACAAGCCTCGAGTCTGCAGGGTGGACTAGTCAGCCGAAGCCCCAGCAGCGTTGATGCTGTCGAGCCTGAGGCCTTTTCCGTAGAAGCCATTTTCTTCTGGAAAGGCCTTCAACTGATTTGTTGAGGCCCACCCACAGACAGACCATAACCTGCTTTAATCAAAGTTTACTCGTATAAATGAGAGCCACGTTGTTCTGGTATCCAGACAAGTATTTGACAAAGCAGAAAACAAATAGTCTGCAGGTAGGACAGTGACGGTGGAGCAGATTGACAGTAAGAAAACCATCACAGGGATGAGGGTGACACACACTTGGGGGACGTGGCACAGTCTGCCCATGGCATCCAGGACATTCCTTGAATAAAAAGAAAATATTCTCTATTGAGAAAAAGTAGATAATGATTCAGACCAAGTGACAGAAGCATCCTCACCGGAATCTCACAGCTCTGAAGAGAATTTCCCATGATTCATTTTTACCTTCATTATGTATAGTTTGGACGAGAAATTCATATCATATTATTCTTGATAATAAAAAGAAAGATCTGCTTTTCTGATTAAAAGGCCCTTTTTCCATACCTTTGAAGAAGAAGAATCTCTCTCTCTCTCTCTCTCTCTCTCTCTCTCTCTCTCTCTCTCATTGCTATTCTTGGCAGGACATATTTTATCAGCTCAGGCTCCTAATTGGATAGGAACATGGCTATTGTGGTGATGTTCTGTTGCAGACAGGAGACCTTTAGGTTTGGGAGACGGAAGACACATTTAAGCAGGAATCTGTTTCCTTTTGGTCCCTTATACTATTTAAAAATGGCTGTGAAATAGGAGGGAAATTCCTAGAGAATAGGTTCCAAGCTTCCAGAACTCCATTCCTGAGCTTCTGGCTTCCTCCAAAGACAAAAGAAACCAAGATACAAGGAAGAGAATACTTTTCTAAAAGCTGGCTTCTGTTTAAAATATAAAATAACAGGCATTGCTATTATCCAAAAGGTTAATTCTACTTCACACTCTTTGTTCCCAGGAGTCTTTGGCTTCTTTACCGAAAGAATTTGAATTGCAATGGAAGTCTTTGTTCTATTTCTAAAGCATTTCCTTAAGCCTTAGGCTATAGGAGAGTTGCTCAGGCTCTGGAATGGAGTCTGACCTCTCCCATCGCTCAATTGCCTTGACTAAGAAAGCCTAGCCACTGAGTAGAGTGGCCACACGTGGGGGGCGATCCTAACGGTAAGGCTCTCTGCCAACAGCTCACCTTCCGGGTCACGGCCGGAAGGCACTGCAGACTTTGTTTCAGCTTGCCCTTTCGGTCTGGGCCTATTATCACCTCTTTTACAGAAGAGGGGACTGTGACTTAGCAAGAGTGATGGTCATCTAGGCACAGCGCGCATGTTGGAATCCAGGCCTGTGTGGTAGCTCAGTCATGCTTAGCTCGTCTTTTGGTAGGATGTTCCCTTCCAACGTTTGTTTGCTAAAGTTCTAAAGCCAGGGCGCTATCATGCTAGGAGTTGGATGTCCGTATTCCTATTGTATGCTGTTCTTATGAAAGAGGGAATCTGGACATGGAGACACACCCATGGAAGAAAGTTAACATGAGTAGCCAAGGGGACATGAGGCTTGGAACAGAAACTTCCCAGAGTCCCTCTGGAGCGCTCCTGCTTCTCTACAAACCAGGACAGACTCAACACTTCCGTTGTTTAAATCATGCTGCTGTTGGTATTCTGTATCTACAGCCCCAGAAAACCAACAGAGCCCCTAAACCACACCATTTGAGACCTTGCTTCTTTGTCTCCTGAGAGAATGCCACGGTTGTTTCTTGCCCTCAAATGTGACTGCAGAGAGGCTTTATGGTACCTCGGTGGGAGCCTGAGGTCTTAGGGAGATTCATAGGTAATCCAAGTGTGCATCCCAGCATCCAACAAAGAAAGAGCTGCAGCCCAGCCCGTGCCCTAGTCCCACAGATGGTCCCGGGCCAGATGGCTCAGGAGGAGGCGAGGGTCAGGCAGAGGCAGCCCAGATGTTTGTGGTGGCAACGGAGAGGTACAGGGGAGAGTTCACCTGTCCACCTCTTACCCTCCTCTGCAGAGGCACTGGCCGGCTCCGACAGATGTGCAGTCTGGGAAGGATTCCAGATATCATGTAGGGAAAGTAGGCAATTAACCCCATGCCAGGGCCCGTGCTGGCAAAGTGCGCAGCAGTGAAGGTGTGATGGGTCGTTAGGCTCTTCTGCTCATGTCTCCTGCCTTCAGCCAATGACCCTCCCCACCTTCCAAGTGGAGGTCGACTTTCTACCTCAGCAACTTCTCCCCACCACCCCTCCAGTGTGCCGAGAAGGAGAAAGCCATCAGCGGTGCTGAGCCTCATGTAGAAACAGGAAAGGAAGAGCCCTCTGTCTCTTGCTGCTTGCTAGAGCAAGAACCCCATGAAACAACTCATCCTTCGGTGACCCTAGGTTTTAAAAGAATGTTCTAGACTAGTAGATACGTACACATGCATTCATGTTCCGGGCAGGAAAGAACACACGCAACTATAAGACATGTGTATAAACCAACAAGCATTTTCAAAACTCCAGAGGGCTGTCCTTGCAGATAAACACCCAGAAGGGTGACCCATTAGCACCAATGTGGTAATAGTAGTCGACTCTGAAGTAAGCTCTGGAAAGGAGCATGCTCCGATGCAAGCAGAGCATCATCCAGTCCTACTGTGTGCTTAGCACAGTTCTAAGCAGTCATACACCTAGCGCCTCATTTCATTCCTTCAATGATTGGTGTGCCCGGACCTTCATAGCCAATTGCAGAGTTGCAGCAAGAGACTCAGGCACCCTTGATGCTCCCCTGAAGGTCACATCATTGTACCTGACCAAAACCAGGGGAGCCCAGGTTGACTCCAGAACCTCACATCAGGTCCCGGTAGCTGAGGGTGCATTCTCAAGGGCAGCTGGGCAGGGCTTGTGAAAGAAGTTTGCGTCTACCCCACAAGCAAGCTTTTTCTAATTAGTCATTAAATGGAAGATGTACATTAAAATAAACCAAGAAAGCCCAAGCTCTGACCTTGGGCTTCTAATTTCTTCCTCTGGGGTCAGACCTGCCCATTGTACATTTTAGACTCTCGCTCCAGGGTTGAGGGACTATGCCTTAAAGAAGATCGGGCAGTGAGGATTGCCTTAGTGAGGAGGTGGCCCTGCTTCATCTGTCAACAGCGTGAGTCTGTTCATTTCTTGTAGGGACTTTCAGGTCTGGCCTAACCTTTTGTCCCAGACGTGGCCATGAGTGGGGTTGACTATCGGGTCAGGAAAGGGCAGGCCATGAGAGGGAGGAGTGATCCATTCGATTTGGCTGAGTTCACACAGTGATGGCTCTGCCTAAGCCTCTGGATCTGCAGAGGAAGGAGAGAGGCCTAGAACGCACCTGCTGGTGGTGCAGCGAACAAAGATGTGGATTCTCCAGTGCTTCTGTGCTGGGTGCAACCAGAAGACACGGCCACGAGTTATGGGCTCAGCTACCTTCTTCCAGACTGGGTCTGGTCCCACCAGTAAGCCACATTAGAGGACAGTGTGAGGCACAGGAGCTCAGAGTGAAGTCGGTCATCGGGAAGGTTAGGGGGGGACAGTAAGCACAGGTGCAGGCTTGGCAGTGGTGACGCGGGAGTCGTATTGTTCAGCCCTTGGTGGGGATGTACAGTTCTTTGTTCTTTCCAGACCAAAGGAACCCTGCTGTCATTCCAGGCACTGTCAGTCAGCTTGTCCACCCTCTGACAAAACGCCTGGGTTATCAGCTTTCAGGAAGAGAGGTTTGGGTCATGACTTCAGAGACTCCAGACTATATTTCTTTGCCCTGTTGCTTTGGGTCTAGAGGCTGAGCATCCTGTCAGGAGGTCCATAGTGGAGCAGAGCTGCCTACCTCCCAGCAGTGGGGAAGCAGAGAGAAAAGGAGGAAGGGATTAGGTTCCCAAAATCTCCTCCAAAGGTACAGCCCCAGTGACCTAGCTTCCTCCATTAGGGCTCAGTTTCTCCTAAAGGTTCTATCAGTAGTGACCCAGGCAGTTGACCAAGCCTTCAAAGCATGGACCTTCAGGGCACATTGAAGATCTAAACCACGGCAGGCACTGACTGCCCAAGACTGTCAAGGTGAAGTTGGAGATGTGTATCAGGAATCCAAGGCAGAAGAATCGCAGTCTCAAGGCCAGCCTGAGCTACAGGCAGTCTTGCCTCAAAAACACAAGGGCTGGGGGCATAGTTCAGTGGTAGAGCAGTTGTACAACACGTACAAGTCCATGGATTTCACCTCGACCCCCCCCCACACACACACACACATACACACAGAGGAAGTGAGGTTCCTATGCTGGACTTTGTAGGAAGAGTTCAAGGCTTGGGGAGTGCAAAATTACTTGTTGTCTTCTTGGACAGGTAGCATTATTTGGTGCTCACTCACCTTCCCTGCGGAAGGACAAGTTTTTTTTTTTTTTATCTAGTTTATTCTTTGCATTCTTATTCCTGTCTCGCAGATGAGAAAACTGATTCAAGCTCAAGGATGTTGGCTTTTCTGCACCAAGCTTGCCTCCTCCGTGGTGGCTGTCTACTAAGGCTTGCACAGCATTCAGGGACCCAGACTAGCTGGCCAGCCAAAGCTCAAACTCTGGCTCTGGTACTTCTCTTGGCTCGTGCATCTTGGGGAAATCATTCCGTGTTTGTGCGTGTCGGTGCGAACCGAGATGATAACTGCAGCAACGCCACAGTGGCTGCTGGGGGAAGGTGTTGGTCTTCGGCATCTATCACACACTCAGAATACAGAGTGCCTGGTGGGGACATCGCCTTGGGCACCTGGGAGCCACTCTAGGTTCAAGTCTCTTGCCAACCCTAAGGTGGCTCCCTTAACTAAGAATTGTGCTTCCCTGCTCCCCTATCCAACCTTCCTTTATCCCAATCATCCTGTTTCCCCAAGTTCCCCCCATCCTCCCCTTCTCCCTTTTCTCTCCCCATCTCCCCTTACCCCCATCCCACCCCACCCCCAAGATCCCAATTTTCTCCCTGGCAATTTTGTCTACTTCCCATAGCCAAGAGGATAAACTATATGTTTTTCCTTGGGTTCACCTTCTTATTTAGCTTCTTTAGGTTCACCAATTGTAGACTCTGTGACCCTTATTTATGGCTAGAAACCAATTATGAGTGAGTACATCCCATGTTCATCTCTTTGGGTCTGGGTTACCTCACTCAGTATAGTGTTTTCTATTTCCATCCATTTGCATGCAAAATTCGAGAAGTTATTGTTTTTTACCGCAGCGTAGTACTCTAATGTGTATATATTCCACACTTTCTTCATCCATTCTTCCATTGAAGGGCATCTAGGTTGTTTCCAGGTTCTGGCTATTACAAATAATACTTGGGCAGCTGAGGATAGGGAACCTGAAATGACCCTATCCTATAGCAATACTGACGAATTTCTTGCATATCACCATAGAACCTTCATCTGGTGATGGATGGAGATAGAGACAAAGACCCACACTGGAGCACTGGACTGAGCTCCCAAGGTCCCAATGAGGAGCAGAAGGAGGGAGAACATGAGCAAGGAAGTCGGGACCACGAGGGGTGCACCCACCCACTGAGACAGTGGGGCTGATCTATTGGGAGCTCACCAAGGCCAGTTGGACTGTGACTGAAAAAGCATGGGATAAAACCGGACTCTCTGAACATGGTGAACAATGAGGGCTGATGAGAAGCCAAGGACAATGGTACGGGGTTTTGATCCTACTTCATGTTCTGTCTTTGTGGGAGCCTAGCCAGTTTGGATGTTCACCTTCCTAGATATGGATGGAGGGGGGAGGACCTTGGACTTTCCACAGGGCAGGAAACCCTGACTGCTCTTTGGACTGGAGAGGGAGGGGTAGAGGAGTAGGGGGAGGGGGAGAAGGGTGGGAGGAGGAGGAGGGAAATGGGAGGCTGGGAGGGGGCGGAAACTTGTTTTTTTCCTTTTCTCAATTAAAAAAAAAAAAGAGTGCCTGGTGGGAAAGCTGCCAGGACGCTGCTGTCATCTTAAAAATCCTCCTCGGACTCTCTCCCCTTGAGCCTTGTGGTCCTCGGGTTGAATTAAAAAACACAAACAAGCGATTATTAGTCTCCCTCTCCATTTCTTAACCGTGGGCAGCACCACGAATTGTTCCTTAGTGCACCGTGTCCCCTGTGGTGACTGGAGATGATTCGATGGGCAGAGCAAGTGGCGGGGGACCATTTGCTGCTGCATCAGAAAAACTGAGGGCAGGGGCACTCCCCAGCGGACTCAGGTGTGTGAAGAATGAGCTCTGGGCGCCCGCATTTCTTTGTGCCCCTAAATTTGGTCCTTGGACAGAAGGTGTCCAGGCCTGTGTTTGTTTGCTAGAAGCACATCCTGGCTTCCTGGAGGGGAGCTGATGTGGCCTAAGAATGAGTCTATCTGGGGGTGCAACGGTCTACAGCCAGCTAATACAAAAATAGACCTGTTTCCCCAGCCCTTTTATTCCCTACACAATGGGATCTCCAGGCCACTCATTCTTTCTCTTCCCCACAACAATGATGCCATCAATACCCTCCTGGGGACTTCTTTATTTGAAGGCTGGGAGCTGTGAATTTTAGTGTTGCAGATA